>NC_074721.1:22236937-22556937 GCF_947242115.1 Biomphalaria glabrata
ACCAACAACCACCGCTCCCACCACTACTGCCACACCAACAACCACCGCTCCCACCACTACTGCCACACCAACAACCACCGCTCCCACCACTACTGCCACACCAACAACCACCGCTCCCACCACTACTGCCACACCAACAACCACCGCTCCCACCACTACTGCCACACCAACAACCACCGCTCCCACCACTACTGCCACACCAACAACCACCGCTCCCACCACTACTGCCACACCAACAACCACCGCTCCCACCACTACTGCCACACCAACAACCACCGCTCCCACCACTACTGCCACACCAACAACCACCGCTCCCACCACTACTGCCACACCAACAACCACCGCTCCCACCACTACTGCCACACCAACAACCACCGCTCCCACCACTACTGCCACACCAACAACCACCGCTCCCACCACTACTGCCACACCAACAACCACCGCTCCCACCACTACTGCCACACCAACAACCACCGCTCCCACCACTACTGCCACACCAACAACCACCGCTCCCACCACTACTGCCACACCAACAACCACCGCTCCCACCACTACTGCCACACCAACAACCACCGCTCCCACCACTACTGCCACACCAACAACCACCGCTCCCACCACTACTGCCACACCAACAACCACCGCTCCCACCACTACTGCCACACCAACAACCACCGCTCCCACCACTACTGCCACACCAACAACCACCGCTCCCACCACTACTGCCACACCAACAACCACCGCTCCCACCACTACTGCCACACCAACAACCACCGCTCCCACCACTACTGCCACACCAACAACCACCGCTCCCACCACTACTGCCACACCAACAACCACCGCTCCCACCACTACTGCCACACCAACAACCACCGCTCCCACCACTACTGCCACACCAACAACCACCGCTCCCACCACTACTGCCACACCAACAACCACCGCTCCCACCACTACTGCCACACCAACAACCACCGCTCCCACCACTACTGCCACACCAACAACCACCGTCCCACCACTACTGCCACACCAACAACCACCGCTCCCACCACTACTGCCACACCAACAACCACCGCTCCCACCACTACTGCCACACCAACAACCACCGCTCCCACCACTACTGCCACACCAACAACCACCGCTCCCACCACTACTGCCACACCAACAACCACCGCTCCCACCACTACTGCCACACCAACAACCACCGCTCCCACCACTACTGCCACACCAACAACCACCGCTCCCACCACTACTGCCACACCAACAACCACCGCTCCCACCACTACTGCCACACCAACAACCACCGCTCCCACCACTACTGCCACACCAACAACCACCGCTCCCACCACTACTGCCACACCAACAACCACCGCTCCCACCACTACTGCCACACCAACAACCACCGCTCCCACCACTACTGCCACACCAACAACCACCGCTCCCACCACTACTGCCACACCAACAACCACCGCTCCCACCACTACTGCCACACCAACAACCACCGCTCCCACCACTACTGCCACACCAACAACCACCGCTCCCACCACTACTGCCACACCAACAACCACCGCTCCCACCACTACTGCCACACCAACAACCACCGCTCCCACCACTACTGCCACACCAACAACCACCGCTCCCACCACTACTGCCACACCAACAACCACCGCTCCCACCACTACTGCCACACCAACAACCACCGCTCCCACCACTACTGCCACACCAACAACCACCGCTCCCACCACTACTGCCACACCAACAACCACCGCTCCCACCACTACTGCCACACCAACAACCACCGCTCCCACCACTACTGCCACACCAACAACCACCGCTCCCACCACTACTGCCACACCAACAACCACCGCTCCCACCACTACTGCCACACCAACAACCACCGCTCCCACCACTACTGCCACACCAACAACCACCGCTCCCACCACTACTGCCACACCAACAACCACCGCTCCCACCACTACTGCCACACCAACAACCACCGCTCCCACCACTACTGCCACACCAACAACCACCGCTCCCACCACTACTGCCACACCAACAACCACCGCTCCCACCACTACTGCCACACCAACAACCACCGCTCCCACCACTACTGCCACACCAACAACCACCGCTCCCACCACTACTGCCACACCAACAACCACCGCTCCCACCACTACTGCCACACCAACAACCACCGCTCCCACCACTACTGCCACACCAACAACCACCGCTCCCACCACTACTGCCACACCAACAACCACCGCTCCCACCACTACTGCCACACCAACAACCACCGCTCCCACCACTACTGCCACACCAACAACCACCGCTCCCACCACTACTGCCACACCAACAACCACCGCTCCCACCACTACTGCCACACCAACAACCACCGCTCCCACCACTACTGCCACACCAACAACCACCGCTCCCACCACTACTGCCACACCAACAACCACCGCTCCCACCACTACTGCCACACCAACAACCACCGCTCCCACCACTACTGCCACACCAACAACCACCGCTCCCACCACTACTGCCACACCAACAACCACCGCTCCCACCACTACTGCCACACCAACAACCACCGCTCCCACCACTACTGCCACACCAACAACCACCGCTCCCACCACTACTGCCACACCAACAACCACCGCTCCCACCACTACTGCCACACCAACAACCACCGCTCCCACCACTACTGCCACACCAACAACCACCGCTCCCACCACTACTGCCACACCAACAACCACCGCTCCCACCACTACTGCCACACCAACAACCACCGCTCCCACCACTACTGCCACACCAACAACCACCGCTCCCACCACTACTGCCACACCAACAACCACCGCTCCCACCACTACTGCCACACCAACAACCACACGCTCCCACCACTACTGCCACACCAACAACCACCGCTCCCACCACTACTGCCACACCAACAACCACCGCTCCCACCACTACTGCCACACCAACAACCACCGCTCCCACCACTACTGCCACACCAACAACCACCGCTCCCACCACTACTGCCACACCAACAACCACCGCTCCCACCACTACTGCCACACCAACAACCACCGCTCCCACCACTACTGCCACACCAACAACCACCGCTCCCCACTACTGCCACACCAACAACCACCGCTCCCACCACTACTGCCACACCAACAACCACCGCTCCCACCACTACTGCCACACCAACAACACCGCTCCACCACTACTGCCACACCAACAACCACCGCTCCCACCACTACTGCCACACCAACAACCACCGCTCCCACCACTACTGCCACACCAACAACCACCGCTCCCACCACTACTGCCACACCAACAACCACCGCTCCCACCACTACTGCCACACCAACAACCACCGCTCCCACCACTACTGCCACACCAACAACCACCGCTCCCACCACTACTGCCACACCAACAACCACCGCTCCCACCACTACTGCCACACCAACAACCACCGCTCCCACCACTACTGCCACACCAACAACCACCGCTCCCACCACTACTGCCACACCCAACAACCACCGCTCCCACCACTACTGCCACACCAACAACCACCGCTCCCACCACTACTGCCACACCAACAACCACCGCTCCCACCACTACTGCCACACCAACAACCACCGCTCCCACCACTACTGCCACACCAACAACCACCGCTCCCACCACTACTGCCACACCAACAACCACCGCTCCCACCACTACTGCCACACCAACAACCACCGCTCCCACCACTACTGCCACACCAACAACCACCGCTCCCACCACTACTGCCACACCAACAACCACCGCTCCCACCACTACTGCCACACCAACAACCACCGCTCCCACCACTACTGCCACACCAACAACCACCGCTCCCACCACTACTGCCACACCAACAACCACCGCTCCCACCACTACTGCCACACCAACAACCACCGCTCCCACCACTACTGCCACACCAACAACCACCGCTCCCACCACTACTGCCACACCAACAACCACCGCTCCCACCACTACTGCCACACCAACAACCACCGCTCCCACCACTACTGCCACACCAACAACCACCGCTCCCACCACTACTGCCACACCAACAACCACCGCTCCCACCACTACTGCCACACCAACAACCACCGCTCCCACCACTACTGCCACACCAACAACCACCGCTCCCACCACTACTGCCACACCAACAACCACCGCTCCCACCACTACTGCCACACCAACAACCACCGCTCCCACCACTACTGCCACACCAACAACCACCGCTCCCACCACTACTGCCACACCAACAACCACCGCTCCCACCACTACTGCCACACCAACAACCACCGCTCCCACCACTACTGCCACACCAACAACCACCGCTCCCACCACTACTGCCACACCAACAACCACCGCTCCCACCACTACTGCCACACCAACAACCACCGCTCCCACCACTACTGCCACACCAACAACCACCGCTCCCACCACTACTGCCACACCAACAACCACCGCTCCCACCACTACTGCCACACCAACAACCACCGCTCCCACCACTACTGCCACACCAACAACCACCGCTCCCACCACTACTGCCACACCAACAACCACCGCTCCCACCACTACTGCCACACCAACAACCACCGCTCCCACCACTACTGCCACACCAACAACCACCGCTCCCACCACTACTGCCACACCAACAACCACCGCTCCCACCACTACTGCCACACCAACAACCACCGCTCCCACCACTACTGCCACACCAACAACCACCGCTCCCACCACTACTGCCACACCAACAACCACCGCTCCCACCACTACTGCCACACCAACAACCACCGCTCCCACCACTACTGCCACACCAACAACCACCGCTCCCACCACTACTGCCACACCAACAACCACCGCTCCCACCACTACTGCCACACCAACAACCACCGCTCCCACCACTACTGCCACACCAACAACCACCGCTCCCACCACTACTGCCACACCAACAACCACCGCTCCCACCACTACTGCCACACCAACAACCACCGCTCCCACCACTACTGCCACACCAACAACCACCGCTCCCACCACTACTGCCACACCAACAACCACCGCTCCCACCACTACTGCCACACCAACAACCACCGCTCCCACCACTACTGCCACACCAACAACCACCGCTCCCACCACTACTGCCACACCAACAACCACCGCTCCCACCACTACTGCCACACCAACAACCACCGCTCCCACCACTACTGCCACACCAACAACCACCGCTCCCACCACTACTGCCACACCAACAACCACCGCTCCCACCACTACTGCCACACCAACAACCACCGCTCCCACCACTACTGCCACACCAACAACCACCGCTCCCACCACTACTGCCACACCAACAACCACCGCTCCCACCACTACTGCCACACCAACAACCACCGCTCCCACCACTACTGCCACACCAACAACCACCGCTCCCACCACTACTGCCACACCAACAACCACCGCTCCCACCACTACTGCCACACCAACAACCACCGCTCCCACCACTACTGCCACACCAACAACCACCGCTCCCACCACTACTGCCACACCAACAACCACCGCTCCCACCACTACTGCCACACCAACAACCACCGCTCCCACCACTACTGCCACACCAACAACCACCGCTCCCACCACTACTGCCACACCAACAACCACCGCTCCCACCACTACTGCCACACCAACAACCACCGCTCCCACCACTACTGCCACACCAACAACCACCGCTCCCACCACTACTGCCACACCAACAACCACCGCTCCCACCACTACTGCCACACCAACAACCACCGCTCCCACCACTACTGCCACACCAACAACCACCGCTCCCACCACTACTGCCACACCAACAACCACCGCTCCCACCACTACTGCCACACCAACAACCACCGCTCCCACCACTACTGCCACACCAACAACCACCGCTCCCACCACTACTGCCACACCAACAACCACCGCTCCCACCACTACTGCCACACCAACAACCACCGCTCCCACCACTACTGCCACACCAACAACCACCGCTCCCACCACTACTGCCACACCAACAACCACCGCTCCCACCACTACTGCCACACCAACAACCACCGCTCCCACCACTACTGCCACACCAACAACCACCGCTCCCACCACTACTGCCACACCAACAAC
Organism: Biomphalaria glabrata; assembly: GCF_947242115.1. Classification (NCBI taxonomy): domain Eukaryota; kingdom Metazoa; phylum Mollusca; class Gastropoda; family Planorbidae; genus Biomphalaria; species Biomphalaria glabrata. Next base: position 22,243,115 of record NC_074721.1, read on the forward strand.
CACCGCTCCCACCACTACTGCCACACCAACCACCACCACCGCTCCCACCACTACTGCCACACCAACAACCACCGCTCCCACCACTACTGCCACACCAACAACCACCGCTCCCACCACTACTGCCACACCAACAACCACCGCTCCCACCACTACTGCCACACCAACAACCACCGCTCCCACCACTACTGCCACACCAACAACCACCGCTCCCACCACTACTGCCACACCAACAACCACCGCTCCCACCACTACTGCCACACCAACAACCACCGCTCCCACCACTACTGCCACACCAACAACCACCGCTCCCACCACTACTGCCACACCAACAACCACCGCTCCCACCACTACTGCCACACCAACAACCACCGCTCCCACCACTACTGCCACACCAACAACCACCGCTCCCACCACTACTGCCACACCAACAACCACCGCTCCCACCACTACTGCCACACCAACAACCACCGCTCCCACCACTACTGCCACACCAACAACCACCGCTCCCACCACTACTGCCACACCAACAACCACCGCTCCCACCACTACTGCCACACCAACAACCACCGCTCCCACCACTACTGCCACACCAACAACCACCGCTCCCACCACTACTGCCACACCAACAACCACCGCTCCCACCACTACTGCCACACCAACAACCACCGCTCCCACCACTACTGCCACACCAACAACCACCGCTCCCACCACTACTGCCACACCAACAACCACCGCTCCCACCACTACTGCCACACCAACAACCACCGCTCCCACCACTACTGCCACACCAACAACCACCGCTCCCACCACTACTGCCACACCAACAACCACCGCTCCCACCACTACTGCCACACCAACAACCACCGCTCCCACCACTACTGCCACACCAACAACCACCGCTCCCACCACTACTGCCACACCAACAACCACCGCTCCCACCACTACTGCCACACCAACAACCACCGCTCCCACCACTACTGCCACACCAACAACCACCGCTCCCACCACTACTGCCACACCAACAACCACCGCTCCCACCACTACTGCCACACCAACAACCACCGCTCCCACCACTACTGCCACACCAACAACCACCGCTCCCACCACTACTGCCACACCAACAACCACCGCTCCCACCACTACTGCCACACCAACAACCACCGCTCCCACCACTACTGCCACACCAACAACCACCGCTCCCACCACTACTGCCACACCAACAACCACCGCTCCCACCACTACTGCCACACCAACAACCACCGCTCCCACCACTACTGCCACACCAACAACCACCGCTCCCACCACTACTGCCACACCAACAACCACCGCTCCCACCACTACTGCCACACCAACAACCACCGCTCCCACCACTACTGCCACACCAACAACCACCGCTCCCACCACTACTGCCACACCAACAACCACCGCTCCCACCACTACTGCCACACCAACAACCACCGCTCCCACCACTACTGCCACACCAACAACCACCGCTCCCACCACTACTGCCACACCAACAACCACCGCTCCCACCACTACTGCCACACCAACAACCACCGCTCCCACCACTACTGCCACACCAACAACCACCGCTCCCACCACTACTGCCACACCAACAACCACCGCTCCCACCACTACTGCCACACCAACAACCACCGCTCCCACCACTACTGCCACACCAACAACCACCGCTCCCACCACTACTGCCACACCAACAACCACCGCTCCCACCACTACTGCCACACCAACAACCACCGCTCCCACCACTACTGCCACACCAACAACCACCGCTCCCACCACTACTGCCACACCAACAACCACCGCTCCCACCACTACTGCCACACCAACAACCACCGCTCCCACCACTACTGCCACACCAACAACCACCGCTCCCACCACTACTGCCACACCAACAACCACCGCTCCCACCACTACTGCCACACCAACAACCACCGCTCCCACCACTACTGCCACACCAACAACCACCGCTCCCACCACTACTGCCACACCAACAACCACCGCTCCCACCACTACTGCCACACCAACAACCACCGCTCCCACCACTACTGCCACACCAACAACCACCGCTCCCACCACTACTGCCACACCAACAACCACCGCTCCCACCACTACTGCCACACCAACAACCACCGCTCCCACCACTACTGCCACACCAACAACCACCGCTCCCACCACTACTGCCACACCAACAACCACCGCTCCCACCACTACTGCCACACCAACAACCACCGCTCCCACCACTACTGCCACACCAACAACCACCGCTCCCACCACTACTGCCACACCAACAACCACCGCTCCCACCACTACTGCCACACCAACAACCACCGCTCCCACCACTACTGCCACACCAACAACCACCGCTCCCACCACTACTGCCACACCAACAACCACCGCTCCCACCACTACTGCCACACCAACAACCACCGCTCCCACCACTACTGCCACACCAACAACCACCGCTCCCACCACTACTGCCACACCAACAACCACCGCTCCCACCACTACTGCCACACCAACAACCACCGCTCCCACCACTACTGCCACACCAACAACCACCGCTCCCACCACTACTGCCACACCAACAACCACCGCTCCCACCACTACTGCCACACCAACAACCACCGCTCCCACCACTACTGCCACACCAACAACCACCGCTCCCACCACTACTGCCACACCAACAACCACCGCTCCCACCACTACTGCCACACCAACAACCACCGCTCCCACCACTACTGCCACACCAACAACCACCGCTCCCACCACTACTGCCACACCAACAACCACCGCTCCCACCACTACTGCCACACCAACAACCACCGCTCCCACCACTACTGCCACACCAACAACCACCGCTCCCACCACTACTGCCACACCAACAACCACCGCTCCCACCACTACTGCCACACCAACAACCACCGCTCCCACCACTACTGCCACACCAACAACCACCGCTCCCACCACTACTGCCACACCAACAACCACCGCTCCCACCACTACTGCCACACCAACAACCACCGCTCCCACCACTACTGCCACACCAACAACCACCGCTCCCACCACTACTGCCACACCAACAACCACCGCTCCCACCACTACTGCCACACCAACAACCACCGCTCCCACCACTACTGCCACACCAACAACCACCGCTCCCACCACTACTGCCACACCAACAACCACCGCTCCCACCACTACTGCCACACCAACAACCACCGCTCCCACCACTACTGCCACACCAACAACCACCGCTCCCACCACTACTGCCACACCAACAACCACCGCTCCCACCACTACTGCCACACCAACAACCACCGCTCCCACCACTACTGCCACACCAACAACCACCGCTCCCACCACTACTGCCACACCAACAACCACCGCTCCCACCACTACTGCCACACCAACAACCACCGCTCCCACCACTACTGCCACACCAACAACCACCGCTCCCACCACTACTGCCACACCAACAACCACCGCTCCCACCACTACTGCCACACCAACAACCACCGCTCCCACCACTACTGCCACACCAACAACCACCGCTCCCACCACTACTGCCACACCAACAACCACCGCTCCCACCACTACTGCCACACCAACAACCACCGCTCCCACCACTACTGCCACACCAACAACCACCGCTCCCACCACTACTGCCACACCAACAACCACCGCTCCCACCACTACTGCCACACCAACAACCACCGCTCCCACCACTACTGCCACACCAACAACCACCGCTCCCACCACTACTGCCACACCAACAACCACCGCTCCCACCACTACTGCCACACCAACAACCACCGCTCCCACCACTACTGCCACACCAACAACCACCGCTCCCACCACTACTGCCACACCAACAACCACCGCTCCCACCACTACTGCCACACCAACAACCACCGCTCCCACCACTACTGCCACACCAACAACCACCGCTCCCACCACTACTGCCACACCAACAACCACCGCTCCCACCACTACTGCCACACCAACAACCACCGCTCCCACCACTACTGCCACACCAACAACCACCGCTCCCACCACTACTGCCACACCAACAACCACCGCTCCCACCACTACTGCCACACCAACAACCACCGCTCCCACCACTACTGCCACACCAACAACCACCGCTCCCACCACTACTGCCACACCAACAACCACCGCTCCCACCACTACTGCCACACCAACAACCACCGCTCCCACCACTACTGCCACACCAACAACCACCGCTCCCACCACTACTGCCACACCAACAACCACCGCTCCCACCACTACTGCCACACCAACAACCACCGCTCCCACCACTACTGCCACACCAACAACCACCGCTCCCACCACTACTGCCACACCAACAACCACCGCTCCCACCACTACTGCCACACCAACAACCACCGCTCCCACCACTACTGCCACACCAACAACCACCGCTCCCACCACTACTGCCACACCAACAACCACCGCTCCCACCACTACTGCCACACCAACAACCACCGCTCCCACCACTACTGCCACACCAACAACCACCGCTCCCACCACTACTGCCACACCAACAACCACCGCTCCCACCACTACTGCCACACCAACAACCACCGCTCCCACCACTACTGCCACACCAACAACCACCGCTCCCACCACTACTGCCACACCAACAACCACCGCTCCCACCACTACTGCCACACCAACAACCACCGCTCCCACCACTACTGCCACACCAACAACCACCGCTCCCACCACTACTGCCACACCAACAACCACCGCTCCCACCACTACTGCCACACCAACAACCACCGCTCCCACCACTACTGCCACACCAACAACCACCGCTCCCACCACTACTGCCACACCAACAACCACCGCTCCCACCACTACTGCCACACCAACAACCACCGCTCCCACCACTACTGCCACACCAACAACCACCGCTCCCACCACTACTGCCACACCAACAACCACCGCTCCCACCACTACTGCCACACCAACAACCACCGCTCCCACCACTACTGCCACACCAACAACCACCGCTCCCACCACTACTGCCACACCAACAACCACCGCTCCCACCACTACTGCCACACCAACAACCACCGCTCCCACCACTACTGCCACACCAACAACCACCGCTCCCACCACTACTGCCACACCAACAACCACCGCTCCCACCACTACTGCCACACCAACAACCACCGCTCCCACCACTACTGCCACACCAACAACCACCGCTCCCACCACTACTGCCACACCAACAACCACCGCTCCCACCACTACTGCCACACCAACAACCACCGCTCCCACCACTACTGCCACACCAACAACCACCGCTCCCACCACTACTGCCACACCAACAACCACCGCTCCACCACTACTGCCACACCAACAACCACCGCTCCCACCACTACTGCCACACCAACAACCACCGCTCCCACCACTACTGCCACACCAACAACCACCGCTCCCACCACTACTGCCACACCAACAACCACCGCTCCCCACCACTACTGCCACACCAACAACCACCGCTCCCACCACTACTGCCACACCAACAACCACCGCTCCCACCACTACTGCCACACCAACAACCACCGCTCCCACCACTACTGCCACACCAACAACCACCGCTCCCACCACTACTGCCACACCAACAACCACCGCTCCCACCACTACTGCCACACCAACAACCACCGCTCCCACCACTACTGCCACACCAACAACCACCGCTCCCACCACTACTGCCACACCAACAACCACCGCTCCCACCACTACTGCCACACCAACAACCACCGCTCCCACCACTACTGCCACACCAACAACCACCGCTCCCACCACTACTGCCACACCAACAACCACCGCTCCCACCACTACTGCCACACCAACAACCACCGCTCCCACCACTACTGCCACACCAACAACCACCGCTCCCACCACTACTGCCACACCAACAACCACCGCTCCCACCACTACTGCCACACCAACAACCACCGCTCCCACCACTACTGCCACACCAACAACCACCGCTCCCACCACTACTGCCACACCAACAACCACCGCTCCCACCACTACTGCCACACCAACAACCACCGCTCCCACCACTACTGCCACACCAACAACCACCGCTCCCACCACTACTGCCACACCAACAACCACCGCTCCCACCACTACTGCCACACCAACAACCACCGCTCCCACCACTACTGCCACACCAACAACCACCGCTCCCACCACTACTGCCACACCAACAACCACCGCTCCCACCACTACTGCCACACCAACAACCACCGCTCCCACCACTACTGCCACACCAACAACCACCGCTCCCACCACTACTGCCACACCAACAACCACCGCTCCCACCACTACTGCCACACCAACAACCACCGCTCCCACCACTACTGCCACACCAACAACCACCGCTCCCACCACTACTGCCACACCAACAACCACCGCTCCCACCACTACTGCCACACCAACAACCACCGCTCCCACCACTACTGCCACACCAACAACCACCGCTCCCACCACTACTGCCACACCAACAACCACCGCTCCCACCACTACTGCCACACCAACAACCACCGCTCCCACCACTACTGCCACACCAACAACCACCGCTCCCACCACTACTGCCACACCAACAACCACCGCTCCCACCACTACTGCCACACCAACAACCACCGCTCCCACCACTACTGCCACACCAACAACCACCGCTCCCACCACTACTGCCACACCAACAACCACCGCTCCCACCACTACTGCCACACCAACAACCACCGCTCCCACCACTACTGCCACACCAACAACCACCGCTCCCACCACTACTGCCACACCAACAACCACCGCTCCCACCACTACTGCCACACCAACAACCACCGCTCCCACCACTACTGCCACACAACAACCACCGCTCCCACCACTACTGCCACACCAACAACCACCGCTCCCACCACTACTGCCACACCAACAACCACCGCTCCCACCACTACTGCCACACCAACAACCACCGCTCCCACCACTACTGCCACACCAACAACCACCGCTCCCACCACTACTGCCACACCAACAACCACCGCTCCCACCACTACTGCCACACCAACAACCACCGCTCCCACCACTACTGCCACACCAACAACCACCGCTCCCACCACTACTGCCACACCAACAACCACCGCTCCCACCACTACTGCCACACCAACAACCACCGCTCCCACCACTACTGCCACACCAACAACCACCGCTCCCACCACTACTGCCACACCAACAACCACCGCTCCCACCACTACTGCCACACCAACAACCACCGCTCCCACCACTACTGCCACACCAACAACCACCGCTCCCACCACTACTGCCACACCAACAACCACCGCTCCCACCACTACTGCCACACCAACAACCACCGCTCCCACCACTACTGCCACACCAACAACCACCGCTCCCACCACTACTGCCACACCAACAACCACCGCTCCCACCACTACTGCCACACCAACAACCACCGCTCCCACCACTACTGCCACACCAACAACCACCGCTCCCACCACTACTGCCACACCAACAACCACCGCTCCCACCACTACTGCCACACCAACAACCACCGCTCCCACCACTACTGCCACACCAACAACCACCGCTCCCACCACTACTGCCACACCAACAACCACCGCTCCCACCACTACTGCCACACCAACAACCACCGCTCCCACCACTACTGCCACACCAACAACCACCGCTCCCACCACTACTGCCACACCAACAACCACCGCTCCCACCACTACTGCCACACCAACAACCACCGCTCCCACCACTACTGCCACACCAACAACCACCGCTCCCACCACTACTGCCACACCAACAACCACCGCTCCCACCACTACTGCCACACCAACAACCACCGCTCCCACCACTACTGCCACACCAACAACCACCGCTCCCACCACTACTGCCACACCAACAACCACCGCTCCCACCACTACTGCCACACCAACAACCACCGCTCCCACCACTACTGCCACACCAACAACCACCGCTCCCACCACTACTGCCACACCAACAACCACCGCTCCCACCACTACTGCCACACCAACAACCACCGCTCCCACCACTACTGCCACACCAACAACCACCGCTCCCACCACTACTGCCACACCAACAACCACCGCTCCCACCACTACTGCCACACCAACAACCACCGCTCCCACCACTACTGCCACACCAACAACCACCGCTCCCACCACTACTGCCACACCAACAACCACCGCTCCCACCACTACTGCCACACCAACAACCACCGCTCCCACCACTACTGCCACACCAACAACCACCGCTCCCACCACTACTGCCACACCAACAACCACCGCTCCCACCACTACTGCCACACCAACAACCACCGCTCCCACCACTACTGCCACACCAACAACCACCGCTCCCACCACTACTGCCACACCAACAACCACCGCTCCCACCACTACTGCCACACCAACAACCACCGCTCCCACCACTACTGCCACACCAACAACCACCGCTCCCACCACTACTGCCACACCAACAACCACCGCTCCCACCACTACTGCCACACCAACAACCACCGCTCCCACCACTACTGCCACACCAACAACCACCGCTCCCACCACTACTGCCACACCAACAACCACCGCTCCCACCACTACTGCCACACCAACAACCACCGCTCCCACCACTACTGCCACACCAACAACCACCGCTCCCACCACTACTGCCACACCAACAACCACCGCTCCCACCACTACTGCCACACCAACAACCACCGCTCCCACCACTACTGCCACACCAACAACCACCGCTCCCACCACTACTGCCACACCAACAACCACCGCTCCCACCACTACTGCCACACCAACAACCACCGCTCCCACCACTACTGCCACACCAACAACCACCGCTCCCACCACTACTGCCACACCAACAACCACCGCTCCCACCACTACTGCCACACCAACAACCACCGCTCCCACCACTACTGCCACACCAACAACCACCGCTCCCACCACTACTGCCACACCAACAACCACCGCTCCCACCACTACTGCCACACCAACAACCACCGCTCCCACCACTACTGCCACACCAACAACCACCGCTCCCACCACTACTGCCACACCAACAACCACCGCTCCCACCACTACTGCCACACCAACAACCACCGCTCCCACCACTACTGCCACACCAACAACCACCGCTCCCACCACTACTGCCACACCAACAACCACCGCTCCCACCACTACTGCCACACCAACAACCACCGCTCCCACCACTACTGCCACACCAACAACCACCGCTCCCACCACTACTGCCACACCAACAACCACCGCTCCCACCACTACTGCCACACCAACAACCACCGCTCCCACCACTACTGCCACACCAACAACCACCGCTCCCACCACTACTGCCACACCAACAACCACCGCTCCCACCACTACTGCCACACCAACAACCACCGCTCCCACCACTACTGCCACACCAACAACCACCGCTCCCACCACTACTGCCACACCAACAACCACCGCTCCCACCACTACTGCCACACCAACAACCACCGCTCCCACCACTACTGCCACACCAACAACCACCGCTCCCACCACTACTGCCACACCAACAACCACCGCTCCCACCACTACTGCCACACCAACAACCACCGCTCCCACCACTACTGCCACACCAACAACCACCGCTCCCACCACTACTGCCACACCAACAACCACCGCTCCCACCACTACTGCCACACCAACAACCACCGCTCCCACCACTACTGCCACACCAACAACCACCGCTCCCACCACTACTGCCACACCAACAACCACCGCTCCCACCACTACTGCCACACCAACAACCACCGCTCCCACCACTACTGCCACACCAACAACCACCGCTCCCACCACTACTGCCACACCAACAACCACCGCTCCCACCACTACTGCCACACCAACAACCACCGCTCCCACCACTACTGCCACACCAACAACCACCGCTCCCACCACTACTGCCACACCAACAACCACCGCTCCCACCACTACTGCCACACCAACAACCACCGCTCCCACCACTACTGCCACACCAACAACCACCGCTCCCACCACTACTGCCACACCAACAACCACCGCTCCCACCACTACTGCCACACCAACAACCACCGCTCCCACCACTACTGCCACACCAACAACCACCGCTCCCACCACTACTGCCACACCAACAACCACCGCTCCCACCACTACTGCCACACCAACAACCACCGCTCCCACCACTACTGCCACACCAACAACCACCGCTCCCACCACTACTGCCACACCAACAACCACCGCTCCCACCACTACTGCCACACCAACAACCACCGCTCCCACCACTACTGCCACACCAACAACCACCGCTCCCACCACTACTGCCACACCAACAACCACCGCTCCCACCACTACTGCCACACCAACAACCACCGCTCCCACCACTACTGCCACACCAACAACCACCGCTCCCACCACTACTGCCACACCAACAACCACCGCTCCCACCACTACTGCCACACCAACAACCACCGCTCCCACCACTACTGCCACACCAACAACCACCGCTCCCACCACTACTGCCACACCAACAACCACCGCTCCCACCACTACTGCCACACCAACAACCACCGCTCCCACCACTACTGCCACACCAACAACCACCGCTCCCACCACTACTGCCACACCAACAACCACCGCTCCCACCACTACTGCCACACCAACAACCACCGCTCCCACCACTACTGCCACACCAACAACCACCGCTCCCACCACTACTGCCACACCAACAACCACCGCTCCCACCACTACTGCCACACCAACAACCACCGCTCCCACCACTACTGCCACACCAACAACCACCGCTCCCACCACTACTGCCACACCAACAACCACCGCTCCCACCACTACTGCCATTTAGGTCGTTGGAAAATAAACTTTGTTTTCATATTCTTTAAAAATGTTTTTTTTTTTTATTTTTTATTTTTTTATATTTGTTTTTCAATTTGTCCCGAGTCTTTTGTATTTTGGTTCTTACATCTCTTTTAGATCTTGTAAACTAGAAAAAATTATTGAAAATCCGTTATCATGTTATTTTAGAACTTTTGAAGTTTTGATGCAAAGTCTTATTAGTTTCTGCTCTGAAATCGAAAATTATAAAATGAACTATTGTTACTTGTATTCACTAATATTATTTTAAAACAAGGTTACGAAAGACAGTTTGTGTGGAAACACAAACTCAAAATCGGCCTTCGAAGTAGTCTACCTAGTCAGTCTTCAATATTTTCAGAAAGAACATCCGAATGAAATTATATCAAAGACAAATGAGGGATAGAATGGAGAAAGAATGTTAACAGATCTTGTGTAGTGCCCCAACAGTCCCACAGATCAAAGGATAGGTGAAAGTGAATGTAAAATTAGATGTGAACCTTGCCTAACTAGTTCCCCTTCAGACCTTGTGGTCTATAGGGTAGATGATGTAAAGTTCATCTGTTTTTGTGGCCTACGGTTAACTAGGGTGTCATGTAGCCAGCACAACGAACAATCGCCTTTACTTTTCCCCAATTAATGTCAGGTATTCATTAGAGCTGAGTGGACTGAGAGGCGCCCAAAGATTCCAAAGTTGAAAATCCCAGTCTTAGCCAGGATTCGAACCCGCGACCCCTGGTTCGGAAACCAAGCGCTTTACCGCTAAGCCACCGCGCCTCCCCTGGCCTAACTGATGTCTTATAATTGATCTAATTGTTTTGAAAAGGCATAATCAATTATTGGAATTTTTTTTTTTTCAATAATAATACAAAGAATATTTAATAAAAACAAAATTTTGTGAAGGCATAGTCTCAAAAGCACAATTCATGATTTTCATCATGGACATCGAGTAGACTTTTTAAAGAAAACACATAACATATTAATTTATATTAGTAATAATACAAAGAATATTTCATAACAAACAACATTTTTATGAAGGAAATAGTTTCAAAAACACATTCCAGGATTTCCATCATGATCGTAGAGTATGCTGCAGCAAAGGTTCATAAAATGATGACATCAGCGGTCCATAAAATGATGACATCAGCGGTCCATAAAATGATGACAGCAAAGGTCCATAAAATGAAGACAGCAAAGGTCCACAATATGATGACAGCACAGGTTCATACAATGATGACAGCAAAGGTCCATAAAATGATGACAGCAAAGGTCTACAAAATGAGGACAGCATAGGTCTACAAAATGAGGACAGCAAAGGTCCACAAAATGATGACAGCAAGGGTCCATAAAATGATGACAGCAAGGGTCCATAAAATAATGACAGCAAAGGTCTATGAAATGAGGACTTTTTTTTTTTATTTTTTTATTTGTTTATTTTTTTTATTTTTTAAAGACTCATGAGTTATTTAAATTCATTTTTATTATCATTATTATTATTATTTTTGCAACAATTTTTCCCTTAAGAACCTAAGACAAAGGACCTCCATCCTATATAATTAGGAATTCTCTGGGGTTTGCTAGAGTTACAAAAATGTACAAAGTAAATATGTGCATGAAGAGCTTAAAATTTTTTTTCAGAATAAATTTATTAGTTAAAGAATATTCTATAAATCAATTTCGTAGTCCATTTGGTCCATTATCATGAATTCATGTCATGTTTGGGGTTGTCTTGAAATTTATTTTTTTTGGTCAAAGGGATATATCCAAAAGAAATTTCCACCTTGCATCTTCCAGTCCTAAATTGTCTCTACTGGAGTGCGAAATTTAATTTTTTTATTTTTGCTTTAACTTAATAACTTTTGTTATATTATATCATATGACAACTCAATAATAAAAAATATATATTGAATGTTGTCTAATGTTTCCGGGTTGCCATGGTAATGGCGGCCATCTTGAAAATAAACAAAAATTAGTTTATATAGCAAAATTCTAAAATTTTTCAAAATAGATAAATTTGAAAGCTAAAAATACTTACACCTTAAAGTATAAAGATGGCTGGAAGTAGCAAGCTAGATTTTATACATTTTCCCTTAGTAGTGTGCATTTTATGATTTTTTAAAAAAGGGTGATTTTTTTTCCTGTAAAATGCATCCACATTTTTTTTCCCAAAAGATCATATATTAAAAACTTCTTCAGCTAAAGTCATTAAAACTAGCTGATTCTCTGTATTATTTATCTCTGAATATGTGTACTAAATTTGAAAGAATTTATCTCTATTAGTTCTAGAGATTTTAGAAATATGTTACAGGGGGGGCCACACAAAAATACATTCACTCAAAAACAGTGAATTTGTATTAAGAAAAATATGGAAAATAGTGTTCACCATGCATCATTAAAATGCTTTTTTTCAATAAAAAATGCTATTTTTTAGAAAATTTTTGGTGCCAGTTTATAAAATACATGTCCATCTATTTAATTACACCAAAATTGAAATATCGATTTTTTTACCCAAAATTGACTCCAGTAACCCCTTAACAGGTAATTTTTAGTATTGTAATTTTAAAGCAAATAAATAATATATTTAATACATATACATACAAATTGGTAAATAGTTATCACTTATACAAACACACACACATACATTCAACTTATTTTCTTCGTTGTTTAAACAGATTTGAGTAAATTGATCTTTAGGATACAAATGGAATTTTCCAATTCATTGAAAGAAAATTAAAGGAATCCTTAAAAAAAAAAATATAAAAAAATGTAAATACAATGGTTCAATATAAAATTACATTTGGGGTCAGCCTTTATAGTGTTCCATTTTAAAATCAACTAAATTTCTCTAAATTTTATCCAAAACATTTGGATTAAATATGACATTATGATACACAGCTTCAAGTCTTAACATTTCAATAATTCATTTACTTTAATGTACATTTTTCATTTTTTTTACCTCCTTTATTTCCTCCTAGCCTTAATAGCACTCCTCTGTGATCCGTGTAGTCTAGCGTCTCTTGAATGTGTGTAGCACCAAATAATTTGCAAGTTATTGGTGTGTAGAATCTGTCTATTCTTGTCTCCACCGGGTATGAGCTATGTTTCAGAGTAGTTTCCCTTCCCTCTGGCCGTACTGCTCTATATGCGTCCACCAAGCGGAAGGTTCCTTTGATTTCTCTTAAGAAATCATTTTTTTCCCCTGCTGACCGAGGGAGTGGACCCTGTGTGTTTGTGTATTGCTTGTCTAAATGTGTTTCTATAAAGTTAAAATCTCCCCCACAAAATTATTTTTCCCCTATGTATCTGCTATGTATTGCTTCGCTCAGAGTTTCGAAAAAGTGTGGTCTCTCTCTACTCTGAGCCGGAGCGTATATATTAATAAGTGTGTATGCTTGTTTCTGTGCTACTACCTTGACTATGACCACCCTCCCACTATTTTCGCTATGTGTATATGTTACTTTAAATCTATCAGTTGTCTGTAGAATAGTTACTCCCTTTCCTTTCCCCCCTAAGCTGAAATAACCTCTCCTGAATCCCATGTCTGATATACACTGAGTAGATTTATATTTTGATTGGATATTGGTCTCTTGTAAAAATATGAAATCTGGTTTGTGTGTGTTAGCTAGATGGACTATATATTTGTGTTTGTTGTTTAAGCTACGAATGTTTAATAAAAGAACTGTAATGTCTGCCATGCTTGTGTGTTGATGACTTAGTTTTGTGTATGCATTTTTGTGATTCTATTTTGATTATAACCACCCTCCTTGTATTGCCACTACTTGAGTATGTAATTTTAATGTCTGCCATGATTGTGTGTAGGTGGGTTTTTGCGTTTGTGTGTGTGTGTGCCTACTATTTAAAATTGTTCATGTGTTTGGCGGTGTGTCAGGGTCCTCCCCCTTGTCAATCACTAGAGGTGCAGGAGAGCTGGGGACATCCTCCAAATCCTCCATTCCCTCTCCCGTTCTCCCCCTTTCCCTTCTCATCTCAGAGCCTTCCCCCTGGTCATCTGAGGTAGAGGACAGAGAAAGAGTTCTTTTCCTGTTTGTTTTGTTTGGAGAGCTAGGCTCCGATCTAGCGTGTCCGGTAGTTTTCATTTTTGTGTGTGTGTTAGACCCTGTGCTACTTTTTTTTTTTTGGGGGGGGGATAGGGTACTCCTCCCACTGTCCATACATTTTTCAGGTGTTGTACCTTTTTTTTTTTTGCTTTTTACTAGTTATTCGAATCTTCAAAAAAAAAAAAAAAATAATAATTCCATGCTATAAATAAAAAAATTAAGGAAAATGATGTTTACAAGATTACTATTCGTTTTAAATTAGGTCTAACTTATAATGCATACTAATTAGCTTTTTCTCTTTAAAAAACTGCTTGCATAACTGATTTTAAAAATTAGATTTTTCACTTTTAAAAAAAAAGTTGCCGTTGCATCAGAACTTTGAATGGTCTAAAATATTGTGATGTCGGATTTTCAATATCTTTTCTAATTTACGAGATCTAAACGGGACGGACGGACAGACGGACAGACATTTCGCACAAAACTAATAGCGTCTTTTCCCCTTTCGGGGGCCCCTAACAAAAACAATGAACAAACCAGTAGCCAGTGGCAGCTAAACTTTGCAAGTGATAAGATCTGGAGAAAGTTTTTGTTTTTCAATGTCAAAGTGACAGGTGGATTAACGGACCTGAAGACCACATCTACATTTCAAGACAACTCTTTAGTTTAGACTAGAAACATCCTCTTTGTCCACGTACTACACGTCACTTCATGGACCATTGTGTATATACACCCTCTGGTTTATCTGTACACCGTTATGTGCCTTTATTTAAAAAATACAAAACATTTATGTTTTGTTTTAAAAGAGATATATTTCTTATGAAAAACAACTTGCATAATTAATTTTACAAGTAAAACGGTTCACTTTCGGGAAAACAAAAGTTGCCGTTTCAAGTCACAAAATATGTTACAGTAGATTTGTCCAGTTTATCAGATATAAACGTGACAGATGAACACGGACAGGGATACTCATCATCTTATAGTATAGTTAAGAAATATAATCTGATTTGTTATTGAACATTAATAAAAAAAAAGAATTATTTCCCTTTATGTTTGTTTGTTTTACATGTTTCGGGTGTTCCTTCAGGGTTGAAGATAGTTTACTTCCTAGTCCAAACCTCCCACAGGACGACAGGGGATGGAAGCTGGCAGGGTTTGAACCCGGGGCCATCAATAATTTCAAACGACAGTCCAGCGCGCAAACCGCACGTCCAGGCAGCCATCCCTTATTTTTCAAGTCTTCCATGTTATTTTATTTTACATTGAAATTACAGCTAGAAACTGTAATATTCTATACACATGTAATATTTAACTTTATTTATTCATTAAAAATATATATTTCTAAAATACATAGTCACAACAGCAGTAAAATCGAAATCGTTTATGTAGAGCTACCTTATTATGCAGTAAAAACTGCATTAAAAATAGCTCATAAAGAGGTTATACTTATGAGTTTGCAATTCACTTCTGTAAAAGAAGCAAGACTGTTTTAAATTATTTTATGCAAGCACATCTACAGTTATTTATTAAATGATAAATATTGTATAAATATATACTATCTTAATCACCCCTTGTGTGTGTGTATTTACAGAAGTTAAAATTTTGTATTTATTCTGAATGAAGCTCTACCGTTGCAAATATAACAGATATGTTTGTGATTGATTCTGTACTGATACACAGATATGGAAACTTAAGATCTCTTAAAGACTGAACCCGAGTCAGATAGCCATCTCTTCAACGCTTCAATGTAACCTTTCTATTGAAACTAATTTGTTCATTTTATTTCATGTGCTTACAATATTTACATTTTGTTTATTCATGTGCTCACAAAGTTTTCATTTTGTTTACTCATGTTAAAATATTTACATTTTGTTATTCTAAAATTAGTGAAAGTAAAAAAAAAAAAATGAAACTCAACTGATCAAAACGGATCATTGGAATGATGGAAGGTGGGAAGAATGAAGATGTGTAACTGAGACAAGCTTATTCAGATCTGCATTCTATCCGAGCCTTGGTAGTTCGGAAATATACAGCTCGTGACGCGGTGCTATCCTACGGCCCGCGTGCCTTATCCAGCCCGAGAGACATCTGTCCACAGTTCGTTATTGAGCAACAAAGGCACGTGGTATATTGTTTGGTTGGTAAATTGGTTGGAAGGCGATGGCACCGGGTCTGGGTCGTGGTTCGAGTCCCCTGTCTATATTTTCACCTTCTTCTCTTGGTACCTTAGTGCTGCAGTTATTCTATGTTATATGCCATGTTTAGTCATCATTTGTTTCAGTACTAAAACTTTTAAAATGGGCTAAACTTAAATTTTGATTGATGGGATGATTAACAATAAAAAAAAATATTTTCCAACATTACCAACGAAGTCTTCACCGAGATTCGAACTACGGAACCCTCGTTTCGTAAGCCAAGTGCTTTATCACTCGGCCGCCTCGATTTTTAATTTCGGTATTTTAAGGGCACCCCTGAGTCCACACAACTTTAATGTGTACCTGATATTACCTTCCTTAATCCTGTGTACTCCCATCATACTCCCATGGGAGCATAGGGCCGCAACCACACCTTTCCACCGAACTCGGTTCTGAACAGCTTTCTTCATTTGCTTCCATGTCATTTCAGTGCCCTCAGCTTCACTGATGACTGACCTCTTCCAGGTTTGCTTAGGTCTGTCCACTTTCCTCTTTCCTTGTGGGTTCCAGTCAAGTACGTGACATTAGTTGGGTCCATATTGGGGAAAGTAAAGCGGTTGGTCATTGTGCTGGCTACATGAAACCCTCGTTAACCATCGGGCATAGAAACAGATGACCTTGACATCATCTGTCCTATGGATCGCTAGCTCTGAAAGGGGTAATACGCACAGCTGTCTTTACATTCGTGCAGATAACAGCTGTCTTTACATTCGTGCAGATAACAGCTGGCTTGGATTATATGTATAGAGCAAACCTGGCTTTACATTATACATAATATTTGCAATCAAGAACAGCTGAATTTACATTATACACATAGCGACAACAGCTGGCTTTACATTATACACATAGCGACAACAGCTGGCTTTACATTATACATGTAGAAAGTTGATATTAACTAACTACACCTGGAGGTATGTGTACACAGTACTACAGCTTATCGTACATGTGTACGCAGCTTTCCAAATACAAATAGACTTAATTTCTATTTGCAGATACAGCTTAATCACACGTCCTACTCTAGGTCTATTGATTTTATCAGTCGAACAATGGAGCAACATTTAGTGTATTATAAAGCGCTATGCAATAGAGTTCCTCATTCGTTGTATTGAGACATGTATCCAGAGAAGTTGTCTTTATCCAAACATCTTTAAACTGAACTTTTCCTTGGGTAAGTAGTTTTTAACTTAGTGCATTTAATGATTGGACATTAATCCTTTCTTTCAAGCTTGAAACATTTTCACATCAAAATATTTTCATCGCGCGTAGATATCATTAGAACAAAAACATTACTTCCATTAAATAAGTAGGAATAAATGTTATCTAAAGTCTGGCCAACCACTTGAGAGCCTGGCCAACCACTTTAGAGTCTGGCCAACCACTTGAGAGTCTGGCCAACCACTTGAGAGTCTGGCCAACCACTTTACAGTAGCGCCAACCACTTTAGAGTCTGGCCAACCACTTGAGAGTGTGGCCAACCACTTTAGAGTCTGGTCAACCACTTGAGAGTCTGGTCAACCACTTTAGAGTCTGGCCAACCACTTTAGAGTCTGGTCAACCACTTTAGAGTCTGGCCAACCACTTTAGAGTCTGGTCAATCACTTTAGAGTCTGGTCAACCACTTTAGAGTCTGGTCAATCACTTTAGAGTCTGGTCAACCACTTTAGAGTCTGGTCAACCACTTGAGAGCCTGGTCAACCACTTTAGAGTCTGGCCAACCACTTTAGAGTCTGGTCAATCACTTTAGAGTCTGGTCAACCACTTTAGAGTCTGGCCAACCACTTTAGAGTCTGGTCAATCACTTTAGAGTCTGGTCAACCACTTTAGAGTCTGGTCAACCACTTGAGAGCCTGGTCAACCACTTTAGAGCCTGGACAACCACTTTAGAGTCTGGCCAACCACTTGAGAGCCTGGTCTACCACTTGAGAGCCTGGTCAACCACTTTAGAGCCTGGCCAACCACTTTAGAGTCTGGTCAACCACTTTAGAGTCTGGCCAACCACTTGAGAGCCTGGTCTACCACTTTAGAGTCTGGCCAACCACTTTAGAGTCTGGCCAACCACTTGAGAGCCTGGCCAACCACTTTAGAGCCTGGACAACCACTTTAGAGTCTGGCCAACCACTTGAGAGCCTGGTCTACCACTTTAGAGTCTGGTCAACCACTTGAGAGCCTGGCCAACCACTTGAGAGCCTAGCCAACCACTTTAGAGCCTGGACAACCACTTTAGAGTCTGGCCAACCACTTGAGAGCCTGGTCTACCACTTGAGAGCCTGGTCAACCACTTTAGAGCCTGGCCAACCACTTTAGAGCCTGGTCAACCACTTTAGAGTCTGGCCAACCACTTGAGAGCCTGGTCTACCACTTTAGAGTCTGGCCAACCACTTTAGAGTCTGGCCAACCACTTGAGAGCCTGGCCAACCACTTGAGAGCCTGGCCAACTACTTTGATATTATAGATTACACTCGTTCTTTCAAAGAAGACATGCTTCCAACGCATAACCACGTGTCAATCTAGTTCTGCATGGTCATGACAGACTTTTACTTTATGATTATTAACTTCCTAAGTTCAAGTCAACGAAGCATGTATCCGCTTCTGTCATTAGGCAAGAAATCTGGCTTTAGCTTTGTGTCTTTAGCTTTGTGTCTTTAGCTTTGTGGCTTTAGCTTTGTGTCTTTTTTTAGCGGCCCCCGTAAGGGGAAAAAGCCGCTATTAGGTTTGTGCAAAATGTCCGTCTGTCCGTCTGTCACACTCAGATCTCGAAAACTAGAAGAGATATGAAAAATATTATTTCATCATTAAATGCGGCTTGAAAAGTTTAGGTGCAACGGCTACTTTTGGTTTTCTAAAAGCAAACCGTTTAATTTATAAAATTAATTATGCAAGCGATTTTTTCATAAAAATACACCAATTCTAAAACAATTACGTAAATGTAAAGGAGGCAATATTACAATATGCTAACAAAAATTGTCAATTTACGTGTATTTTCAGTATCAATAAGTCAAATATATTTTAAATATGTACAGGAAATGTTTACAACAAATATAAATAATAGTTAAAGATGTTTTTTTTCTGGTCAACTAGCTGCTAAAATTAAAAGAAAACATTTCTGTTTGTTTATAAAGGCTAATAATGCATTCTGTATGTAAATATCACGCACATTTTTTTTAATGGACTTTTTATGCAGCAATTTTCGTGCAGTAGCGTAACGTCGCTACATAGAGAGGTGCTAAACCAATTCCTTAAACTTTTTTAAAAAATCAGATTTTATTTATTTTTTGTTTAGTGCCCCCATCCGAATAAAAGAAGATTATTTATTTGTCTGTTGGTCGGTCTGTCCGTCACGATTAGATTAAAAAAACTAGAACTCTAAAAGCTATTGAAAATCTGATTTACACTTTAATGTTCCTCCCGTAAAATCTCAATAGTTTTAAGTATCTAAAAATTGATTGTTCCGGATTCTTTTGTGCAAAACTAATCAACCCCAACAAATGTTTGTTTGCTCTTCTAATTTATAATACATTCAATTTCCATGCTTAAACGTTGCAAAAACACATTATCAATAATATGTTGTTCCGTCTTTTATGTAAATAGCATATTAATGCTAAATCAAAATCTCTATACTGACTTATATTTCATTAAGTGTAAAAATGTTCCGGATATTGTTTTATAAAACATGAATTATGCCTAATGATTGAAATCGCATAATTTACTAATATTACACTTATATTATTTGACAATGCGTCACTATAATTGGTTATCAATATCAAATTGTTCCGTATTTTACTCTTTAAACTAATTTTTAAAAATATCGACAATAGGTTGTTCAGGGCTTTGAAAAAAAGTAATTTACTAGAATTGATTACTGAAAATTACTTTTTAGACATTTAATTTTCTTGCTAAAACATAACATAGAAGTTTTGTAATCGATAAAGAAAGTTCCGGATTTTGTTTCTTACAAATCGTCGCCAGAATTTCCGAATTTATTTAAAAATCTACTAACGCCAAATAATTGTTTGAACTCCCTCTACTAATTAATAAAAAAATAATTTATCATTTACGAAATAATGTTTTTACGGATTTTTATGAAAATATTTTAACTCACTACTCTCTTACAGTACATTTAACTTTCTACCTAAAACATTAAAAAATCTAATTATCGTTAATATTATGTTCCGATTTTTAAGGAAAACAGAATCCAAACACCAAAGTAAGGTATGAAAATCTCTCCACATGGCTGTAGTACATCTAATTTTTATGCGAGACCATCCAAAAAAAATTTAATTAACGGTATTACATTTATCTGAAATTCTCTTTTTCTTTTACTATTTATACAAACATCCGGAACAATCTATTATATAAACTTTTCAATTGTGTTCATACCTAAAAATTATTGCGATGTTTTGAAACGTAAAATAAAGGTTAATCAATTTTTAATAACTTTTAGTTGTTGTTTTTTTATATCAAGATGACGGACAGACCGACTGACAGACAAAACGCAAAAACAATGCGGCTTTGATCCTTTTTAAATAAATTCTATTAGAAATCAGTGCACCAATGTCTATGAACCCTCGTTAAATATCTCGTGTAAATAAAGACACTTTTTTTATGGTACCGGTACTAGTCTATTGTGAGGTAATGGAATTTTTTTTCTTTGACGTCATATGAATGGACTCTTTAAATGTAATGTTAAAAGAACGCACTCAGTGCACCAATGTCTATTAACCCTCAAAAAATTGCTCGTATTAATGAAAACATATTTTAGTCTAACTAAGCCGTGTGACTTAGTGTTTTTTTTCCTTTGACGTCATATGGAATGAATTCATTAAAAGAAATGCTAAAAGAACGCACTCGGTGCATTAATGTCTATGAACACTCGATAAATGGCTCGTAATGATGAAGGCGATTTTCATTCTAGCTAGGCCGTGTGACGTAGTGTTTTTTTTTCCTTTGACGTCATATGGAATGAATTCTTTAAATGAAATGCTTAAAGAACGCACTCGGTGCACCAAAGTCTATGAACACTCGATAAATGGCTCGTATTGATGAAGGCGATTTTTAGTCTAGCTAGGCCGTGTGACGTAGTGTTTTTTTTTCCCCTCTGACGTTATATGGAATTAATTCTTCAAATGAAATGAAAAAAGAACTCGGTATAGTAATGTTTATTAAGCCTCGTTATGTGACTCGCGTTTATAAAAGGAATGATATCTTGATTTAGATCTAATCTAGATTTTTTAAACTATATCTAGATTTTTATTACAGTATATCTAGATCTGGATTTATATTCTAATTAAAATTATTTTAGAGTCTAGATCTAGAATTTCTAGATCTAGTTTAGACTAAAATAGACTAGATTAAGATGTAGAATTTCAATTTCTAAACTTAAAGTGTAAAAAAAGTGTAGATTTTCATTTCCAAACGTTTTGATCAATATTGTAATGTTTTAATATACTAAAACTAATCTACTATTTTTTTCTTTTATTTAAATTTAAATCTACGGCAAATGAATCTTTGAAACATTATTACTTTTGACCATCAAAATTAAATCACCTCTTGAATATTATTTGCGAATATGCAGATCCGACAGGGATCCGACTTCGACGGGGGCCGCATCTGAGTTTGTGTAACACAAACTCTCTTTGTAATCTTGTTGTTTGTTTTATTAGGCTTTGGTTTTTATTTCTAAATTACGATTCAGTGTTTTATATATTAACGTTTTCATTTTCTGAGGTCTCCAAAATTGAGTAATTTTACTTCTTTAGTTTCTTTATGCTTTCTTAAGTTGAGAGAGCCCAATCAGAGGTCTAATCAAGGTTAGATAGCTTCAGTTTCATGCTCTTGTTTGATTGTAAACATTTCTTGGAATGAAACTTAATTTTAAAATTATTTTATTGATGCTAGAGTTTGAAGATAAGTATTTATTGATTTTGACACCCAGTTGTTTTGACGTTATTGGCTATTACTCGTTTACCATTAAGAAGATAAGAAGTTTAAAAAAAATTGTAACTCTAAATACTTGGCATTTCATTGTGGAAAGACATGTTCCAATGAAACTCTCTTGTGTGTATTTTATGTAATTCTCTTTGTAAAATGGCAGGGTTTGTTGGTATATTTTATTGTTATACATAATTCAAGTGCCTGGAAACCACAAGGTCTTGACCCAACAGACGTCTGTCCATCTGTCAATACCAGCAAGAGATCCGAATGGTGGTCTGGAAAGATCAATGAAACCTAATACGGCAGTTGATGGACATTTGCACATTGGACGTACTAGACATGGTTGAAGATAATGACATCTTTGATAACCTCACCTTCTGTAGGTCTACAACTCATTTGCAAAGCATCAATTCTAAAAACCTGCTGTAGCAATGTGTTAGACCAAAGTGTTTCCTAAACTTTTTTCTGAACGGAAAACTTCGCACATTCAGCGTATTCAGCGGAACACTTTGCCTATCTTTTTAGAGCGATTCACGTGGTGGCCTACTAGTTCATTATCCCAGTAATTCGTGAAACACCTATTCAGGCCTCTCGGAACACTAGAATTCCGAGGAGAACAGTTTGTGAGGAACTGTGTTAGACCAATAGCCATGACATTCATTACTCTCTACGTGCCAAGAATGAGAGAATCACCTGGTAATGAACATGAAAACTATCAACCAAAGGAATAGAAGGCGGAGAAAGCAACTTCAGCAGACTACAAAGTGGATGGCTCCGTCAAGCTAACTATCCCACTGATAGACCTCCACCTGCACCTCTAAACCTCCACTGCCCATGTCGTGAGATGGATTATGTCACGGACGACAGATTTAAAAAGGGAGCAGTCTGGCCATGCGTGTAGGGGTAGTCGTGCGTGTGACCATCTGACATCTGTGACTCAGGATGACGTAATGTGAGTGGTCAACCGCGACAGAAAAGTATTGGTGTAAATACTGCATGTAAATATCACCCGTGACTTGGTCATGTGATCATTTAGAACTGGTAACAAATCCGTAGCGATTGTGTCATTTTCGAGAAGGCCTCGGAGAACCAATATAAAGAGTGAGACAAACAGTCCAGTACGAGGTCAGTACGAGACAAACAGTCAAGTACGAGACAAACAGTCCAGAACGAGGTCAGTACGAGACAATTAGTCAAGTACGAGACAAACAGTCCAGTACGAGACAAACAGTCCAGTACGAGACAAACATTCCAGGACGAGACAAACAGTCCAGGACGAGGTCAGGACGAAGCAAAGAGTCCAGTAGGAGACAAACAGTCCAGTACGAGGCAAACAGTCTAGTACGATGTCAGGACGAGACAAACAGGCCAGTACGAGGCAAACAGTCCAGTACGAGGTCAGTACGAGACAAACAGTCCAGTACGAGGTCAGTACGAGGCAAACAGTCCAGTACAAAACAAACAGTCCAGTCGAGGTCAGTACGAGGCAAACAGTCCAGTACGAGACAAATAGTCCAGTACGATGTCAGGACGAGACAAACAGTCCAGTACGAGGCAAACAGTCTAGTACGAGGTCAGGACGAGACAAACAGTCCTGTATGAGACAAACAGTCCAGTACGAGACAAACAGTCCAGGACGAGACAAACAGTCCAGTACGAGGCAAACAGTCCTGTATGAGACAAACAGTCCAGTACGAGGTCAGGACGAGACAAACAGTCCAGTACGAGACAAACAGTCCAGGATGAGGTCAGGACGAAGCAAAGAGTCCAGTAGGAGACAAACAGTCCAGTACGAGGCAAACAGTCTAGTACGATGTCATGACGAGACAAACAGGCCAGTACGAGGCAAACAGTCCAGTACGAGGTCAGTACGATACAAACAGTCCAGTACGAGGTCAGTACGAGGCAAACAGTCCAGTACGAGACAAACAGTCCAGTCGAGGTCAGTACGAGGCAAACAGTCCAGTACGAGACAAATAGTCCAGTACGATGTCAGGACGAGACAAACAGTCCAGTACGAGGCAAACAGTCTAGTACGAGGTCAGGACGAGACAAACAGTCCTGTATGAGACAAACAGTCCAGTACGAGACAAACAGTCTAGGACGAGACAAACAGTCCAGTAAGAGCTAAGGTCGAGACAAATAGTCCAGTACGAGGTCAGGACGAGACAAACAGTCCAGTACGAGGTCAGGACGAGACTAATAGTGTTGCTGGACGTAGAATATTTGGCTATTAGTTAATTTGACTTAATTAAACAACACTGTTTAGAATCCGAGTATTTTAAGTTCGTTAGTTGTATCATGTTTTTCCACTAGTAGATCCAAAACTTTTGACTGAGAAAGGGGTGGTAGGGCAGTCGGCACAATTCCATAAAAAAAAAAGTATCTTATCATTTTTTTTTGGTGGTTGATTTTTTTTAGCAGCTTTCGTAATATGAAAAGCTGCTATTATTTTTTGTTTCGGCTGTCTGTCGGTTTGTCACGTTTAGATCGAAAAAAAACAACTATATAAGCTGTTGAAAAGCTGATTTCTCCTTTTGAAAAATATATAAATTAATAAATTTAGGCTAGTCTAGATCTGGATCTAGACTATAGCATCTGAATTAGATCTCGATCTAGAATCTAGACTAGGTCTAAATCTATCTTATATCTTATATAATACAGACGTTACTTCAAAAAAGAAGATGATTACGTCCTACGTGTCATGCATTTATTCTTGCATATTAACCAATGACTTAAATTCTGCCAAGTCACTGGTTTTCCTGGCTAGCTCAGGCAACCCATTCCACGCTCTAATAGCACTATGGAAGAAGGAGTATTTGTACAAATTTGTCCTAGCATATGGGACAAGGAATGTGCCTTTATCTTTGTGTCTTTCAGAGTATTTTATTAAATTTTGTTTTTGTATTTGAAGATTATGGTTCAGTGTTTTATGTATAATTGCTACTTTACTTTTGAGTCTTCTGTCCTGAAGGCTTTCTAAATTTAGTGATTTTACTAAAGGTGTTACTCTAGTCAGATGTGAATATTCGTTTGTTATGAATCTCACTGCTCTATTTTGTGTCTGTTCCAGTTTCTTAATGTTGTCTTGAGTTGAGGGGTCCCAAACGGAGGATGCATATTCTATTATTGGCCAAACCAAGGTTAAATAACATTTTAGTTTTATGTTCTTATTTGATTTATAGAAATTTCTTTTAATAAACCCTAATGCTTAGTTGGATTTTTTTTATAGTTTCATCAATATGTGGATTCCATGACAGTTTTTCATTTATTATAACACCTAGGTATTTTGCGTTTTTAGTCTGTGTTACTGGTTTGCTATGAATAAGATAAGTGGAATTAATTTGTTTTAGTTTTTTTGTTACTCTTAACAGCTGACATTTTTCTGGGTGGAAAGACATGCTCCAATTTGATTTTCATTTCTGTAATTCATCTAATTCTCTTTGTAAAATATCTGTGTCTTGTGTTGTTTTTATTGTTCTATATATTATGCAATCGAGAGCAAATAATCTGACTTTTGTTCCTGAAGTAATGCAATTTGGTAAATCATTTATGTAAATTAAAAATAGTAGTGGACCTAAGACAGTTCCTTGAGGTACACCTGAGTTCGCTGTTATCGGTGTTGATTTAGAGCCATTTATTATTACAGTTTGTTCTCTCTCTATCAGAAAATCTCTAATCCACTGATGCAATGGACCACTAATGCCGAAATATTTTAATTTTTTAAGTAAACTATGGTGGTGAACTTTGTCAAAAGCCTTGAAAAATCTAGTAAGATAGCATCTATTTGTTCACTATTATCTAAACCTTTTGAAAAATCATCAATTAGTACTATTAGTTGTGTTTCACATGATCTATATTTCCTAAACGCCTAAAGCCATGTTGGTATGGTGTGAGGACATTATGTTTGTCTAAGTGGTTTATGATGTTGCTACATATTATGTGTTCTAGGATTTTACATGTGATGCTGGTAAGTGATACTGGTCTGTAGTTTCCTGGGTCAGATTTTTCTCCTTTTTTAAATAGGGGGGTGACATTAGCTTCTTTCCAGTCCTTTTGGTACTCTGCCCTGGTTAAGCAATGCCTGAAAGAGTATTTTGAACACTAGGGCTAGCTCATTGCTTAGTTCTTTGAGTAATCAGGCTGGAATACCATCAGGTCCAACAGCTTTATTTGGTTTGGTGACTAAATAGACTCTACATCAAGATATAGAACTAAATCTAGAATCCAGACTAGAATCTAGACTAGATTTAGATCTAGAATCTAGAAATAGAATCTAGAACTATGCTAGAGCTCGTATGACTTTTCACTTTTAATCTTGAATTACTAGATCTAGAGCTAGACCAATATTATGAACAGGATTAGTAGGCCTACTACTTACTGGGTAATAGTGCACTTAGTTCGCATCGGATTCACTTCTTAATGTGATACTACTGCTTACATAATAAATAAATCTGCACTTCTTAGCAATAAAAAGCTAAGCTATTTCCTTAATACTTATACATGAACATTTTGTTGAAATTGTTTAAATATAATTTAATGAAAGTCCACAAAATCTGGACTCTTTTTAGTCTAATTTAGATTGTTATCAAGTGCATAATGAGGACATGTTAAAACTGCGTGCTATAAAAATAGTTAGTATTTTTTTCTTTTTAAACTTACAATTAAAACGAAGTTCGTATCAAAATTCTTTTTTCAAAAACAACATTTCAATCAGTATTCCATTCAATGAGTTAGTAAATAGTGGAAAATATATTTTAGATTGATCACTTTTTCATTGTGGCGCGGACTATCGGACATTATTTGATAAAGAGATCCCCGCTTGACCGTGACGAAAGTTTCCGGGAAATAGACATTGCGCGAAGGCGCGAATTAAAAGTCCAGGAAATTTTCCCAGGTGATCAGAGAAAAAGGAAGGGGGGTGTGATCGGAGGTGCCCAAGGCAATTGATTACACCTTGATACTGGCTTAGCGCTAGACGATCGGGGAGATTGCCGCCCGAGGTGTTGAGTTGAATGGGCTCTTTGAAGTGACCAGCCGCTCTCGGAAGGGCTATACAAAGCAATCAACGGATGTTTGCCAAGATAGGTAGAGGGAGTGTACTCTTGTCAAGAGTCTAGTGTGGCACGTGTCAAGGGGGAATAGTAAAAAATGACATCGGTGCCAAAGAGGGTGGGGTCGGATTGGAGGGGTGGTGGCTGTGTTTTTAGCGCTTGATTTACTAAATTAGTAAAATTGATGTTTAATGAGTTTAAATAAATTAATTAAATGCTTGGACCTGAGTGATACCTTGAGTGAGCTAAAACGGGTTATCACATAAGGTACAGTAAATAATTGTTTAAAGTATCAACATGATCCGTTTGGGAAAAATAGCGTTAACAATTATCTGAGGGGACATAATCTAATAAATTTAAAAACATATGTTAATTCTGAAGGGTTATTTTTCCTTGTTGGCATCAAACAAAATAATTAATTGCCAGTAATTAATACACTGTTTAATTTTTTGATTGATTCATGTCTTGTCTATTCCAATGATTAATTGATTCAGAGCCGCGTACTGTACGACCAGGCAGACATGAATCTATAAATAAATATCTTGTATTACAACTGACAATACTATGTCAAGAAAAATATAAAGTTGCCAAGTAATTCCTCACAATCTACATAAAATGTAGTGTTTGACCCGCCAAGGTCGTCCGTTATTGGATATATTTCACGAGCATTTAAAGACTATACCTTTAATAACCTATTACTCGAACGATGTCTTGATTACTGGAGCCAGTGACAGTGCACAAGGTGTGATCACGTGATAATGAAGTAAGCATAGGTAACCAAAGACTTGATCAAAGCAATCACCTTCCAAACATCTAATGATGCAGGAAGTGAATGCAATGGTAACCACTACAAAAAGGTTTAAAACTCCGACCGTTTAAGTATAAATTGTAATCCGGGTATGAAATATTTGAATATAGACATATATATACGGTTGCAAGACGGCACTACAAACAGCGATGTCCTGCCCTTGCGAACGCCGGTATGGACAGTATAGAGGGACTTCTTATGGTCCGACAGTTACGCTTTGCAGGGCACGTATCCCGTATGGGAGACAAACGTATGCCAAAAGCAGTCTTTTTTTTTGTGAGCTAATAGGTGGTCCACGTAACAGAGGTGCCCCCCGGAAACACTTTAAAGACCATCTTAGACCGCAACATAGAAGAGAGCACCTGGTTGCATGCGGCTTCAGAACGAGGCAGCTGAAAGTCACTCACTAAAGGCCGCGGGATACACATTTGAGACCAAAAGAAAATCCGGTGTCGAGGACAGACGCAGACGGCGAAAAGAAAATCTCAATCGACCACCGGCGGACAATGGTTATGCTTGCCCTGGATGTGGTAAAATATATAGGTCACAGCTGGGGCTGCGTATCCACGGAAAATACTGCATTCCTCATTAATCTCCGGACTCAAAGACATACATACTTATATATATATCTATATATCTTAGATATATATATATATATATATATATATATATATATATAGAGAGAGAGAGAGAGAGAGAGAGAGAGAGAGAGACAGACAGACAGACAGACAGACAGACAGAAAAAGAGAGAGAGAGAGAGATTGAAAGGAATGATCACAAAGACATGACGTTTCAACATAGGAGTATACAAAATAGTAGAATAAATGTAGACTTTGAGCAAGAAGCCAGGTCAAGGGTTGGGCTAGGACCAGGGCCGCCGCTATCTATTGTGCAATGTGTGCATTGCACGCAGGCGGCCGACTTGAACTTTCCAATGTTACTTTTTAAAAAATTAGCTAAATAAAAAAAATTACTTAAAAATTTTATATAAATTATAATTATTCCATTAATATTTTATATAAATTCTAATTTTTCCATTACCATTGAAAATATAAACGATATTCGTACATGAGAAATTATTTCAAAAACTAGAAACAAAAAAATAGAGCAGCGTAGGCTACGATGGATTCTCACGGGTTTTTTCTGGCCTTGAATTTTCGTGTGTTGTTTGTAATATTTGTTTTAAGTCCAATAGCCCGCACTGTAAGTAGATCTATTACTGGTAATTAAAAAGTCAATTTGAAAATATATTCACTGGTGTGGAGGGGGTGGGAGGGCGCAACGTCCTGACAAAAAGGGGTGTGTGTGTTTCCTAGGCGGCGGTAAGAAGAGTTTAAGCTATTGATTGGTGGTTATGATAGAGTAAAGCCTTTTTTTTTACTGTGAGATAGATTTTGTTTAAATATCAGTTTATTTCATTACAATTAGATCTATATTTTATCTCAAGTTAAATCGTAAATAATAACAATTGTATTGAGTTTTTGTTCACAAAACATTTGGTCAAGTTACTTAAAGTTTAGTTATTAAAAAATATAAAACGCCTACATCGGTTCAGTTGCATTAGCTGTCTTGAGCTACAAGCCAACAACCATACAACAACAGTGGGGGGGGGGGGGCGGCGAAAAAATGTTTAGACCCCAGACTTGACCGGAAATCTGCCGTAAATTCAACTCTACCTCCAGGAAGTACTTTTTTTACAACGCTTAAAAATTACCGTGAACTTTCATGACCTTAATTTGGATTCTATACACAGTGTTCAATTAATATAGGCTAAAAATAAAACCTAAAAATTGTGACAAAGTTTCTTTTCTTTTTTATTACATTCTAAAAAAAGAACAAAAAAAAACCCCACTCACTGACCTCACTGTGTAAGCTAACATTGCTCCAGCTTCTAAAGGGAGCACGAATGAAATTGTTGTTATCTAGGGAGTCGCCACCCCGGGAATGTGAGAAACACTATCATACTAAGTTTTATTTCAAGTCATTAAATTTGGATTAATTACTTTGTTTTAAACTCAAGAAAAATATTCAGCACTGAGTTGCTTCATTGGTTGGATATATTATTAGGCAATTCTGAATCTGCGTGTGTCAGATGATTGTGGATATAATGCACATCTCTCTAAAATACAATGGTGATAATTATTATGAAAGTTTAAGGAACGTTGAAAAAGTTCCACTGTGAATGGTTTTTGTATTTCGAGATTTTTGTGAGGATTGTGCTGTAACGTACAATAACAAACAAGTTAACAAATCCAAGTCCAGACCATGTAACACTGTTGAGCAAAGTTATCGAGAAATTGTATATAGATCATGATCATTTACTCTGTTCATTGTAATATACCCGCCGCAAGTCATCAATTATAATCGTAGCAAATACAGGAGCATAAGTGAGTAGTCAGAATGAGATCAGTTTTTAGTGTTTATCTCAAAGGACGAAGATGTCAGATTTCTGTAGGCATGTATATCCGAAATAGTTCCTAGTGCATGGTTAATACTTGAGAAACACGTCATATTTATGTCACCTAAGGAAAACGTCATATTTATGTCACCTGAGGAAAACGTCATATTTATGTCACCTGAGGAAAACGTCATATTATGTTGCCTGAGGAAAACGTCATATTTATGTTGTCTGAGGAAAACGTCATATTTATGTTGCCTGAGGAAAACGTCTTATTTATGTCACCTAAGGGAAACGTCATATTTATGTCACCTGAGGAAAACGTCATATTTATGTTGCCTGAGTAAAACGTCATATTTATGTTGCCTGAGGAAAACGTAATAATTATGTCACCTGAGGAGAACGTCATATTTATGTCACATGAGGAATACGTCATGTTTATGTCACCTGAGGAAAACGTCATATTTATGTCACCTGAGGAAAACGTCATATTTATGTCACCTGAGGAAAACGTCATATTTATGTCACCTGAGGAAAACGTCATATTATGTTGCCTGAGGAAAACGTCATATTTATGTTGCCTGAGGAAAACGTCATATTTATGTCGCCTGAGGAACACGTCATATTTATGTCACCTGAGGAAAACGTCATATTTATGTTGCCTGAGGAACACGTCATATTTATGTCACCTGAGGAGAACGTCATATTTATGTTGCCTAAGGAAAACGTCATATTTATGTCGCCTGAGAAACACGTCATATTTATGTCGCCTGGGGAACACGTCAAATTTATGTCCACTGAGGAAAACGTCATATTTATGTCACCTGAGGAACACGTCATATTTATGTTGCCTGAGGAAAACGTCATATTTATGTTGCCTGAGGAAAACGTCATATTTATGTCGTCTGAGGAACACGTCATATTTATGTCATCTGAGGAAAACGTCATATTTATGTCACATGAGGAAAACGTCATATTTATGTCACCTGAGGAAAACGTCATATTTATGTCACCTGAGGAAAACGTCATATTTATGTCACCTGAGAAACACGTCATATTTATGTTGCCTGAGGAAAACGTCATATTTATGTTGCCTGAGAAACACGTCATATTTATGTCACCTGAGGAGAACGTCATATTTATGTCAGCTGAGGAACACGTCATATTTATGTCACCTGAGGAGAACGTCATATTTATGTCACCTGAGGAACACGTCATATTTATGTTGCCTGAGGAAAACGTCATATTTATGTTACCTGAGGAACACGTCATATTTATGTTGCCTGAGGAAAACGTCATATTTATGTCACCTGAGGAGAACGTCATATTTATGTCGCCTGAGGAACACGTCATATTTATGTCACCTGAGGAGAACGTCATATTTATGTTGCCTGAGGAAAACGTCATATTTATGTTGCCTGAGGAAAACGTCATATTTATGTTGCCTGAGGAAAACGTCATATTTATGTTGTCTGAGAAACACGTCATATTTATGTCACCTGAGGAGAACGTCATATTTATGTCACCTGAGGAGAACGTCATATTTATGTCACATGAGGAGAACGTCATATTTATGTCACATGAGGAGAACGTCATATTTATGTCACCTGATGAGAACGTCACATTTATGTCACCTGAGGAGAACGTCATATTTATGTCCACTGAGGAACACGTCATATTTATGTCCACTGAGGAACACGTCATATTTATGTCGGTCCCTGATGAACACGTCATATTTATATCGCACTGGGGGGGCGAGTATTAAATCGTCTGTGTCTACCAACTTGTCAAACCAAATTGTACTGCTACTATCTCCCATTGTTTCCCCCATGCTTGTTGTATGTGTCCTTAACGCCGCCTCTGGCTGACAGGCAAAGATAAATGGATCAGCAAGTCACAATCTGTTGTGTTGAAACACACATTTCTTCTAAAACCAGGAAGTCTGATTCAGGATATGTAAACTTGTCATTCTTAAATGTATTGATTACACGATAGATATTGAGAACAGACAATGCTTTTAACATGCTTACACTATTCATAAAATATATATAGCAATAAAAACATTAAAGATACTTTTTTTTAAAGACCATACTTCCTTTATACAACTTATAGAGCGACTGGGTTTTTCTTCTTAACTCATGAATGGTTGATAAAAAAAACAACAATGGAACATTTTGTAGCCCGCTACTTCCAATAGTGTTATCAATGACGTGATAGTCCTTTCAAAAACAATGTTGGATCTAGACCTAAATCTATATTAAAGTCTAGATCCAATTTCTATAAAAATCGTTAGAGTCGTTTTTGAGATTAGGGTCCAGGTTCCACCCTCCACCCCAGCCATCCATGATGTGACGTCCATAGAGGTATTGTAAAAAAAAGGACTACCTTGTAGGGTTCGAAGTTAAACAACTTTCCATTCTTCACATGATTGTTTTTCCTTATTTTTAACCCTCTCCATGTGAAACAAATGATGTCAGCTTTTAGGTCCTCATCATCCCTATGGTGACAGTATACTAACACTAATACTCTCCAAATGTCGCAAAGAAAAACGTCTTATAACAGTTATTATAAAACTACCTATACATTAAAGTCACTGCGATATATTGATGATTAAATTATGAACTGTATTTATACCTTACATTGACATGTAGTGCACTAAATCGTACGCACTGACTTATCTATTTAAGTTTTATATTTAAACATGGAATGTGTTTACGGTTAGGGAATTTAGAATTAGGTAGTCTTTTGCCAGTATGGTACTTTTATTACCACTGTTTATTGCCCTATTTTATTGACTAGATAAGCGATTCTAAATCTGCGCGGCGCGAAGGAAGCCCAATTTGAAAAGTTGGCGTTGTAAATACAATAAATTAAAATACAATTTTAGCGATGGCGGCTGTGCAAACTCTTTGACACGTTCTTAAGCTGAATACATTCACTACGTGGCCATTTCAAAGCAATTCTATTCTTTCTAGTCAGAAGACAAACAATGTCCATAAGCGATTACTGTGTGCCTTACAATCGTTCCTTTGACATATTTGAAAAAGAAGACGATCTTAAGGGGTTAAACAAACCATGAACTTCAAATGTCTCTCACACACCTTCAGTTCACGTTGAGGCTCGACCGGGGACCTCCTCTACTTCATTGCACTTTCGATCTTTCTACAGCACCGAAGTCAGGAACAATGTGTCCTGCATTTCATACAGCAGGAAATCCCTTGGATGACATCATCAAGTAAGGTTTCCCTTTCAGACTTGGCGATCTATAGGGCAGATGATGATTGCTGAACCCAAAACTCCCTTCCGAAATGAAATTCCCCCCGCCCCAGAGGATTTTATGCTGATTTTTTGCTTTAAGGTTGTTTATTTTACGTCAGATTTTAGTGTTCAACCATCACTTGCTCTAGTGCAGCCAAGTGAAATTTTAGTGTTCAACCATCACTTGCTCTAGTGCAGCCAAGTGAAATTTTAGTGTTCAACCATCACTTGCTCTAGTGCAGCCAAGTGAAATTTTAGTGTTCAACCATCACTTGCTCTAGTGCAGCCAAGTGAAATTTGTTTTTAAAATCCTTCTACAGGCCCCCCCCTCTACCAAATTAAAAAATAATGCAAACGGCAGTAGCCAAGGGGAATTGTGAGTTTAAAACCCCCTCCAAATTTTTTAAATGATAAAACCACTTCTTCAATATAAGAGTAGAGCAAACAACAGTCTGCACATTCTATAAGGGTAGCCAAGATACGTTTTGAGTTTAAAACCATCCTCCAGACGGGTTTTAAATTAAAGCCTCCTCCAGAGGGTTTTGAGTTTAAAACACTCCTCCAACGGAGTTTCAAGCTAAAAACCACCTCTTCAATATAAAATTAAATCAAACTTCAGTCACAAAACTCTATGAGCGTAGCTAAAGGGGTTTTATGTTTAAACCCTCCTCTAGAAGTCTTTAAGTTTAAACCCCCATCTAGAGAGTTTTGAGTTTGAAACCCTCTTCAGATGGTTTTGAGTTTAAACCCTCCTACAGAGAGTTTTGAAGTTAAGCCCCCTCCCTTGTTCAATATTATTCTAAAGCAAACTACAGTCAACAAATTCTATCAGCGTAGCTAAAGGGGTCTTGAGTTTCTTTAAAAAACCTCCTGAGATTGTTTTTATTTTCAAACTTCCAACAGATGGTTTTAATGATACAATCACCAAATTTCATGAGCGTAGCCAAGAGGGGTTACACATTTCTACCAGTCGCTGGGCTCGATTGATAAAGAGCAGTGAAAAGCAAATTTGTTTGTTGAACTAAAATTTGTAATAGCAGGATAATGCACTGTAGATACCTCAGAATATGCATTATTTTTTTTTGTTTTTTAATACAGCTCCGCCGCGAACCCGCTCACAGCGCTTCCCCAGATCCCCTGGGTGGCAAGATCGGGATGCCTATAGTCGTTACACTTTAACCAGGAAGAAACTATTCTAGGGTACAATAAACGTCTCCCGAAAGAAGGAAGCGTCGGAATGTAATAAAGATTAATTACGTACACACACACACACACACACACACACACACACACATATATATATATATTGCGCGGGGGGGGGGACATCCGGCAACTCCTCTCCCCTCCAAAAAAAAAATCCTCGCTACGCCAATGTTATATTCCTTCCTTTCTGCAGTTACTATTTCACATTCTATTATATATATACACGCGCAGTACAAAATTAAAAGTACCTGTGGTACTATCAATATAATAGCACTTTACATGATATGGTTAGGTGTGCATACCATGTATATATTAATTAAACTTAAATTTGGAATTAGATAACCATCATTAATTAAATATTTATTTTATTTTATATAAAATAAATTGTTGCTTATATTAAATTAAATTATAATATAAAGAAAAAAATAACTTTTTTTAAATCTATGATTTTCTATTTTTTAACTGCGTGTTTACCATATTTATATTGTATAGTTATGTAACAGCTTGAAAAGCCAGGTGTCGATAACCCAGACCTCCTATAGTGCGACAGTTCATGCAAAACGTTTCACTTTCAATTGACGCTTGACGATCTTTTCCTAATTCTTTTCATTTCAATAATTTCTCTTTAGTTTATAATCCGAGTGTAAAATGTTGACCACACTTGCTACCAATCTGCTTGACACAACTCGTTAGAAAGAAAAAAAATCCGGTCATGACTAACTGAAAGCCCACATTTCCAATCGTCTTAGGTAACCCCTAAAGAAGTCGTGACCCACAGATTTAGAAGCTCTACCATACACTATTGAGTGACTATTGGGGAAAACTTTCGTAAAAAACAACAACCAACAAACTAGTTCTAGATGTTTTGATATATTTCAACATTATATCTCGAGTTCAGAATATAATTATATTTTTTAATTACCAACTGGAACTAAAGAGTCAGGAATTTATAAAACAAATCTAAATGTGAGAATTGAAATTGGAGTGACAGTTAATTAATTTAACTTTTCCTAAAATAGATATTTCTGTCTGTTTCAAAAGTATCACATGACTTTTCTTATTGTAATAAATCTTGGCTTCCACTGTATAGGGATTTAATTTTTTTCAAGTTCTGTGCATTTATCGGATTCTATTAACAATGAATCCTAGCCACCAGGAAGGGCTCTATTTGGGATGACGTCATAATACGGGAGTTCATTATCATATTATTTTATTTTCACAAATTATATTCTTTAAAACTTTATAAACATTTTTTTTTACAGGTTGGAACATACTCAATGGCATCCACGGTAATGAAACATTATATTATATATTATATAAGGCATTCATTATTTTAATGTGAAATATAATATGTAAATAGGCTTAAATTTGAACAAGTCTTAGATGAAATCTAGGGTTAATTGGCGGTGTGATGGAGGTCAAAGGCAGTCAGTTAGTTGATGTTATTTTCATAGCAGGTTTTACGATGATTCCTGAATTTCCAGGGGCTCCTGGAAATCTCCTGTAATTGCAAAATATACCAAAAAGTCCTGGAAGTCTTCCGAAAACTCATACAAATATC
Source organism: Biomphalaria glabrata (assembly GCF_947242115.1). NCBI lineage: Eukaryota > Metazoa > Mollusca > Gastropoda > Planorbidae > Biomphalaria > Biomphalaria glabrata. The sequence continues at coordinate 22,280,572 of NC_074721.1, forward strand.
GTGAAAAATAAAGAAAAGCTTCATTTTGTGTGGGGGGGGGGGCAATTTTACGCGCGATAAAAAAACGGCACTGTAAAGACGAATGTTTTTTCTAATACAAAATCTAATTTTGGCCTTATGCTTATCCCTACTCAGACTGGGCCCCGCAATCCGTTTCGCATAGGGCTCCGCAATTGCTAGGACCGGCCCTGCACCCACGTATCATTTTCTTTCTTCTTCATACCCCTTTATTTTTCCATCTGGTTCAGAAAAGTGAAAGATAAAAGCATGAGACAGCGCTAAATCAAAGCAATAGGTACAAATATATCTTATAGCAGAAATGTATTCTTGTTAGTCTAGATATAATAAGAATTAAATAACCATGACTGATCCAAACTCATTGATACAACTACACCTTGTATAAGCTTTGTGTTTTTTTTAAGTATTTGTATGTGTTTTGTTTTTTTATAACTCCAAATAACGTGAAGTCTTAGAACAATGTTAAACTAAGATAAATGGAGACAATTGTTTGATCTCTAACTCTCCTAATAGACAATGTTACGTAATTAAAAATACTTGACACATTAAGGAGGTTTTATTTCATTTTGTTTTTTTTAAATTATGTCGCAGTTTTACAGAAAAACCAGATTTGTTACATTTAATGAATACGCAAACATTTAATCATTTAACATAACTGGTTGGTATACAAAACATATATTCTATACTATTGGCAGCCAGATATTCCTGGACTCGTGGAAGATGAAGTCAATGATGCGGATGTCATGGATGAGGTAACTGTAAGTAAATGGAGTGTAACTATGATTTAAAAGAACGTAAATAGCAGGTGGCATGTCAGGAGTAAAGTACTTTCTAAAGGTTAAGCCTTGTACTTATAAAACCCATGCCGCCCTTAAGGTACCTTATTCGTCATTCTTACCTTGCATTATTTAACCACCTGCCCCCCCAAAAAACGCCCCACTCCCTTGCCTCAAATAAGACTCAGTAACATGTAAGTAGAAACATCTCATCGCCTTCTCTGAGGCGTCGCTCAAAGCACATTTGTTTTAATAGCGTCAATGTTGTTCAATACCTTCTTTTGGATCATCTCTTCACTTTCCATCAGTCCTGTTTACTTTCTCTCAGTCTTGTCCACTTTCTCTCAGTTTTGTCCACTTTTCTTTAGTCCTGTCCACTTTCCCTTAGTCCTGTCCACTTTCCCTCATCATCATCATCATCGCTCCTTTGAGTTCCTCATGGAACATAGGGCCTCGACAAAAACACGCCACTCTCCACGGTCTCTTGCTAGTTCCTCATGGAACATAGGGCCTCGACAAAAACACGCCACTCTCCACGGTCTCTTGCTAGTTCCTCAAGGAACATAGGGCCTCGACAAAAACACGCCACTCTCCACGGTCTCTTTCTAGTTCCTCATGGAACATAGGGCCTCGACAAAAACACTCCACTCTCCACGGTCTCTTGCTAGTTCCTCATGGAACATAAGGCCTCGACAAAAACACGCCACTCTCCACGGTCTCTTGCTAGTTCCTCATGGAACATAGGGCCTCGACAAAAACACGCCACTCTCCACGGTCTCTTGCTAGTTCCTCATGGAACATAGGGCCTCGACAAAAACACGCCACTCTCCACGGTCTCTTGCTAGTTCCTCATGGAACATAGGGCCTCGACAAAAACACGCCACTCTCCTCGGTCTCTTGCTAGTTTTTTGATGGTTTCCCAGCTCTTCCCGGTCTCCTCTGCTTCTTCAAGTACACTGCGCGCCATGTTCTTTTTGGATATTTCTCTGCGTCTTGTTCCCTGGGGGTTCCACTCTAAGGCCTGCCTAGCTCTGTTGCTGGAATCTTTTCTAAGGGTGTGACCAATCTATCTCCACTTCCTCTCTAAGATCTGCACTTCTATATTTTTCTGTCCACTCATCTCCCACAGTTTGGTGTTTTCTACTTTGTCATACCAGTGTATTTTTAGGATATTTCTCAGGCATCAGTTGATAAAGGTTAGTATTTTTTTTAAATAGAAATTTCTGTCGATGCTTTCAAAGTTTCAAAAGTATCACATGACTTCTCTCTGGTCAACATTGTAATAAATCTTGGCTTTCACTGTATAGTGAATTAATTTTTTTCAAGTTCTGTGCATTTATCGGATTCTATTAACAATGAATCCTAGCCACCATGAAGGGCTCTATTTGGGATGACGTCATAATACGGGAGTTCATTATCATATTATTTTATTTTCACAAATTATATTCTTTAAAACTTTATAAACATTTGTTTACAGGTTGGAACATACTCAATGGCATCCACGGTAATGAAACATTATATTATATATTATATAAGGCATTCATTATTTTAATATAAAATATAATAAGTAAGTGGGTGATTTACTGGTATTAATTTGAACAAGTTTTAGATAAAATCTAGGGTTGAAATGACTATATAGGGTCGGTTAGAGGTGTGATGGAGGTCAAAGGTAGAATCGTTGCCCGTTAGTTGTTATTTTGATCAACCAATCAGCGTGCTAACCTGCTAACTGACAAGTAGCCTTCTGATCTCAAGTAACACTACCGATAAGCTTTGAATACATCTCTCTAGTCTAAGGTACTCGGCAATAATGTACAATAGCTTGTGCTCTTATAGAGTCCTTATGCTGCAGTGGTAACTTTGTATATCAACTCACACTGTCTGATAAAAGTTTGTACTTGTTTGTTCTCCGACATCCAATCTCGGATCAAGTTGAAATTGCACATAACTATTTCTTTGATCTGTCAAGAGTCGAGACAAAAATTTAAAAAAAAATTAAATAATTAGTTAAATAACTATTGGTAATTAATTATTTTGTTTGGTATCTCGAACAAGAGAAAGAAATTGTACTTGACTGAGGTGGTGGTATAAGCTGAATTAGTCTTCTAAAAAAATAACTATACAGTTTTCTAATTTCATTCGCAGCACAATAGCAGAGTGCTTAAAATGTCAGCTTAATTTGTATATATTGTTTTGATAATGCTTAAAACAAATGTTATTGTAAATTTCTCCCAGATATTTTTCTCTTTCTCCTCCTCCCCCCTGTTTTTCCTCTGGTCCAGAGAAATGAAAGTTGAAAGCATGAAATAGCGCTAAACAAAAAGTAATATGTTAAATATATCCAATAGCAGAAATGTATTGTTGTTGGCCTAGATCTTAAGAAATTAATAAAATGACTGATCCAAACTAATCAATACAACTACACTTCGCATAAGCATTGTTTTTTTTAAGTAGTTATTATGTTTTGTTTTTTTGTTTTTGTTATTACTACACATAAAGTGAAGTTTTAGAACAAAGTTAGAATGAGGTGAATATGTTTTTTCTCTAACTTCCCTGATAATTTTACTTAATTCACACATCCTGGAAGTTTTATTTCAATTTATTTACTTCAAATAATGTCTCAGTTTTACAGAAATATCAAACAACAAATTTATTACATTAAATGAAAACGTGAACATTTAATCACTTAACATAACTGGCTCACACATTGCATTTATTCTAAAACATTGGCAGCAAGATATTCCCGGACTCGTGAAAGATGAAGTCAATGATTCCGATGTCATGGATGAGATAACTGTAAGTCATCGGAGTGTAACTATGATTTAAAAGAACGTAAATAGCAGGTGGCATGCCAGGAGTAAAGTACTTTCTAAAGGTTAAGCCTTGTTCTCATAAAGCCAAAGCCGCACTTAAGGTACCCTATTACTAGCCTATCAGATCTCTTCACAAAAAATGCCCCACTCATCTGCTTCAAATGAGACTCTGTAACGTGTAACTAGAAACATCTCAACGCCTAAAATGTAAATTCGATTGCCTAATGCACCGATTTTGTTCAATACCTTCTTTTGGACCATCTCTTTAATTGTCCTTATTCCTGTCGACTTTCCCTTATTTCTGTTCACGTTTAGTCACTGCTGTTTACTTTTCTTTGCTTTAAACCTGCCAATTTAGACACAATCAAACCCGAGTTCCCTCATTCCTGTCCAACTTCCCTTACTCCTGTCCTTATTTCCTCAGTCCTGTCCAACTTCACTTAGTCCTGTCCTTATTTCCTCAGTCCTGTCCACTTTGTCTCGGCTAGGTCGTAGGTATATTTGGCTGAACATATAAGCCGCTTAGCTGCCTATCAATAGGGTTCAATTACCGATCTGAGTTATTTTTGCTGCGTGCCTAAAGGCAGCACATAAACCTTCTCCCATATAACCGTCACTGCGCCATCCCCTCCCCCCCCCCATTCTTATCTGCCTAAAAGAAAGTTTGAGTTTCATTACCCACACGAGCTGGGTTATGTTTGCTGAGCGCCTAAATTCAGCATCGAAACCGTTTCCCTGAACCCCCCCTCCTCCTATATGCCCATAAACGAGATAGGAACGAGGTGATGATAATGGAAATATTGCCAAAGCTACGAAAACCTGCTCTATCATTAAAGATTTGCTATACAGAGGTAAATAAATAAAATACATATTGGAAATGTGTTGTATAGCTTCTACCAGACTGGTCGAGATATAGTTGACAATTGTGTTGCATCTACAGACTTTGTGTCACACATGACATAGCATTCTCCAGCAATACTATTCAAAAGTAGAGGTTTTTACAGACACTATAAAAAGATATTAAAAAGTGAAATATAAATAAAATGTAATGTTAATTTTGTTTTACTTTGGCGGTTTGCCGTTTGGTCAACTGGTCAGACCATTTCGTAAACAAAAAATTCATACATTTGATGGGAATGGTTCAAACTTTTGAGTATCTCGTTTGTTTGGTTCAAAACGTAATTTATTTGTTTCGTACTATTGTAACTACACTTTGCTTTCAGAATATACGAGAATTGCCTTCAGTAAACACAAACCCTGACCTAGATCTAGAAATCGTAGAGCAGCAAAGTTCGCCACCTTCATCACGTAAAGTAAGTAAAGATTTGAAGTACTGGCAGAGAATGTATTGGACACAGATTGAATAGCTCTTAGATTTAAACTTTTGTTTATAATGTTCTCTATACTAAATATTAGTTCTATAACAAGTGTTTACTTTAAAATTGTGTGCATATATATGTGTCAGCATTTAACTGTTTGTTAATAAGGAAATTAAATGTCAAAGTGTTGAGTTTGACCACCTCCAAGAGGGGATAAGTCTCTAATAACTTGATCTGATCTGTCTGTAAACTAAAACTACTTGACATAATACGAAAGAAAGAAGACAAAACATTCGGTGATGACTAAACGGAAAGCCTACATTTCCAAACTACTCAAGAAGTCGTGATCCACAGATTTAGAAGCTCTACTATTGGGGAAAACATTCGTAAAAAAAAACGAACTAATTCTAGAGTTTTCAATATATTTCAACATTATATCTGAGTTTAAAATGTCATTATTTTTTATAATTACAAACTGGAACTGAAGAGTCTGGAATTTATAAAACAAATCTAAATATGAGAATTGAAACTGAAGTAACAGTTAATTAATTTAACTTTTCCTAAAATAGACATTTCTGTCGAGACTTTCAAAGTTTCAAAAGTATCACATGACTTCTCTTTTGTCAACATTTGTAATAAATCTTGGCTTTCATTGTATAGTGATTTAATTTTTTTCAAGTTCTGTGCATTTATTATTTATTCTATTAACAATGAATCCTAGCCACCAGGAAGGGCTCTATTTGGGATGGCATTAGCGGCCTCCGAAAGGGGAAAAGATGCTATTAGTTTTGTGTCTGTCCGTTTGTCCCTCTGTCTGTCTGTCCTCCGTCCCGTTTAGATCTCAGAAATTAGAAAAGAAAATGAAAATCGGACATCATGCTATTTTAGATCACTCAAAGTTCTGATGCAACGGCTACTTTTTTCTTTTCGGAAAGTGAACCATCTAATTTTTTAAATTATATATGCAAGTAGAGTTGTTTTTTTTTTTTTAAATTGCACCACTTTTCAATGAAAAACTTCAGGGGAAGTAAGTATTATTTAAAAGTTCGCAAGCTTCTTCATTAATGAATCAAGCATCAATCATAGATTCGCGTATTGGTACAAAATAATTTGATCTAAGGTCACAATTGAAAAAGTATCAATGGATCATTCAAAATAGATTTTATTTTCCATTTATTAACTAACTCATGGATTAAAATACTGATTCAAATGTTGTTTTTAAAACAAGAATTTTAATACGAACTTCGTTTCAATTGTAAGTTTAAAAAAACGAGCTACTTTTATACCGCTCAGTTTTCAAACATCGTCATTAAGCTATACACTTGACAACAATCTAAATTAATATAATAAGAGACCAGACATAGATCTAGATTTAGATTTAGTTGTATTAAACAATTTAAACCAAAAACTTACATTTATAATCCATTAAGAAAATAGTTTATCTTCTAATAGCTTAGGAGTGCAGATTTGATTATTATGTAAGCAGTAGTATCACATCAAGAAGTGAATCTGTAACCCAGTAGTAGGCCTACTAATCGGTAATCCAGATCATAATATTGACCTACATCTAGTAGATCTAGATTCTATTTATAGATTTATAAATCTAGTCTAGATTCTAGTCTAGATTAGACTCTAGATTTAGTTCTGGATCTTTATCTAGAGTCTATTTAGTCTAGACCTAGTCTAGGAGGGCTGCCTGGTCGTGCAGTTTGCGAGCTCGACTGTCGTTTGGATTTATCGATGGTTCCGGGTTCAAACCCTGCCCGCTCCCATCCCCCGTCGTCCTGCGGGATGTTTGGACTATGAAGTAAACTATCTTCAACTCTGAAGGAACATCTGAAACATGTCAAACATTACAACAATTTTCTAGACCTAGTCAAGATTCTAGATCGAGATCTAGAATCGAGATCTAGATAGATCTAAATGTTCAAGTGTCTAGATCCAAAGGAAAATTATAATTTGGTAAAAGCAAAGGCATGGGAAAAATATAATAATAAAATCTCTAGATATATGCCCAATAAGCCTTGACACATCTAGATGGTATTTGCAGTGTAAATGACACAGCACTACGTTATACCATTTAAAGTATAACAAAAGAAACCTGTTCATATGATGTTAAGTCTGTTTATAATTTTAATTAAGTATTATTGTAAAATGTGCAAAAACAATTGAATAAATGTAATTAACATTGAGATTTTACAATTGAGTAAAAATCAATAAAAGTAGGTAATCAGCTCACACTTTTCGGATGTTTCCATGCTGATCTTAGGTGATCACGTAACGTTACTCTGCTTATACCTGAAGAGTTAGAAGAGTCTTATCAGAAACGACGTTTTGCATTGTTTGCTTTTATTTGAAAAATAACGCAAAATTTCTTTAAACGATCAAAACAGTGGTGAATTTGATGAGGGCCGCCTCTGAGTTTGTGTGATAACGCAAACTATCTTTGTAATCTTGTTATTATATAATTGTATTTTCATAAATGACATTATTTAAAACTTTACTAATATTTTTTTTGTACAGATGGGAACATACTTAATGGCATCTACGGTAATGAAACATTATATTATAGATATGTATATATTATATATATGTATATAGACATGTATTATTTTAATGTGAAATATAATATGTGAGTGGGTGATTTACTGGTGTTAAGTTGAACACTACTTAGATACAATTTAGGATAGAAATGACTATTTAGGGCAGGGCCAAATTGTGATGGAGGTCAAAGGTAGAATCGTTGTCTGTTAGTTGTTATTTTGATCAACCAATCAGCGTGCTAACCTGCTAACTGACAAGTAGCCTTCTGATCTTAAGTAACACTACCGATAAGCTTTGAATACATCTCTCTAGTCTAAGGTACTCGGCAATAATGTACAATAGCTTGTGCTCTTATAGAGTCCTTATGCTGCAGTGGTAACTTTGTATATCAACTCACACTGTCTGATAAAAGTTTGTACTTGTTTGTTCTCCGACATCCAATCTCGGATCAAGTTGAAATTGCACATAACTATTTCTTTGATCTGTCAAGAGTCGAGACAAAAATTTAAAAAAAAATTAAATAATTAGTTAAATAACTATTGGTAATTAATTATTTTGTTTTCTATCTCGAACAAGGGAAAGAAGCTGTACTTGACTGAGTTGGTGGTATAAGCTGAATAGTTCCCCATAACAATAGATAACTCTGCTATCTTCTAGTTTCATTCGCACATCCCTTGCAGAGTAATTAGAATGTCGGCTTGGGTTCAAATTTAGGTCGTTATTATTTTTTTTAATAAATGCTTTTAAAAAACGATTATTGTAAATTTCACCCAGATATTGTTTTCTCCCCCCCCCCCTCCATCTGGTCCAGAAAAGTGAAAGATAAAAACATGAAATAGCGCTAAACAAAATCAATTTGTACAAATATATCTTATAGCAGAAATTTATTGTTATTGGTTTAGACATTTTAATAATTTAATAACATGACTGATCCAAACTAATTGAAACAACTACACTTCGTATAAGTTTTATTAAAAGTATTTTTATAATTTTTTTTTTTTTTTGCTTTGTTATCACTCCAAATAAAGTGAACTTTTAGATGAATGTGTTTTATCTCTAACTCTTCTTCTAGACAATGTTACTTACATTTTTATTTATATTTATTTATTTAAAATTATTTCGTAGTTTTACAGAGATATCAAATAACAAATTTATTACATTGAATGAAAACGTAAACCTTGAATCACTGGTTGACATACAGAACATATATTCTATACTAATTGCAGCCAGATATTCCTGGACTCGTGGAAGATGAAGTCAATGATTCCGATGTCATGGATGAGATAACTGTAAGTAAATGGAGTGTAACTATGTTTTAAAAGAACATAAATAGCAAGTGGCATGTCAAGAGGCCAGTGTCAGGGTGGGATTTCGGATTGCAGCTCATTGACTTCGGGGTAGACACAAGTTCCTCGAGTTCCCAGGTTCCCCACCTCGACAGTTTAAATCCAAGCAAATAATATCGAAGCAGTGACTTGCCAACACTGAATACAGGTTTTCAATGTAACATGTAGTGAATCCTAACAGTTGTTCAACGTGAACAATATTACTGACAACGTAAGTTAATGTACATTATTTAACAACAAGATTGTACGTTTAACAATTTAATGAGTGTATGAAATATTATGACATGAGTGATCAATAAAGGTCAATAGTATTTACAAAGGAAACACAAGGTATACATATTATGCAACGAAATATATCACACCTTAAACTCGGTGCCATAATTCAATCACGAAACAGCCTACACCCAAGGCCTTGGATGTAAGGGCCATATCAAACAACACTGTGAATCAGGCATGACTACGACAGTCCCAAGCCTGCGTCCGCAATACTGGGGAAGAAAACATCAAAGAACGCAGCTCAGCCAAGTCAGCACAACCCCAACAAAGGCAAAGACGTAATGACAACAAGGCGCACCCTTAGGAACAGAAACTCACGAACCTTATTGTGCTGTAAGAGAAAATACCAAGCAAGATGCGCACGACATAAAGTACTTTCTAAAGGTTAAGCCTTGTACTTATAAAACCCATGCCGCCCTTAAGGTACCTTATTCGTCATTCTTACCTTGCATTATTCAACCACCTGCCCCCCCAAAAAAAACGCCCCACTCCCTTGCCTCAAATAAGACTCAGTAACATGTAAGTAGAAACATCGCATCGCCTAAAATGTGCATTTGATTCTCTGAGGCGTCGCTCAAAGCACATTTGTTTTAATAGCGTCAATGTTGTTCAATGCCTTCTTTTGGATCATCTCTTCACTTTCCATCGGTCCTGTTTACTTTCTTTCAATCTTGTCCACTTTCTCTCAGTTTTGTCCACTTTCCATTAGTCCTGTCCACTTTCTCTAAGTCCTGTCGACATTACCCCAGTCCTGTCCACCTTTTCTTGATCCTGTCCAGTTCGCCTTAGTCCTGTCCAGTTGACCTTAGTCCTGTCCACTTTGTCTAGTCCAGGTTTGTAGTATGTGGGCTAAGCATAGAAGCGGCTTAGCAGCCTATCAACAGGGTTGAGTTCAATTACCGATCTAGTTATTTTTCCTGCGCGCCTTAAGGCAGCATGTAAACCCCCTCCCCACACTCACGTGCTTGGCTGCCTGAAAGAGAGTTTGATTTGAAATACCCACAGGAGTTATGTTTGCTGAGTGCCTTCATTCAGCACCGAAACCGTCTCCCCGAACCCCCCTCCTCCCATAGGACCAAGGCGATAGGACCATAAGGGAAATAGGGCCAAACATCATAGAGCCTGTTATTTCATTGAAGATTTGCTATACAGAGGTAAATAAATAAAATAAATACTATATATTAGTTGTAAAGCTTCTACCAGACTAGTCGAGATATAGTTGACAATTGTGTTGCATCTACAGACTTTGTATCACACATGACATAGCATTCTCCAGCAATACTATTTTAAAGTACAGGTTTTACAGATACTATAAAAATATATTCAAAAGTAAAGTATAAACAAAATGTAATGTTATTTTTTTGTTTTACTTTGGCGGTTTGCCGTTTGGTCAACTGGTCAGACCATTTCGTAAACAAAAAATTCATACATTTGATGGGAATGGTTCAAACTTTTGAGTATCTCCTTTGTTTGGTTCAAAACGTAACCTATTTGTTTCGTACTATTGTAACTACACTTTGCTTTCAGAATATACGAGAATTGCCTTCAGTAAACACAAACCCTGACCTAGATCTAGAAATCGTAGAGCATCAAAGTTCGCCACCTTCATCACGTAAAGTAAGTAAAGATTTGAAGTACTGGCAGAGAATGTATTGGACACAGATTGAATAGCTCTTAGATTTAAACTTTTGTTTATAATGTTCTCTATACTAAATATTAGCCATAAAACAAATGTTTGTTTCAAAAGTGTGTTCGTATTTGTCTGTAAACAAAATTAACCATTTTTAATCAAACAAAAGGGTAACACAAGATATATTATGAAAGGAAAATATATTTATGTTCAACCACACATATTATAAGACTATTACTTTGAATAATTCAGAAGAGTGAATAATCAGGAGTAGTGTCAAGTAGAGCTGCTTTATTTAGACCAGAAACTAGAACAAACTTTGGGTTTCAAAACAAAAAATCCAAGAAACGTTTTCACAGCCCAAAAGTCATCTAACGGTGTCACTCAATTTTATCACAGCATTAATTATTATTTATTTATTTTATCTCAATTATTTCTTACTCTTAGGCCTGATTTCACCACCAAACCTTTTCCTCTTCTAGCTAGACGGAATCCACCTCATTGGCGACAACGCGGCCATGCCTTTTCACTTATCTCCCCTTGACCAGGCAAAGGTAAACAGTCCTATCACGGGCATCTGGCATTAGCGCCAGGAGCCCGACGTTCATGGTCGACACTACCTGGGCAAACCTAGCAATCCCGCACTTCCGGACATGCTTCATTCTTTCTTCCACCCCTACCCACGTATCTCGTTGATCATCCGTGTCAGCACGCCTTTTGACATTTCTAGGTTTGACTCCATTCTCGAGTCAGATGTACCCACTTGGAAGATAATCTTTAGTCTCTCGCCCCTCCCTTTTCCGCTCATCTCTTCCAGACCTTTATAAGCTAGACCAAGTCGGAATAGACACACTTTGTCATTTTCTCCTTCTAGCTGACGGTCGAGTCTGGACTAATCATTCATTCTTTCTTCTAGAGGAATACCTGGTGGTAAGCCGAACTTAATCAGAGTTCCATCTTAGTTAGTTTGTTTGTATTTCTTGATGGATAATATTATTAGGATGTAAACCGTTCTGTCTATGTTTAATGTGTGCATTGTGTATTTCTCACTGTCTTTAGTAAGAAACATGACCATTGCATATGTACATATTTATATATTGCATTAACCTATGTCCACAGTATTATTGCTACGTGCTGAATTAATCATTGACGCAACCTTGTATATCCTTGTACATCTTATATTATTTCCTTTATCACGGCTGATCGCCTTGATCTTTCTAACGAGCTGACATTGCGCTTAGAAATGAGTTGCAAATTATCTCCCCATTTATCTATTTTAATTTGACGAGAGTTGCGCCCCTTGAACGGATACCCCCCTGATCGCTGACCACCGTCTCCCCAGACCACAGAACTTTAAATTGAGACTCCACAAGTACTGAATCACCGGCGACCTTCTACCCGCTAGAGCACCACCTCCAGCTGCAAGACCTCCACCCAGGAGCACAGCCAGCTACTGCATTGATAGGACAACCAGATAAGTTCGGAGGACAAAAGGGACATACTCTTCAATAGAGTGCCAAGTACGATGATATAATATCACTAAGAGATAGATGCAAAACCCCCTTAATTTTATTCTGCTATGTATATTTTATGTAAATAAATATCCATAAATTCTTTAAATTTTTTTTATCTTTCTCCATTGTTTGTTTTGTTGCGTGCCTGCTCCCGATATATCTCTGATGGCCCAGTTCGTGGCAAACTCAAAATAATCATCCCCTATTCACCAAACAAGCCAGTCATACACGTAGTATACGAGGGCTGTCACAGACGTAAATAATAGAATGTAGAATAATTAATTATTCTTCAACTATTTCTGGAATTTTTAACATTAACATGAATTGCATATTTTTTTGTTGATGCAGCCTCAACAACGAGCAGGACAGAGTGGAAATGATTTTGACAACTTAACAGAACAGACTTATAATGAATCCAAGATAAAAGTAACATTTTTTAAATACAATCAACGTTTTAAAATGTTATGTTTTGTTAACATTCAAATCAAAGAATGTTCATTATTTGGAAGTGCTTAATAAAAAAAAATGGTTTTATATTTTAAATGCATTAGTTATTAATATTTCAAAATAGTTTACAATTATCAAAAATTAATTGAACAGTTTAACTTATATTTGGATATTTTGACAGATATGTATTCTGCCACAGAATAGGAACATTCCCATTGCAAGTATTTCCAGGGAATGGGGAATGAAAGGTTTGCCAAATGTAAGTTTCAAGCCATAACAAAACAGGTTATAGAGGGGTGCACTGGGTACTACTTTTTCATATTCGGCCGGAGCCGAATACCTACATGTCTTGTTGTCTTGTAAATAGCTTGTGTTGCTGAGCATTTTGCAAAACTGTTAAATAACATACCTATAATTGTTATAATTGTTTTCCTTTTATTTACCTTATTGCTTTATACTCAGTTAATGATTGATTAATTAAAGCTTAACAGTATTTATAAACAGATAGGCCTATCACAAACTAATGTGTAGCATTAATAATAATAATAATAATAATAATCTTTATTATCCGTAAGGAAATTTGTCTTACAATTTGTGCATTACTCCCAACAAAAAACATTATAACTATAAGAAACCAAAGTGTACATTCACACCAGACTCACTCATAATTTACATGTGACAAAGTTTATACCAGATTGTTCTTATTTAATGATTTGATTAGTGTGTGTATTATGTACGAGTCCACCAACTGTAAAGGGTGTGTGTGGCATGGTCAGTGTAAAATTCTTTCTGTTTTATTGAACTAGTTACTAATGTAAATCTTTCATATGTAGTGTGCAATCTGGCTTGTATAGTGGGTGGATGTATATGTTCATAAATTTCAGACCAACAAGTGGTCATCAGGCTTGTAATTTTAATTCCAAGGACTGCTTCTGGTTCTGGCTTCAGGGGCTTAATACTGATAGTAGCAGTTTAATAGTTGGAATCTGAAGTGTTCTATATTTATTGTTTGAGATTAATTTATTTGCGATAAACTATATTTTATTAACAGCGGGAACATCAATTATACCTATTTATAGCTTGAACCTTCGATGATGCCGAAGCATAGATTAAACTGTAGTCTGTTCTATTATTGAGATCTATGGAGATCTAAGAGCATTAGGAAAACCAAATATAGAAGAAAAAACTCATCCCTGCCCACAAAAATAAATAGACAGATTGCAACAACCTGGTCAGATATAGGTAAAGGGCCTACACATGTAGTCCTAGTGTAGTGTGTATAGTTCATGGTGTTGAACATCACTAGTTTTTTCCTTGAGCATACGCAATAGTGTTGAGTGGTCAGGCAAAAAAATAACACGTTGGCATGGTCAGTCAAGCATGTAGAAATCTGAGCCTTGTACTTATATACAAAAGAATTAGTTACTGTCTTACTGTGCTATGAAATCAATGTGTGTTCTGTGTAGCAAAAGATCACTCGTTTAGGTGTGTGATCTTTAGTCCAGCTTACTAATTGAGATTTATATCCAAGTAAGCAAACTAGGCATTCGTGAAGAGGTGTGGCCTGTAGTCAAGCCACGTTATTGAGATTTTTTTCCAAATAATCAAACTCATTGCCCGGTTACCCCTGTAGAGGTGTGTCTTGAAGTCCCGCCCCTAATTAAGATTAGCTACTAAGTAAACAAACTCAGTTCCCTCGCGTGACATCTAGAAAGTACCTACGTCCATCGTATTTGACTTGTAGTCACTGTCTATCAACGAATTCAATGTGATGGACTAAACAAATAAAAGAGGGTGGGAGTTGTTCATCTCTACCCTTGTTACATGTGTAGAGGTGTGGCTTGAAGCCCCTTAATAAAGATTATTCTCCAAGTAAACAAACTCAGTTCCCTCAGGCTCCTAATAATATTAATAGAAATATAGGTACTACAGTGTAGTTTTTACTATCCGGCCAACTATTCGACAGGCCGAAGCCGAATATCGCCGAATAGTGAAAAATAGCCGAATATTCGGCCGAAGCCGAAGCCGAAGTGATTATCCGGTATATATATATATATATTTAAAGGAAGGGAAGTTTTCGCTTGTCGATAGTTTCCAGTTCATTGCTTCTATTAGTCGAGCCGGAAATGTTGAAACCTATTTACTTGCCTCGCTAACAAAACATCAGATCCATTGGGGTTATCGCAACTAATTTTGTGTGAAGAACAATTCACTTGTTTTCAAGTGTTTATTTCTTACGACTGTTCAATATTTCTTTTGTATATGACTGGGTGAGAGAGAACTATAACACGAGTTTTATAGTTATTGATTCAATCATGAACAAAAACTACCTTGACTTACTTACTTAGACTTAGGTCCTCCCGCGCCGTTCGGCGCATTGGGCGGCAAGCTGTCTCCATAATGATCTGTCACTGGCAATGTCTGAAGCCTCTTCCCATCTGGTGTCCACTGTTCTGAGGTCCTCCATGAAGGTGTGTCGCCAGGTAATACGAGGACGTCCCTGTTTGCGCTTTCCTTGTTTTGGCTTCCATGTTATCGCAACTCTTGGTGTGCGTAATTCATTTTGACGTAGAACATGTCCCGCAAACCTCATGCGACGCTCAGTCACAACCTCACTAAGTGTTCGACTCCCAGTTCGGCAAAGGATTTCCTTGTTTGAGATCAGGTCTGTGTAACTGACTCCCAAAATCCGTCTCAGCCATCTCTGTTGAGCCACATTTAGTCTTTTCTCAATTTTGACAGATGACTTCCACGTCTCACATGCATATGTAGCAGTTGGAATGACGATTGTGTTGAGAAGGTGTATTTTTGTCTCAAGTCCAATGGCTTGGCTAGTCCAAATAGGCTGCAGCCTTTGGAAAATGCTCCCTGCTTTTCCTATTCGGCACGCTACATCATGGTAAGCATCTCCATCATTTGTTATGATGCTGCCAAGGTACGTGAACTTGTCCAGCTCTTCAAGCTTTGACTCGCCAAGTCTGACGGGGACACCCTTTGCCTTATATCCCACTCGCATAATTTTAGTCTTATCCAAGTTTATGCGGAGGCCAATTTTGGGTGCCTCTCTGTCTAGGCTCTCCGTCATTTCTTGAATGCATTTATTTGTAGCCCCGAGTAGTGCAACATCATCAGCAAAGTCCAAGTCCGTCAATCGGAGTTGTTCATGCCATGGAATACCAAAGGCAGTCTGGTTCATTGCTCTCCTCATTATGTAGTCGATGGCTAGGAGGAAAAGGAAGGGAGATAAGATGCACCCCTGTCTCACACCTGTCTCGATTGTAAAAAACTCTGTTGTTCCCTCTTCTGTTTTAATGCAGCAACTAGACTGACTGTAAAGGTGTCGTAGGATCTGGACGAATTTTTCTGGTATACCGTATTCTCTAACTATTTTCCATAGTGATTCTCGGTGGACACTATCAAACGCTTTTTTGAAGTCCACGAAACTGATCGTTAGCCGTTGTTGGTACTCAAAACTTTGTTCTATGATATTTCGTAAAACGAAAATCTGCTCTGTACATGATCTGCCTCTTCGGAAACCTGCTTGTTCTTCTCTGAGCCTTTCATCTACAGACTGTTGAAGCCGTCTCAACAAAACAGTGCTGAAAACTTTGCCTGGGACAGAGAGGAGAGTAATGCCCCTCCAGTTGTTACAGTCTGCCAAGTTGCCCTTTTTTGGAAGCTTTACAATCACTCCCTTTTGCCAGTCCTCTGGGACTTTTGAAGTTCGCCAACAGAGATTTAAGAGATCAGTCATTCTGTTAACAATGCACTGTCCCCCATATTTTAGCATTTCTGCTGATATCATGTCTAGTCCTGGTGCTTTGTTATTCTTTAGCACTGCAATGGCCATGGTAACCTCCTCAGCAGTTATTGGGTCTGTCTTGACCTTGAGATCATTGTCTGGAGAGGGGTCCTTGAATATGTAAGTTATGTCTGGCGACAGTTGGTTAAGGGTCTCTTTAAAGTGCTCTACCCATCTTGCATCCTGTTCTTCTTTCGTTAACAAAGGTTTGCCTTGCTTGTCTTTTATTGGTGCCCCATGTCCACTCTTTGCTCCATTGAGATCTCGGACAATACGATGGAGGGTTTTTGTGTCATTTCTGCTTGCAGCTGCTTGTGCCTCTTGTCCCTTCTGCTCAATCCAGTCCCGTTTATCTTGCCGACAGCTTCTCTTTACTTTCAGATCTGCTTCCCTATAGGCTTCTTCCGCTAGGCTGCGATCCTGTGTTTCATTTTTCTGATCTCGTCTACGTTTGGTCTCTTTCCTCTCATCTATCAATTTCCATGTTCTGTCTTGTATCCACCGTTCCTTGTATGAACCTCGCCTCCTCCCGATAACTTCTTCTGCGCACCCAATAGTGGTATCTTTGAAGTTGGCCCACTCTTCTTCAAGGGTCAATATATCTGCAAGAGCCTCAAAGCGGTTCGTTAGTTTCAATTGGAACTGTGCTGCAGTATTGCCGTCTTTAAGCTTCTCTACATTAAATGGGCGGGGTCGTGTGGCTCGTTTTGGTTGGCGTTTCAATCGGAGCTTACATTTGCCACTGACAAGGTAGTGGTCTGAGCCGATATCAGCTCCTCTGCGGGTCCGCACGTCTAACAGAGATGACCTCCATCGTTTGGAGATGCAAATGTAATCTATCTCGTTGAAGGTTTCCCCATTTGGTGATCGCCATGTTTTTTTGTGTATTTGTTTGTGCTTAAAATATGTGTTTCCAATTGAAAGGCTGTTGGATGCGCAGAGAGAAATCAAACGCTCGCCATTATCACTGATGTTTTCTGCAGAGCCATATGGTCCCATTACATATTCAAAGCCAGTTCGGTTGGGATTGATTTTGGCGTTAAAATCTCCCATCAGTAGAATTAGGTCGTGAGTAGGTGTTTCATCAAGAGTGGTTTGTAGTTGATTATAGAACTGATCTTTGATGGTATCTTCTGCATCCTCTGTAGGGGCATAAGCTTGGATGGTAGTGACTTTAATTTGCTTTGTTTGGAGTCGAGCTGTAATGATGCGGTCACTGATCGGCTTCCAAGCAATTAGCGCTGAAGCTGCTATTTTAGACATGATGATTCCTACACCACCAATGTGCTCCTTGTCATGTCCTGAATATATTATTGTCTTGCCGTCATTGATAATTTTTCCACTTGACGTCCACCGCATCTCGCAGATCCCAAGGATGTCCAGCCGATAAGAGTCAAACTCTCTTAAAAGTTGGGCCAGTTTACCGCATTGATTCAGGGTTCTTACATTCCACGTGCCTATAAGAGTCGGTTTCCTTGCGTTGAAAGGCTTGCCATGTATCGGGTATTGGACTTCCAGTTGGCTTTGATCCAACACCGTCATCAGGGTTTGGCCGCCCTCGCCGCATGTATAGTTTTCATTATGTGTCGAGTTTGCGGTTTCTGTAGCAATAGTGGTTTTACAGGGTGGGGTCGCTAGCCCCACGCCAAACCCTCCTCCTTTCTCACCCGGGCTTGGGACCGGCATACGGCGGAGTTACGTACATGTTAATTTTTTTATATTACAAAAAGTTTATTCAATTAAATAGAACCAAAAAAATGATCCACACTTTAATCTGACTTTTTACAAACCTTATAGCATATACCCAACGGTAATGGATACACACCCATTCTCGGATCGGAGGCGTGGTGGCCGAGCCGTAAAGCGCTTAGCTTCTGAACCGGGGTTCCCGGGATTTTTTATTTCGGGATATTTGGGCGCCTCTGAGTCCAACCAGCTCTAAAGAGTACCTGACATTAGTTGGGGAAAAGTAAAGGCGGTTGGTCGTTGTGCTGTCTACATGACACCCTCGTTAACCATAGGCCACATAATCAGATGACCTTTACTTCATCTGTCCTATAGACCACAAGGTCTGAAAGGGAAACTTTATTTTACTTTTACATTCTCGGATCAATTTGAAACCTTGCACAAATAGTCATTGGCCTAGCCCTAGACGATAGAAATGACAATTAACCAATTAGTCAATTAATTGCTGGTAATCAATTATTTTCCTTGATAACACCAAGGGATGTTTATTCCTACATAAATATGCTGATTAGTTGATAGTCTATAAACTTTAGAACTCATTTCAAATTAAACTTTGTTTGAACATATCAGTGGCATAAATAGGGAAGGTACTGTCGGCACTGGGTTATCCCCCACTAGGAAGTCGCACCCAAGTGAAAAAGATGTAATTGTACAAAAGCAGACATTTTTAAAACCACTATTCTACATCTAGATACCCAACTATAGTCATAGACACGTTCAATCTATGGATCTATGTATTTTGTACTGGGTTTAATGTTACGTACTGAAATGGACCGAATTCTTTTTATTTCAAGAGATAGCATCTGTTTCATTATTCAAGTGACGTCTTTTGATCTTGAAAGAAGTGAGATTACATTTTGACGTCAAGGTGGAACCTTTCGATTGTATCATCGTTTGTATTGCTTCGCCTTTGCCTGAGTTGAACAGTTCCAATAGCAGAAGTCTAGAGTAACACGGAGCCGTGGTTCAAACGTAACGCTCTACTGCCTCATCTCTTACACTTCAGTCTTATGTCTTAGTTTCCTTTTGTTCAATCTGCTTCTTACATCAGGTAGTAGGCACTGAGGACCCACGTCTTAGTTTCCTTTTGTTCAATCTGCTTCTTACAATCAGGTAGTAGGCACTGAGGACCCACGTTTTAGTTTCCTTTTGCTCAATCTGCTTCTTACATCAGTTAGTAGGCACTGAGGACCCACGTTTTAGTTTCCTTTTGTTCAATCTGCTTCTTACAATCAGATAGTAGGCACTAAGGCCCCATGTCTTAGTTTCCTTTTGTTCAATCTGCTTCTTACATCAGATAGTAGGCACTGAGGACCCACGTTTTAGTTTCCTTTTGCTCAATCTGCTTCTTACATCAGATAGTAGGCACTGAGGACCCACGTTTTAGTTTCCTTTTGTTCAATCTGCTTCTTACAATCAGATAGTAGGCACCGAGGACCCACGTCTTAGTTTCCTTTTGTTCAATCTGCTTCTTACAATCAGATAGTAGGCACTGAGGACCCACGTCTTAGTTTCCTTTTGTTCAATCTGCTTCTTACAATCAGATAGTAGGCACTGAGGACCCACGTTTTAGTTTCCTTTTGTTCAATCTGCTTCTTACATCAGATAGTAGGCACTGAGGCCCCACGTCTTAGTTTCCTTTTGTTCAATCTGCTTCTTACATCAGATAGTAGGCACTGAGGCCCCACGTCTTAGTTTCCTTTTGTTCAATCTGCTTCTTACATCAGATAGTAGGCACTGAGGCCCCACGTCTTAGTTTCCTTTTGTTCAATCTGCTTCTTACATCCGATAGTAGGCACTAAGGACCCACGGAAAGTTTCTGAAATTCAAAAATGCAGGAAAACGCTTGGCGCCCCTGGATTTTCCCCTGACCATGTTGGGAGGGTGGGGAAGTTTCCGGAGCTTCCCCAGTTCGTTTAGCTCACTTAGAGAGAAGCCAATATAATTTTGTCTCGGTATAGGTGGTTGTCACTGGTAGACTAGGTGGTTGTCACTAGTAAAAGTTGGTCAAAAACTGGCACCCGTTAATCTGTTTCCGTAAAGTCTTAAAATAAAATAAAAATTAAGTTAATATTGTAAGTCTTTAATTTAAATCTTGTACATTTTAATATATATGCAATATGGCATTGTCTTGAATTTCGATGATTAAAGATGATTAAGGATGCCGTATTCCACGTGACCCAGTTGCGACCTCCAAATTATGCCACCTCTTATGCAAAACCGTTGTTCGTCTGGGGTCTGCTTCTGTAATAACTCTTGATCTAAGTCATTAGCAACGAAATGTCTCAATAGACACTCACTCATTTCAAAGTCGCGAAAAAAATCAGTGATTATTAAGAGCAGGTTAAAATCTTGGAGAATTTATTTTGCTAACCATCATTAACTGTTCCTATCTACAGATAATTGTCAGACTGATTGGATCTTGCGCTGATGATAAGCTGGTCAAAAGAGGATTTTTTTTTTTAACATCTCTAGCCAAATTTCTGACAAGTTTCAGTAAGTTTCTGGAATCACAGGGAAACATAAAAGTATTTAATTTATTGTCCTAGCAACTTAATCAAACGTTTACAACTATAATCATAAAAAGTGGAGAACTTTGGCAGATACTTTGGTCATGATCAAACAATGAACATATATTGTGGTCCATTGTGTGGGGATCAAATTTGTACAGCTTCACACAGAACATATCATGACGTTTTTTTTTTCTTTTATTAAATCAAAAGTTCTTCAAGCTACTTTGTATAAATCACAAATGAGATTTTCAAACAATGTTAGCTCATTCGTACTAGTTGCAGCTGTGTTGTTTGACTTGGTGCTAGACACTAGGTTGTTAGCTGTCTGTGTTGTTTCACTTGGTGCTAGACACTAGGTTGTAAGCTGTCTGTGTTGTTTGACTTGGTGCTAGACACTAGGTTGTAAGCTGTCTGTGTTGTTTCACTTGGTGCTAGACACTAGGTTGTAAGCTGTCTGTGTTGTTTGACTTGGTGCTAGACACTAGGTTGTAAGCTGTCTGTGTTGTTTCACTTGGTGCTAGACACTAGGTTGTAAGCTGTCTGTGTTGTTTCACTTGGTGCTAGACACTAGGTTGTAAGCTGTCTGTGTTGTTTGACTTGGTGCTAGACTCTAGGTTGTAAGCTGTCTGTGTTGTTTGACTTGGTGCTAGACACTAGGTTGTAAGCTGTCTGTGTTGTTTGACTTGGTGCTAGACACTAGGTTGTAAGCTGTCTGTGTTGTTTGCCTTGGTGCTAGACTCTAGGTTGTAAGCTGTCTGTGTTGTTTCACTTGGTGCTAGACACTAGGTTGTGAGCTGTCTGTGTTGTTTGACTTGGTGCTAGACACTAGGTTGTAAGCTGTCTGTGTTGTTTCACTTGGTGCTAGACACTAGGTTGTAAGCTGTCTGTGTTGTTTCACTTGGTGCTAAGCACTAGGTTGTAAGCTGTCTGTGTTGTTTGACTTGGTGCTAGACACTAGGTTGTAAGCTGTCTGTGTTGTTTCACTTGGTGCTAGACACTAGGTTGTAAGCTGTCTGTGTTGTTTCACTTGGTGCTAGACACTAGGTTGTAAGCTGTCTGTGTTGTTTCACTTGGTGTTAGACACTAGGTTGTAAGCTGTGTTGTTTCACTTCTTGCTAGACACTAGGTTGTAAGCTGTCTGTGTTGTTTGACTTGGTGCTAGACACTAGGTTGTAAGCTGTCTGTGTTGTTTCACTTGGTGCTAGACACTAGGTTGTAAGCTGTCTGTGTTGTTTCACTTCTTGCTAGACACTAGGTTGTAAGCTGTCTGTGTTGTTTGACTTGGTGCTAGACACTAGGTTGTAAGCTGTCTGTGTTGTTTCACTTGGTGTTAGACACTAGGTTGTAAGCTGTCTGTGTTGTTTGACTTGGTGCTAGACACTAGGTTGTAAGCTGTCTGTGTTGTTTCACTTGGTGTTAGACACTAGGATGTAAGCTGTGTTGTTTCACTTGGAGTTAGACACTAGGATGTAAGCTGTGTTGTTTTACTTGGTGCTAGACACTAGGTTGTAAGCTGTGTTGTTTCACTTGGTGTTAGACACTAGGATGTAAGCTGTGTTGTTTCACTTCTTGCTAGACACTAGGTTGTAAGCTGTCTGTGTTGTTTCACTTGGTGCTAGACACTAGGATGTAAGCTGTGTTGTTTCACTTGGTGCTAGACACTAGGTTGTAAGCTGTCTGTGTTGTTTCGATTGGTGTTAGACACTAGGATGTAAGCTGTGTTGTTTCACTTCTTGCTAGACACTAGGTTGTAAGCTGTCTGTGTTGTTTCACTTGGTGTTAGACACTAGGTTGTAAGCTGTGTTGTTTCACTTCTTGCTAGACACTAGGTTGTAAGCTGTCTGTGTTGTTTCACTTGGTGTTAGACACTAGGTTGTAAGCTGTCTGTGTTGTTTCACTTGGTGTTAGACACTAGGTTGTAAGCTGTCTGTGTTGTTTGACTTGGTGCTAGACACTAGGTTGTAAGCTGTCTGTGTTGTTTCACTTGGTGTTAGACACTAGGATGTAAGCTGTCTGTGTTGTTTGACTTGGTGCTAGACACTAGGTTGTAAGCTGTCTGTGTTGTTTCACTTGGTGTTAGACACTAGGATGTAAGCTGTGTTGTTTCACTTGGTGTTAGAAACTAGGATGTAAGCTGTGTTGTTTCACTTGGTGCTAGACACTAGGTTGTAAGCTGTGTTGTTTCACTTCTTGCTAGACACTAGGTTGTAAGCTGTGTTGTTTCACTTGGTGTTAGACACTAGGATGTAAGCTGTGTTGTTTCACTTCTTGCTAGACACTAGGTTGTAAGCTGTGTTGTTTCACTTGGTGTTAGACACTAGGATGTAAGCTGTGTTGTTTCACTTTTTGCTAGACACTAGGTTGTAAGCTGTCTGTGTTGTTTCACTTGGTGCTAGACACTAGGTTGTAAGCTGTGTTGTTTCACTTCTTGCTAGACACTAGGTTGTAAGCTGTGTTGTTTCACTTCTTGCTAGACACTAGGTTGTAAGCTGTCTGTGTTGTTTCACTTCTTTCTAGACACTAGGATGTAAGCTGTCTGTGTTGTTTCACTTCTTGCTAGACACTAGATTGTAAGCTGTCTGTGTTGTTTCACTTGGTGCTAGACACTAGGATGTAAGCTGTGTTGTTTCACTTCTTGCTGGACACTAGGTTGTAAGCTGTCTGTGTTGTTTCACTTGGTGCTAGACACTAGGATGTAAGCTGTGTTGTTTCACTTGGTGCTAGACACTAGGTTGTAAGCTGTCTGTGTTGTTTCACTTGGTGTTAGACACTAGGATGTAAGCTGTGTTGTTTCACTTCTTGCTAGACACTAGGTTGTAAGCTGTCTGTGTTGTTTCACTTGGTGTTAGACACTAGGTTGTAAGCTGTGTTGTTTCACTTCTTGCTAGACACTAGGTTGTAAGCTGTCTGTGTTGTTTCACTTGGTGTTAGACACTAGGTTGTAAGCTGTCTGTGTTGTTTCACTTGGTGTTAGACACTAGGTTGTAAGCTGTCTGTGTTGTTTGACTTGGTGCTAGACACTAGGTTGTAAGCTGTCTGTGTTGTTTCACTTGGTGTTAGACACTAGGATGTAAGCTGTGTTGTTTCACTTGGTGTTAGACACTAGGTTGTAAGCTGTGTTGTTTCACTTCTTGCTAGACACTAGGTTGTAAGCTGTCTGTGTTGTTTCACTTGGTGTTAGACACTAGGTTGTAAGCTGTCTGTGTTGTTTGACTTCTTGCTAGACACTAGGTTGTAAGCTGTGTTGTTTCACTTCTTGCTAGACACTAGGTTGTAAGCTGTCTGTGTTGTTTGACTTGGTGCTAGACACTAGGTTGTAAGCTGTCTGTGTTGTTTGACTTGGTGCTAGACACTAGGTTGTAAGCTGTCTGTGTTGTTTGACTTGGTGCTAGACACTAGGTTGTAAGCTGTCTGTGTTGTTTGACTTCTTGCTAGACACTAGGTTGTAAGCTGTCTGTGTTGTTTGACTTCTTGCTAGACACTAGGTTGTAAGCTGTGTTGTTTCACTTCTTTCTAGACACTAGGTTGTAAGCTGTGTTGTTTCACTTCTTGCTAGACACTAGGTTGTAAGCTGTCTGTGTTGTTTGACTTGGTGCTAGACACTAGGTTGTAAGCTGTCTGTGTTGTTTGACTTGGTGCTAGACACTAGGTTGTAAGCTGTCTGTGTTGTTTGACTTGGTGCTAGACACTAGGTTGTAAGCTGTGTTGTTTCACTTCTTGCTAGACACTAGGTTGTAAGCTGTCTGTGTTGTTTGACTTGGTGCTAGACACTAGGTTGTAAGCTGTCTGTGTTGTTTGACTTGGTGCTAGACACTAGGTTGTAAGCTGTCTGTGTTGTTTGACTTGGTGCTAGACACTAGGATGTAAGCTGTCTGTGTTGTTTGACTTGGTGCTAGACACTAGGTTGTAAGCTGTCTGTGTTGTTTGACTTGGTGCTAGACACTAGGTTGTAAGCTGTCTGTGTTGTTTGACTTGGTGTTAGACACTAGGTTGTAAGCTGTGTTGTTTCACTTCTTGCTAGACACTAGGTTGTAAGCTGTCTGTGTTGTTTAACTTGGTGCTAGACACTAGGTTGTAAGCTGTCTGTGTTGTTTGACTTGGTGCTAGACACTAGGTTGTAAGCTGTCTGTGTTGTTTCACTTCTTGCTAGACACTAGGTTGTAAGCTGTCTGTGTTGTTTGACTTGGTGCTAGACACTAGGTTGTAAGCTGTCTGTGTTGTTTGACTTGGTGCTAGACACTAGGTTGTAAGCTGTCTGTGTTGTTTGACTTGGTGCTAGACACTAGGTTGTAAGCTGTCTTTGTTGTTTGACTTGGTGCTAGACACTAGGTTGTAAGCTGTCTGTGTTGTTTGACTTGGTGCTAGACACTAGGTTGTAAGCTGTCTGTGTTGTTTGACTTGGTGCTAGACACTAGGTTGTAAGCTGTCTGTGTTGTTTGACTTGGTGCTAGACACTAGGTTGTAAGCTGTCTGTGTTGTTTGACTTGGTGCTAGACACTAGGTTGTAAGCTGTGTTGTTTCACTTCTTGCTAGACACTAGGTTGTAAGCTGTCTGTGTTGTTTGACTTGGTGCTAGACACTAGGTTGTAAGCTGTGTTGTTTCACTTGGTGTTAGACACTAGGTTGTAAGCTGTCTGTGTTGTTTGACTTGGTGCTAGACACTAGGTTGTAAGCTGTCTGTGTTGTTTCACTTCTTGCTAGACACTAGGTTGTAAGCTGTCTGTGTTGTTTCACTTCTTGCTAGACACTAGGTTGTAAGCTGTCTGTGTTGTTTGACTTGGTGCTAGACACTAGGTTGTAAGCTGTCTGTGTTGTTTCACTTGGTGTTAGACACTAGGTTGTAAGCTGTCTGTGTTGTTTGACTTGGTGCTAGACACTAGGTTGTAAGCTGTTTTGTTTCACTTGGTGTTAGACACTAGGATGTAAGCTGTCTTCTAGACGTTGGAGATAACGCTAAAATCAACGTTTCTGTTCCAAGTGAATTTGATTTGAAACGTGTCGACTATTGACTTAAGCAAGACAATGTTACAAAGACAGTTTGTGTGGAAACTTAAAATCGGCCCTCGAAGTGGTCCACCCAAGCAGGCTTCAATATTTTCAGAAAGAACATCCAAATGAAATTATATCAAAGACAAATGAGAGATAAGAATGGAGAAAGAAGATTGACAGATCTTGTGTAGTGTCCCAATGGTGCAGCAGATCAAAGGATAGATGCAAGTGAATGCAAAGTTAAATGTGAACCTGGCCTAACTAGTTCCCCATTCAGACCTTGTGGTCTATAGGGCAGATGATGTAAAGTTCATCTGTTTTTGTGGCCTACAGTTAGGGAGGGTGTCATGTAGCCAGCACAACGACCAACCGCCATTAGAGCTGGGTAGACTCAGAAGCGCCCAAGGATTCCGAAGCTGAAAATCCCAGTCTTCACCAGGATTCGAACCCGGGACCCTCGGTTCGGAAGCTAAGCGCTTTACCGAGCCTCTCCTGGTCTAACTAAAGTCTTAAAAATAATGTAATTGTTTTTAAAAGGCTCAATCTTTTAATTGAATCTTCTAAATTACGACCTAACAATAACTGTTCAAGAAAATGACGTTTATAAGATTACTATTCGTTTTAAATTAGGTTTAATTTATAATGCATACTAATTAGCTTTTTCTCTTTAAAAACTGCTTGCATAACTGATTTTAAAAATTAGATTTTTCGCTTTCAGGAAAAAAAAAGTAGCCGTTGCATCAGAACTTTGAATGATCTAAAATATTGTGATGTCGGATTTTCAATATCTTTTCTAGTTTACGAGATCTAAACGGGACGGAAGGACAAAACTAATAGCGTCTTTTCCCCTTTCGGGGGCCGCTAAAAATTAAAAACTGCCACTAAAACATGAACATGTAAACAAACACACGTAATTTGGTTTATAGTCGATGTTCATAGCTACGTCACAAATATGACTGCGAAATGATCTGGTTTTTATTTCTCAGTAATTAAAGGAAAATATTTTTCTGTATAAAATCACAAATATAAGATTCACACTAATTTGATATAAAAATTTCTGGAACACCAACTATGAGTTTGAGTTTGAGAATTGAAATGGAGATCTTATATTAAACCAGAGTCATAGGATAGAACTGTCACCATTCAATGTGCGTTTCATTCAATTTTATTCAACAGTATAAAAAGAAACCTTGACTTTAAATACTGCTTGATGTATTCGTGGAGTAAATGAAAGTATCTAGAGATGTGAATGTTACTTTGTCTTTCTGTCTAGACTCCTGGCTATTACTACAAGCTCGTGATAAGCGTTTGTTTCATCAAATTCTTGACTTATTGGAGATGACTGGAGTTGATAAACGAAGTCTGATATCAGTGCTTCAAGAGACACCTGACAAAGTCAACAACATTCTAAGTGCACAAACGACACAGGTATACGCAACATTCTAAGTGCACAAATAACACAGATACCCTCACTATGTTATTTAAGTGCACAAATGACACAGACACATTCAACATTTTATTTAAGTGCACTAATGACACAGATACACCCAACATTTATAATATCTGAAAACTTATTTATGTTAAAGACAGTAATGTACACTACCACCTCAATACCTGTTATTTAGTACACTACCACCTCAATACCTGTTATTTAGTATTGTACACTACCACCTCAATATCTGTTATTTAGTAATGTACACTACAACCTCAATACCTGTTATTTAGTATTGTACACTACCACCTCAATATCTGTTATTTAGTAATGTACACTACAACCTCAATACCTGTTATTTAGTATTGTACACTACCACCTCAATATCTGTTATTTAGTAATGTACACTACAACCTCAATACCTGTTATTTAGTATTGTACACTACCACCTCAATATCTGTTATTTAGTATTGTACACTACAACCTCAAGACCTGTTATTTAGTATTGTACACTACAAACTCAATACCTGTTATTTAGTAATGTACACTACAACCTCAAGACCTGTTATTTAGTATTGTACACTACCACCTCAATATCTGTTATTTAGTAATGTACACTACAACCTCAATACCTGTTATTTAGTATTGTAAACGAAATCTTTCTCGACTTGGTTACAGTTTAAGCAGGACTTGGACGTGAGAGCTTCCCTTTATTCTGACCACATGAATACATGTATCAAACAATATGTCATAGCTGCAAGCTTTCCAGAGATCAGTACAGGTACAGAGAGTTAGTAACAATACTTTCAGTACAGGTACAGAGAGCTAGTAACAATACTTTCAGTACAGGTACCGAGAGTTAGTAACAATACTTTCAGTACAGGCTCAGAGAGCTAGTAACAATACTTTCAGTACAGGTACAGAGAGCTAGTAACAATACTTTCAGTACAGGTACAGAGAGTTAGTAACAATACTTTCAGTACAGGTACAGAGAGTTAGTAACAATACTTTCAGTACAGGTACAGAGAGCTAGTAACAATACTTTCAGTACAGGTACAGAGAGCTAGTAACAATACTTTCAGTACAGGTACAGAGAGCTAGTAACAATACTTTCAGTACAGGTACAGAGAGCTAGTAACAATACTTTCAGTACAGGTAAAGAGAGTTAGTAACAATACTTCTTAAGTGAACACCTTTTAAGTCCAGTCATTTACCTTATGATAGATTTCATTTTATCTACTCTTTTAAACAGTTTCAATATCTTGTGTGCGTGTGTGTTTTTGTGGTTTGAACTTTAAACCTACTCTCTGTTCCAACTCCTCTCAAGTCCACTCAGTGTTCTCGAATTAATTGTTTGTTTCTAATGTTTCTTAGATCACTTCGAGTGCATTCTCTTCTATTGTGGGACATTGACGGACCTACATTCTATCAGCAACTATGTTGGATGTTCAAAACCTTTGATTATTTTAAAGGTCATTGTCATTGCATTAGTTTCTTTAGATTAGAAATGTACATTGAATATGAACTCAATTTTTTAAACTTTCATTTTAACATTTAATTTTATTCCATAGAACGTTTTTAGTGAGAATAAAGAAGATAAAAACACATTGAAGTTTTGATTCGACTGCTACGCTAGGTCAATTGAACCTATAGTTTGATCATAGCCAAAAACCTACACAGCTTAACATCTAGCCTGGTCATTTCCTGGTCGCCCTGTACCATGTTTATTTACGCATGTTTATAATTGTAATTTTTTAAATGGCATGTCAATTTAGAAGTTCGAGATACTTTCACTAGTGGATCAATTTTGTGTAACTACTCTAGAATCAATTGTTTACAACTACTTTAGAATCAATTGTTTACAACTACTTTAGAATCAATTGTTTACAACTACTTTAGAATCAATTATTTACAACTACTTTAGAATCAATTGTTTACAACTACTTTAGAATCAATTGTTTACAACTACTTTAGAATCAATTGTTTACAACTACTTTAGAATCAATTGTTTACAACTACTCTAGAATCAATTGTTTACAACTACTTTAGAATCAATTGTTTACAACTACTTTAGAATTAATTGTTTACAACTACTCTAGAATCAATTGTTTAGAACTACTTTAGAATTAATTGTTTACAACTACTTTAGAATCAATTGTTTACAACTACTTTAGAATCAATTGTTTACAACTACTTTAGAATCAATTGTTTACAACTACTCTAGAATCAATTGTTTACAACTACTTTAGAATCAATTGTTTACAACTACTTTAGAATCAATTGTTTACAACTACTTTAGAATCAATTGTTTACAACTACTCTAGAATCAATTGTTTACAACTACTTTAGAATCAATTGTTTACAACTACTTTAGAATCAATTGTTTACAACTACTCTAGAATCAATTGTTTACAACTACTTTAGAATCAATTGTTTACAACTACTTTAGAATCAATTGTTTACAACTACTCTAGAATCAATTGTTTACAACTACTTTAGAATCAATTGTTTACAACTACTTTAGAATCAATTGTTTACAACTACTTTAGAATCAATTGTTTACAACTACTTTAGAATCAATTGTTTACAACTACTCTAGAATCAATTGTTTACAACTACTTTAGAATCAATTGTTTACAACTACTTTAGAATCAATTGTTTACAACTACTTTAGAATTAATTGTTTACAACTACTTTAGAATCAATTGTTTAGAACTACTTTAGAATTAATTGTTTACAACTACTTTAGAATCAATTGTTTACAACTACTCTAGAATCAATTGTTTACAACTACTCTAGAATAAAGCTTTTAAAGAGTTTGTTTATCTGTGTGTTACAAAATGTAAACTGGTCATCATATAGTTTGGTTGTACATAGTTCGTGTATTCTTAGGGTTCCGGCGGAATCGCTGACGTGTTGGCCGACTGTCTCGATACTTCAACTACAAAAAGGTAAAACAAAAATGTCTTATAAATATGCTAGAGAATCTTCACCAATCAACTCTATAACATATTCACAAAATA
Organism: Biomphalaria glabrata; assembly: GCF_947242115.1. NCBI lineage: Eukaryota > Metazoa > Mollusca > Gastropoda > Planorbidae > Biomphalaria > Biomphalaria glabrata. The sequence continues at coordinate 22,310,760 of NC_074721.1, forward strand.
CTTATGAACGTAAGAAAAAATGTTCGCACTGAAACAAAATAATTTGTTCTTAATTTTAGTCTTCAATTCTTTTTTTCATTAAAGCTATTGGGACATTTTATCTGCATATATTGAGACCGACCCAAGAGAAAAAGGACTACACGACATTCAAAGCATTAAGTATTGTTGTTTTTTTTTGTTTTTTTTGTTCATTTAAAAATGTTTTATGACTAGATTTTTTTCTAGCAAAAAAAAATAATACAAAAGTTGTTACCACAAAGGAAACAGTTTAACTGTCTACTTTCAGATTATACGTTTCTCTGGTCAACACAATTTTACAAAAAGTTGCAAAGTCTTTTCAAGTTATAGATATTGGTCAGGCTTTTGATAAAACTAAATTAGGTCAAGTATTTCTTTCCTCGTTTACAGGTAACTATTAATTTATACAATTTTTTAGTTAAAAGATGATAGACTGATTAAGATAGATTTAGTGATACATTTATACTTATAGATAGATAGATAGATAGATAGATAGATAGATAGATAGATAGATAGATAGACAGATAGATAGATAGACAGATAGATAGATAGATAGATAGATAGATAGATAGATAGATAGATAGATAGATAGATAGATAGATAGATAGATAGATAGATAGATAGATAGATAGATAGATAGATAATTTTGTTTAATCACACAGGTGATAAACTACTCGGACAATCTGGCACAGACTTGAACTTTAGATTTCTGAAGCTATGCCTGATTTTGAACGAGCTTGAAATCGCTATAATCGATGGGAAGCTACGTAACTTAGCTAGACTTCATGTAAGTTTTTCATTTTACTTACAAACACCGAAAGGGGAAAACCGCTTTTAGTGTTATGTTGTTTGTCCGTCAATCTGTCTGGTTTAGATATTAAAAACAACAAAGATATTGAAAATCCGATTTTATATTTCTTAAGATCCAAAATCGAGGTGCTATTGGCTACTTTCTATCTCCTGAAAGCTAACCGTTTTATTTTTAAATTTAAATATGTAGACCTTTTTATATAAAAAATACAGCATATCTAAACATATTTACCTACCCTAGTATATGACGTATGAAAGATAGACAAGAAATGTTTTCCATATTGAATGACACCCCAAAATGACTTTTTTTTCTATATATATTTCAGGAGATTTGTTTGAGTTTTCAAAAGATTTTAATAATTTCCGGATATTTCCAGGATTTTTTCGTATATTTTGCAATTTCAGGAGATTTACAGGAGCTCCTGGTAAATCGACAGGAGGCTGCGGGAAATCTGTTATAAGTTATAAAATGGTTTAATTAATTAATTTATACATCTAGAATTAGCGCGGGTTCTATGAAAGTACGGGTCCCACTGCGGGCGCTTAGGTTGCAGTGGCCTAAGGCCTTCCCTACAAAATAGCGGTGTATGCTACGCCGCCGGTCGACTAGTAATAAACTATTCATGTATCTCTGCAAGTTGCGTAATCCTACGTCAATTGACAAAACAAAACTATCACATCAGTAAGAGTTTCGCTGCGCACACTTCTATTCTACATGAAGGGAGGTAGGATGGTTGATAGTCTGTACTTCAAAGCTTCTGATTGTACTTCAAAGCTTCTGATAGTCTGTACTTCAAAGCTTCTGATAGTCTGTACTTCAAAGCTTCTGATAGTGCTCCAAATATTCAAACCTGCATAGGTGGACACTCGTCCTCCATGGGCCGCCTTGAGTTTCTGTTTCTTTTTTGTAATTTTGTTTATATTTGAACTAAATTAATTGAATTTAACTGCTGTTTCTATTTTATTTTGTCAGAGTCTTGAAACAAAGCGCAAAGAGTTTGTTAAATTAGCCTTGCGACTAAACAATTATAAGTTTATTCAGTACTTAGTGAATCAAGAGCCAAGCAACAAGACTTGTCTAACTGAGGATGTTTTGTCCGAGGTAACGCACTGTGTCCACTACTATTTTGTTAAAAACAACTACTGTCCCATACATAAACTGTTGAATACATATTAAAAATAAAGTTTATGTCAAAATTTGTTTTAGAGAGTAGTGTTGTCTCTCACATTACGCGACATCTGCGAGTTCGTAGGTGCCTCTATTTAAACACTAAAGAAAAACATTGTACTTTTTCTTGAGGTAATTCAAACTCAAATCAATTAACAAGAAATCTTGGACAGGACAGCAAGGGATTTGGGGGCAAGGGGGGGGGGGGCTTGGCCTCTTTAGGGGTCTCTGCATAATAAATATATAAGTCTAAAGTGTGGAATACATGCAATATGGTCACTAATTTACATAATAACATGAATAGCAAGATAAGATGGCATTGGCTTAATATTTAATATAACACCCTCAAGTGCGGGCCCGGGGGGATTTCAAAATTTTGACACCCCCTCCCCCACCCTCGCTACGCCACTGGATCAGAACATTCCGATAAAATGTACACCAGTACAAATAGTATACTAACTAGTGAGATGAATAATAGTATTGTTAAATACATAAAGCACATTAAAAGTACTGACGATCAATAAGTACTAATCAGTGATCCAATGACACCGATAACTAGATTTCCTTTAATTTTACAGTCTCTTTAAAAAGATCTTTTTGGATGGTTACATAATAACCTTTTCTGATAATCTTCTAATCTTCTAATAACCTTTTCTTATAATCTTCTATCTTTGCTGTCCCCGACTACAGAAATAGCTTTTGAAATCTGACAATGTACACATTCACAATGTGACCTATTAACCTGGTCATTCACACACACACACATATACTTTCTCTCTCTCTTTCCTTCGCTGTCTTTCTTTCTGTCTCTCCTAAGCCGAGGCCAGTCGTTACAGAAGGCCTTAACACTGACCTGCTACGTCACAACCTGTGGGTGGTTTAGACAAATAGCTCGATACCACATCAAATGTCATGGCATTAGATGTACTCTTTATTATTATTATTTAATATTCATATTTTATAAGAAAAAAAATCTATCAGAAAACTCTGTCCGGTACACATCTTGTACACTTTATTTCTTTCTCTTGCCATTCTCAGGTGAAGTTGAAAGTTTACACAATTATTCTTTGTTGAAGACAATCCTATTCCCTTCTATAAGCTTTTTAAAATTATTTATATTTTGTTTGTTGTTTAGCGGCCCCCGTAAGGAGAATAGCCGCTATTAGGTTTGTGCAAAATGTCCGTCTGTCACACTCAGATCTCGAAAACTAGAAGAGAAATAAAAAATAGTATTTCACCTTGCGATGCGGCTTGAAAAGTTTAGGTGCAATGGCTACTTTTGGTTTACTAAAAGCAAACCGTTTAGTTTATAAAATTAATTATGCAAACGATTTTTTCATATAAGTACACCAATTATAAAACAATTACTTAAATGTAAGGGAGGCAACATTACACTATGTTATTAATAAAGAACATTCTTTTGTGTATTTTCAGTACCACGAAGTCAAATATATTTATAAAATGTATTAGAAATGTTAACAACAAATATAAATAATAGTTAAGGTCGTTTTTTTCTAATCAACTAGCTGCTAAAATGAAAAGAAAACATTTATGTTTGTTTATAAAGGCTAATAATGCACTTTGTATGTAAATATCACGCACATTTTTTTAATGGACTATTTATGCAGCTATTTTCGTGCAGTAGCGTTACAAGCATCTGCAAGACATGGTGCTATCAGTTCCCTCAAAATTTAAAAAATAATCAGATTTTATTTACTTTTTGTTTAATGCCCCCATCAGAATAAAAGAGGCTTATTTCTGTGCGTTTTGTCGGTCGGTCGGTCTGTCCGTCACGTTTAAATAAAAAAATCCAATTGTATAAGCTATTGAAAATCTGATTTACCCTTTAATGTTCATCCCGTAACATCTCAATAGTTTAAGTATGTATAATTGATTGTTCCGGATGTTTTTGTGTAAAACTAATCAATGCCAACGAATGTTTGTTTGCTCTTCTAACCTTACTTACTTAGACTTAGGTCCTCCCGCGCCTTTAGGCGCATTGGGCGGTCTTCTAACCTATATTACATTTAATTTCCATGCTTAAACGTTGCAAAAACACTGTTGTTCCCTTTTCTTATGTAAATAGCATATAAATGCTAAATCAAAATCTCTATAGTGACTGTAAAATTAACTGTAAAAATGTTCCGGATATTGTTTTATAAAAAATGAATAAAGTCAAATCATTTTTGGAAATCGCATAATTGACTAATATTTCACTTATATTCTTTAACAATACGTTCATCATCATCATCACTCCTTTGAGTTCCTCGTGGAACATAGGCCTCGACAAAAACACGCTACTCTCCACGGTCTCTTGCTAGCTTTTTGACGGTGTCCCAGCTCTTCCCGGTCTTCTCTGCTTCTTCAAGTACACTGCGTCGCCATGTTCTTCTTGGTCTTCCTCTGCGTCTTGTTCACTGGGGGTTCCACTCTAAGGCCTGCCTAGCTCTGTTGCTGGTATCTTTTCTAAGGGTGTGACCAATCCATCTCCACTTCCTCTCTAAGATCTGCGCTTGTATATTTTTCTGTCCACTCATCTCCCACAGTTTGGTGTTTTCTTAACAATACGTTACTGTAGTTTAATTATCGATATCAAATTGTTCCGTATTTTCAACTTTGAACACATTTTTAAAATATCGACAATAGGTTGTTCAGGCTTTTTAGAAAGAAAGTAATTTACTAGAAACGATTATTGAAAATCAGACTTCGTATTTTACATTTAATTTTCTTTCTGAAACATAACAACAGTTGTTTTTTTATTGATAAAAAATGTTCCTGATTTTGTTTTGAAAAGAAATCGACCTACATTACTTAATTTTCTTACAAAGCGTCGCCTAAAACTTCTGAATTTTATATGAAAAATCTACTAACGCCAAATAACTGTTTAAAATCCCTCTTCTAATTAAGAAAACAAATAATCTTCGCATTTCCAAAAAAGTGTTTTTCCGGATTTTTTATGAAAAATATTTAAACTCTATTTATGTAAAAGCTCACTTATCTGTTACAGTACATTAAATTTTCTAGCTAAAACGTTACAAAATCCAATTGTCGTTAATATCACATTTCGATTTTTAAGGAAACCAACTTCCAAACACCAAAGTATGGTATGAAAATTTCTCCACAAGGCTGTAGTTCATCTAATTGGTATACAAGACCATCCCAAAAAATTAATTAACGGTATTACATTTATCTGGAATTCTCTTTTTCTCTTACTATTTATACAAACATCCGGAACAATCTATTATATAAACATAAATCTATTGCGTTCATACTTAAAACTATTGCGATGTTTCGAAACAAAAATTAAAGGTTAATCCAATTTTCAATATTCCTTAGTTTTTTTTTAGATTAACAAGACGGACAAAAACAATGCGGCTTTAATCCTTTTAAATAAATTCTATTAGAACGCAGTGCACCAATATCGTGAAATATCTCGTGTTAATAAAGACCTTTGTTTGGTACTAGCCCATTGTGACGTAATGGAATTTTTTTCCTTTGACGTCACGTGAATGCATTCTTTAAATGTAATGCTAAAAATCTCGGTGCACCAATGTCTATGAACCTTCGAAAAATTGCTCGTATTGATGAAGGCATTTTTTAGTCTAACTAGGCCGTGTGACGTAGTTGATTTTTTTCCTTTGACGTCATATGGAATTAATTCTTTAAATGAAATGCTAAATCAAGTATAGTAATCCTATACTCTTAAGCGAGCAATTCTTGTATGTATCCTATACTCTTAAGCGAGCAATTCTTGTATGTATGTATGATATATTTAAAGATATATATATAAATTTATTTCGAAAACGGCTCTAACGATTTTCTTTAAAATTTCAAGGTATGTGCATATTAGTGACAAAAAATTCTCAACTCATTGGCCACATCGGGAAAACTAGAGGTTGACCGTTATATCGGTTTGAAAATGGCCCATATCGAAAAATTAATTTTGGCTAGAATGTTTTATGAATGAAATTTTCTATATGACGTCAATGGGAAAAAAACTTGGCACCGCTTGCAACACTAGGCTCACAGCAGTACAATAAGACATTTCTTCGCAAACAAGAAAAGTTTTAATGATTCAATTGGCCTAATTAAACATTTGCGCACCATCTAATTGTACATTGATCCATTATGAAACTATGGAAGAAAAATAATGAAATTAAATATCTTTATGTATGCATGTAGGCTTTATAAACTTTTTACACTTTAATTGCGTAAACCCGTAGGTAGCTTTTACTTTGTTATTATTTTGCTGGTGAATTATTGCAATGTGTTTAAGCTTCGAAGTCTACTGTCCCATACCAAAACATAGGAAATGGTCATAACACAGCTTATCTATGCCTTACTTGTACAACCAGGGCCGACCCTAACATTTGCGGGGCCCTATGTGAAATGTGAGGATTGCACGCGGACCAGTAAGGGTAGGGATAAGGATAATAAGTGAAAATAAAGATTTTGTATTAGAAAATAAATTCGTATTTGCATTACATTTTTATTAAATGAAAGCTGACGATGCCGTTTTTTTTTTATATCACCCGTAGGACTGGCGTTTACCATATTGATTGACACCCCAAAATGACAATTTTGTCTTTTTAATGACATTTTTATGAGTTTCAGGAAATTTCCAGGAGCTCCTTGCAAACAAGAAGACCACGGGAACCCAATTATAAATTATAATGGTTTAATTTAATAATTTACACCTAGAATTAGCGCGGGGCTTTTGAACCTTAGGGGTCCACTATGGCAGCATAGGCCTAGGGCAGGCCCTGATATCCAGCTCGCGGTCAACGAATTTTCATCACGCTGCTACTTTTTTTTGGTTAACCTATAAACCTCGGTAAAACAGCGGCCTTAGTGAGTGACCTCCAGCTGTCTCTTTCGGAGGCCGCATACAACCAGATGCTCTCTTCTATGTCGGCCAAGGAAAGTTGACGCCTAAGCTGGTCTTTGAAGCGTTTCCGTGGGGCACCTCTGTTACTTCGACCGCCTTTTAGCTCACCAAAAAAAAGACTGCCTTTGGCATACGTTCGTCTCCCTTACGGGATACCAGCCCTACCCAGTGCAACTGTCGGACCATATGAAGTCCCGCTATACTCTCCATACTGGCGTTGGCAAGGACATCGCTGTTTGTAGTGCGGTCCTGCCACCGTATGTCTATGATGGAGCGCAAGCCACTTTTGTGAAAGCACTCAAGAAGTCTTAGTTGTTTTCTGTAAAGTGTCCATGTCTCAGAGCCATAATAAATATATATTAATTGCAATATTAAATGTAAGAAAGTAACCATTTTAGAAGTTACACTGCAAAGACTTTTTTCTAAGCCTATAATAGCCCAATAGTTTTACGCGAAAGAAGTAATGTAAAACGTTAAGACGTGAGCTGTGGTTTTCTATAGGCCTACTGTTGGGGAGACTTTCTATTCTAATCGCCATGTACAATTACATAGTGAACTGACAGAACAAAAAAAAGCAACTCTTCGGATTGATAGTCTTTACCCGATCGTTCATTTTCGTAATTACAACAATATTCCCAAAATAACTTCCTTAACAAATTATTCATCCGAGCGAGGCACGGTCACCTGATATTGTTTATTAAACCTCGTTATCTGACTCGTATTTTAAAAAAGACATAATAGCCAGATTAAGATCTTATCTAGATTTTTAAAACTAGATCTATAATTTTTACAGTATATCTAGATTTTTTACAGTATATCTAGATTTTTCAAAACTAGATTTTGATTTATTTTTTTTTTTGATTTTTGATTTGAGGCACATCGGCACAATTTAGGCCATGTCGTGCCTGCAGTCCCTTAAGGACTACTCTCTCTCTAAACAACAAGGGCCAGATTCTATACAGTCATATAATTAAAATCAAGGTCTATTCACAGTTAAAATATTAAAGGTAGTAAAAATTTAAATATTTGGTAAAAATCTAATGTAAATAGTGCATGTTCACAAATTCAGAAATCACATCTTCGTAGATAGCCCCACTTCCCGAATAAAGCCCAGTACCTTCCCAGGGTCGACATTATTAAATAGTGTTTTTAGATTAGTGGCTCTAAAATATTTCGCCCTGACATCCTGGTATCTGGGGCAATCAACGAGGATATGTTCCACGGTGAGGCGAGATTCACAGTACTCGCAAAGTGGGGGCTCCTCTCTCTTCAGTACAAAAGAGTGCGTGATGTAGGTGTGGCCAATCCTAAGTCTGGACATGGTTGTGCTACCACGCCTTGTCAGACCCTTAGATGTGGGCCGCCACCTGACATCCGCCACAATCTGCCTGAGTTTACTGTGAGTCTCAGCCTCCCATCGGTTCTGCCACTCACGATAGGTGGCAGAGGCAATACTTTGTCTCAGGTCCGAGTAGGGAATTTGGGTTCCTGACACCGCATGATTTAGGGCTCTCTTTGCTCCTCTGTCTGCGGCTTCGTTTCCCTCAATGCCAACATGGGAGGGGACCCAGATGAAGGTGAAATGCCTACGGTCGGCTGTTATTTGGTCCAACAGCTTCAGGCTCTTATGTACCAATGGGATGTCAGTCTTCATCCGCCCCAAAGCTTGCAATGCAGATTTGGAGTCGGAGCAGATTATAAATTTACTCCTTTCTGATGCTTTTACGGCCATAAGTGCAAGCAATATTGCGTGCAATTCGGTCGTAAAGATGGAGCAGCCATCGGGGAGTCTACGGGAGATTGTTTTGTTACGAAAGGAGCAGGCACACGCGACCTTTCCCTCCATTTTGGATCCGTCTGTGTAGATGGTGCCACAATCTCCGTAGCTCTCCTGCAGTTCCCTAAAGTGGACTTGTAGTATGCTTGGGTCTGTATTTTCTTTTTTGAAATTAAGGAGGGATAAATTTAATTTGGGTTTATTCATTAGCCAAGGAGGATTCTGAGGGGTTTCTATTTTAGAGATTTGGTCAATGGGTGGGGTTAAATTTTGGATGGGTTCTCTCATTCGAAGGCCCAACGGCTGTATGACGTTAGACCTTCGATTGTATAATTCTACCTCTGTGGGGTTAAATATGGAGTCAAAAGCAGGGTTCGTGGGGTTGGATTTTAGCTTGACTATATACTGCATTGCAAGCTTTTTCATTCTTATATCCATGGGGAGTTCTCCAGCCTCCACATGGAGACTTGGGATAGGTGATGTACGAAACGCGCCGAGACAGAGACGCAGGGCAGCATTTTGTATTGGTTCCAGTATTTTTAGGTACGACTTCCTTGCTGCTCCATATATTATGGATCCGTAGTCTAGCTTGGATCGAATTAGACTCCGATAGAGCAGCAGCAAGGTATCTCTGTCAGCTCCCCAGTCCGTATGGCTGAGTACTCTTAGTATGTTTAATGACTTTTGGCATTTCTTCTTAAGTTCCTTGATGTGGGGGAGAAAATTAAATTTGGAATCTAAGGTGAGGCCTAAAAATTTTGTAGTTTTCACGACAGGGATCTTCTTTTTGTGTATAAACAGTTCAGGGTCTGGGTGGAGTCCCCTTAGATTACAAAAATGCATACTAACTGTTTTGGAGTCTGAGAATTTGAAACCATTATAGTTTGCCCAACCCTGAATTTTGTTTAAACATAACTGTAATTTCCTTTCTAAGGTGTTCATGTTTTTCCCATAAGTAAGAATGACAAAGTCATCAACATACAAAGAGCACTCTATGCCAGGGGACAGCGCATTTATGATGCTATTTATTTTAATGTTGAACAGGGTGACTGACAGAATGCTGCCCTGGGGTACACCCATTTCCTGGTCATGAGTGTCAGAAGCGGAGTTGCCCACTCGAACCTGAAATTTTCGATCTTTCAGGAATTCCTCTACAAAACAGGGGAGGTGTCCCTTAAGCCCCATAAGCGCCAGGTCACGTAGAATGCCATGTTTCCAGGTTGTGTCATAGGCCTTTTCTATATCGAAGAATACAGCTACTAGATGTTCTCTTCTGAGTAATGCATTTCTAATATAAGCTTCCAGCCTTACCAGGTGGTCAGTTGTTGTCCGCCCCTGCCGGAATCCGCACTGGTAGTTTGAGATCACTTTATTCCTTTCCAGGTACCAGACCAGCCTACTGTTAATCATTCTTTCCATGGTTTTGCAGATGCAGCTTGTTAGTGCTATTGGTCGATAGTTAGCTGGGTCAGAGCCGTCTCTTCCCGGTTTAGGTATCGATATAACTGTGGCTTTCCTCCAGCTGTTTGGGAAAGCGCCTGTTTGCCACAGACAGTTATAGACCCCTAGCAGGACTGCCAATGAGGGTTCGGGAAGGTGCTTGAGGAACTGGTAATGGATTTCGTCTTCTCCAGGCGCTGTGTCATGTGACTTGTCCAGCGATTCCCTCAGTTCCTCAAGCGAGAACGGTTTGTTGTAGTCTTCATTGTTCTCTGACCTGAAATCATTGTCTTTCCTCCCTGGTTTTGACTTTTTGGAACTCTGGCGTGTAGTGTGCAGTGGATGATTTTTCTGCTATTGAGGATGCAAGGCAGTCAGCTATTTCTCTGGGGGACGTGACAGTTCGTCCTTGGTTTTTCAAATGCCCTATTGCATTTGATTCTTTCCCTTTGATTCGCCTTACTGCCTTCCAAACCGCTCTAGCAGAAGTTTTGGCATCCAGACTGCCGACAAAACTTCTCCAGGAATTCCTTTTGGCTGACCGTATGGTTTGTCTAGCCTTTGCTCTAGCTATCCTGAATAGCTTTAGGTTTTCCTGGGAAGGATTCTTTATAAATGCAGCCAGTCGTTTTTTCCTATCACCAATAGCACTTTTGCAAGCTGTATCAAACCATGGTTTGCTAGGCCGTTTTGGATTTGCAGAGGTTAGGGGTACAACTTTCCTGGCTATACTTAGTAGCTTGCTAGCAAAGGTATCAGCTGGGTTCTGTTCATGGAGGATATTTTCTGTGATATCCTCAGAGCATCTTTTTTGGAATTGTTCCCAATCGGCCTTATTCAGTTTCCACCGCTGAGGTCGTCCCAATGAAGGGAGATTGTTAGTAATGATGATTGGGAAGTGATCACTTCCCCGTAGATCATTGCTAACTGACCATTTAAAATCGTCCAGAAGTCCGGGGACGCATACGGTGAGGTCAATGCATGTGAATGATCCAGTTCCTGGGTGCAAGTAGGTCGGTGATGCATCATTAAGTATGCATAAATCATGTTGGAGGAAGATATCCTCCAGCATACGACCTCTTGTGTCGGTATTGTTGGATCCCCACATGGTGTTATGGGCATTGAAATCCCCAAGGATTAAATAAGGCCGGGGGAGTTGTTTCAATAGGTCCTCCATGTCTGTTCGGTTTAATGGAGCGCCTGGTGGTAGATACAGGCTGCAGCAAGTGATAACCTTGTGAAGGGTTATCCTAGCTGCTACGGCCTGTAGTGTGGTCTGTAGTTCTACCCTCTCATGGGGGATGCTATCCTTCACAAGGATACAGACTCCACCTGATGCTCTCTCTGCATCCTCAACATTCTTGGTGTAAGCACGGTAGCTTCGGAAGCTGATGCAATCTTTCAGAAATGTTTCCTGTAAGCAGACAGCTACAGGAGTCTCAGAGTCCATCAGTAGCTGCATTTCCTCGTAATTGGCCTTGAGGCCTCTACAATTCCACTGTACAATTCTGGAATCCATGGCTTATTCTAGATGACCTACTTGGAGCTATTTGGCCTTGGGAGGCCCCCGGAGGGGTTTCCCTTTATTCCAGTGACCTTGGTATTTTTATTCTTGGGTTTGGATGGAGAGGAGGACAACCCCCTTTTGGGGGAAGTCTTTCTCTCTGGAGAGGGGAGATCCCTCTGGTTAGAGCGGAGGTTATTTCCTCCTCTCTCACCTCGGGCATCCTCTCCGCTTTGATTTCTCCCCTTAGGGAGTTGGTCAACCTCTAACTCGGTAGAGGTTGGGGTGTCTGGCTGGGTTCTCTGAGGCGAACCTGTGTCAGACATGATGTCTCCGGGTTCTCCCGGAGTATTGGTTTTGACATGCTGCTCAGTCTCCATGCTCTCATCAGCGAGCACAGAGAACCTGTTCTTTAGCATGACAACAGGGCTTTCTTGTTTCTTCAGAGGTGTGTTCTTTGGCGGTGTTTTCTTCTGAGTTGGAGGAGGAGGAGGGGGTGGTGGGGTCAATGTGTCCGTCTGTGTGGCTATGGATCTTCCTTTCTTAGCAACAGCCTGGGCGTAGGTCTTTGTCAAGCCGAATTGGCCCTTGAGTAGGGCCAGTACAGCCGATTTCGCCTGGCTAAAGGTACATCCGTTTCTTGCCTTGTACTCCTGCACGGCAACCTCCTGTTTCCACACAGGGCAGTCCTTGGAGTAGGCTGAGTGGCCAGCTTGACAGTTTGGGCATTTGAACTGGGCTGTGCAGCCCTTATCCTCATGACCCTCTCCAGCACATCTGGCACACACAGTGTTCCTCTTGCAGACTGCCGCGCCGTGTCCATAACCCTGGCACTTGAAGCACCTCATGGGGTTAGGTATGTAGGGCCTCACTGGAACTCGTAGGTATCCTGCCTTCACATACTCTGGCGGTGTCCTAGTTCCGAATGTGAGGATAATAGTGGCGGTTTTGACCTCCTCACCCTCCCTGCGCCTGGTAATGCGCCGGGCATGGGTGACTCCTTCTATGCCCTCCACTATTTCCTTCTCGGAACATTCCAGTAGGTCCCTAGAGCTGATTACACCTCTGCTGGTGTTCAGACTCTTGTGTGGCATGACTTCCACTTGGAGATCACAGAGTCTTCTGCATCTTAAAAGCCCATCAGAGTGTGTCTTGCTGTCTACTTCTACAAGGAGTTCCATTGATTTGTGTAGCTTAGACACACTCTTGGGCTCTCCCACTACTGACTTGAGTCCCTTATAGATAATAAAAGGGCTCAACTTTGTCAGGCTTTTACCCTCCTCTGTGCACCTAACCACCAGAAATGATGGCCAGGTGGCACAGCTTTTTGGGACCTCCTCTTTTTTATCGTCGATTCGACGTTTCTTGCCCAGACATAGGTCTGGGGCAAGTAGTTTTGTGTGTGTTTTTTTGTCCATATATATTTTGGTTAATTCGGCACCTGTGCTCCCCACCCGCCATCGAGTCCAACAAAGGGACGGGCCATTCGGATGTCCAGAATGAGCCCGCCAGGGCTACACAGGTGCTATACTCAGTCAGCTGCTACATCGGACATGTGTCCGATACAGCAGCTCCCTGATTGACCCTCCAGCCACCGCCCTCCAGCATAGGTCGACGACCTATGCTGGTAGCTCGGCATGACCAGCCGTTTGACCCAGAGCGGGCCATCTGGGTCTCAGGTCTAGGGGAACTTGGAGCCAAAGTATTGTGTTGTTGTGGTTTATCCTCAGATAGCCACCACTCAAACACCAGGATCTCTTTATCCCCCCTTACCCGTCGCAGTCCACGGCAAACGGACTGGTCTAGGACGTAGTGAGAATTTAAAGTTAAGGAGACAGTGTGATGATCAATGAAGGCAGACTTAGGAAAAGAGGAGGCAGACACAATGATAGAAAAGAAGTAGGGCACTTTTGAGCTCCAAAAGTGCTAAGGAAAGAGGAGCGCAGTTTAACGTCATGTCTCGGGACGATTCAAAACTAGATACATTTTTATATTCTAATTAAAATCATTCTAGGTCTAGTTTAAAATGATATAGACTAGATCAAGAATTTCAATTTCTAGACTTAAAGTGTAGATTTTGATTTCGAAATGTCTAGATAATATTGCAATGCTCTACTAAAACGTATCTACTATTTTTAAATTTCATGTTGCAGTCAGTCTATTGAATGATTATCTAGGCTTTTTATTTTCATAAATCTAATTACATCTAAACTATTCCAAATTAATATTTTAGATCTAGATATAGTAGATATAGATCTTAAGAGTGTTAAATCGGAAGTTTAGTTTAGGTAGATCTACATCCTCACTCTAGTTCTATTTAAATGAAAATGCCAATAGCTCTGTTGATAACTGTGCTGAGACATCGAAGTATCTAAAATCGCTCGTCTGACATATTGTACATATCTGGTAGATGTCATGCCGTAATGTGTATGTGTATATAATTTAATAAATGAAAGTTTACAAAAGATAAATGATCAAATAAAATTATATTCGAGAAATTAAATGAAGGTGCTAATATCTAACATAACTGCTCATCATGGATTGCTAATTGGTAAGTGATTGGAAGAGTAGAGTGTTCCTATGTCTGCTACTTATTTTCTTAGCTGCTAGCCCGTGGGTCGTCTTCTGGCAGTCGTAGGACTGGCACTCAGAAGGATGAGTCATCCGGCTCTGTCTTAAAACGTCGGCTCGGGATGTTTTCTATGCTGTAGGCAAGCTGGTTCTAGGGTGAGGCCGCTGTCTGTTTAGCAGTAGAGAGATTTGGTGCTGCAGACTAAGTTGTAGTGGGGTGGACCTCTCAGCTGTGGTCTCTAGCTTGTAGATGGCCGTGCTGACTCACACCAGTTTGTCGTCTGCAGCGAAGGTTGCTCTAAGCAGTCGGCATTAGGCAACAGCTATTGAGCAGTGGACAGTTTGGGCAGGGTACTGGGCAGATGATACTGGGCAGTATATGGCACTGTGGACACTGGGCAATGTTATATGGCCAAGGACAGTAGGCAATGCCTTCTTGCTGACAGGTAGGTAATCGGGTGTAGCAATCGTGTGTAGCAACCAGGCTGGGGATAAGACAGACAATTAGGAACCTCCTAAAGGCATTGAGTAGGGATTCCCATATGCCTTTCAATCATTCAGATGCAGGCATTGGTATCAATCCCAATAAGGCATTTAAGACAATTAAGTATAAAATCTTAAAGCACGCATATAACTCAATAACAAACAAAATACAAGTAAGATAACCTCAGTAAATGGGTTATTGTACAATGAAGGATGATACTAGTCAAGATTCATCCATTGAATGAGATTACGTCGATAAGTAATCAGTTATAGTAAAATGGGGAATGAGCATATTATATACAAAAGGATAAGATGACAATAAAATACTAGGGATCGAGATATAATGATCAGGATTTGATATAATTGATCACAATTATTTTCATCCAAGGAACTATAAGTTCACAAGGGCGTGAGACATAATAATATGTATGAGGAATATATAATAGAAATGTGAAATGATTAATTTCACATGGGCTCTGTAATTTTAGAGCACTGTAATCTAAATTCTTAGACAGTACTTGGATTATTGTTTACATCAATCACTAAGATACAGGAATGGATGAAACATAACAAATCAAATATAATAACTATGGCTTCAAACGTAGACAACCATAGGGGCATTAATAATACTATATGAAGATATAACATCGACATAAAATAGTACAATGTACTTACATAACAAAGTCATAATGTAATGACGGGGAACGTGGTTGGGTACTAATGTGTACTCACACATTCCTATAAGATAACATAAATATAGAAAAATGTTTACACTTACCCGTTTGTCCCTAATGAAACCTTACTAATAAATTTCCTAACAGAGGAGACTGTATGAATTCTAGCGGGCCTAACTTAGAACGCTCTGGTCTATCTCTATATATAGATGGATTTTTTCGTTTAACGGATGGGGAAGAAAGCTAGGTGATTTTCTCACATGTATCTATGTACAGGTCAGATTTATGGTCAATATTCGTTGCCTACCGTGAGAGTAAGAAAATTAAGTGAATATGTATCTGTCCAGCCCGAGTGCAATGCTATTCTTAGAGAGGTGCGTATCCTGCGGGGTGGGGGGGGGGGAGGGGGAGAAAAGTAGGTGTGAAAAGTTATTAGGCCGCTGCGTGTAGCGCTGGTGCAGCGACCATTGTGTGCTGGTCACCTGTACAGCGGTCAGAAATTAACAGTTAGCCTTAGAGAAGCTAGTTAATGTTTTACATAGAGATTCGTCCCGTGAGAAATAGAGCGAGGGGAAATAAATCCTAAAAGAAATTAGTTATGGGTGGACAAGAATACAATTGTTTTAAGTTAAAAATAAAAGTTTCCCACGATTAGCTGGGAAAAACTCAAATGAGTTTTTGCATGCAAGTTTCGTATCGTCGCAGTGTAATATATCTCTTTATCAATAATAGGCTATTAGTTTGTAACCAGTTTGTTATTAAGTTAACAGCAATGCCTGGTCGTGCGGTTAGCGTGCTGGACTGATTATCTCAACTGTTCCAAGTTCATACCCAGCTCGCTCCCATTCCCCGTCGGAGGTTTTGACAAGGAATTTAATTATTTTTACATTTGAAAGAACATCCGAAACATGTAAGAGAGAAACTTTTTTTTTACAACGGCAAATAAATCTTTGAAACATTATTACTTTTGAAAATAAAAAAAAAATCACGTCTTGAATATTCATTGCAAATAGTCGGATGCTCGGGGGCCCCTCTGAGTTTGTGTGATAACACAAACTCTCTTTGTAATCTTGTTTACATTGAATTTGATTGAAATAACTGAGTCCCAGCGGCCGCCTTAATTTTGTAAAATGAGTGTAGTTTTTCTTATTAGCTTTTGTATTGCTGACATTTCTGTCCCAGTCTTGTACTCTGTTGATGGAATCTGATATTGTATGAAGAGTTGTGCCCATGCACAGGGGAAACTACTCTAGTAATCAAGATGGCTGATTAAATTTGTTTATGTTTACCTGAGATTGTTCTTATGTCAAGTGTATTTATATTTGAGTGTCCATCGTAACATGGTGGCAGCGGTGTACACATCTTATAAAGGTAAACGATAACCTAGAGAAACTTGGAGGAAAATATAAGAAATCAGTAGCTAAAATGGCAACTGCTAACAGATATTTCCCAGTACCTCAACCGCTATTGCAAACAGGCAATATGGCGGCCAATTGGAAAAGATTCAGAAGAGACTGGGATAACTATGAAAAGGCCACGAAACTCACAACAGAGACAGAAGATATACGTGTAGCAACTCTGATGACCATAATTGGAAGTGAGGCAGCAGACGTGTTTGATTCATTTGGAAAAGGGCAGGAGACAAAAATAAATGAAATTTTAAAGAGTTTTGAAGAGTTCTATGTTGGGAGAACCAACGAAACCTATGAGAGATATGTCTTCAATACGAGAAGACAAGAAGAGGACGAGAATATTGACTCGTACATAACTGCCCTGAAGAAACTGGCAAGCAGCTGCAACTTTGATAAACTAGAAGAGAGTCTGATTAGAGACCGAATTATCTTAGGGGTCAGAAGTGAACACTTAAAGATGAAACTATTGCAAGATGATAAACTAACCTTACAGAAATGCATAGATGTGTGTAGGATATATGAAAGATCACAAAGACAAATGAAAGATATCAGAGAAGGAAGAAACGAACTTTTGGCCAAACCAACGATTGAAATAATCTCAACATCTAAGTCAGGCCCAAAATACAGAAAGGAATATCAACAGAGTGACAAGAGGCCAAGCCAAAGTAAAACTTGTACATTTTGCAAGGGCGACCATGAATACATAAAGGAAAAATGTCCGGCCTGGGGAAAATCATGTCACATTTGTGGAGGCAGGAATCATTTCGCCTCAGTCTGCAAAAAGAAAATATACAGCATTACTCGAGCAAAGACACAGAGCAACATAGACTCAGACACAGAAGAAGAAGAAGTAACACTCCAAACTGAATGGGTAATGGCAATGAATGGCCCCAAAAAGCATAGGATGACTGCCGTCATGATGGTCAACAACCAAAGAGTCAGATTTCAAGTGGACAGTGCCGCCGACGTCAATACCATAAACGAAAAATATGTGTGCCCAGACCAGATAGTACCGACGTCCCAGAGATTAACAATGTGGAATAAGACGGTAATGGAGCCAAAAGGAAAAGCTACATTGGTAACCACCAATCTAAATACCAATGAGAAATTCAATGTTGAGTATGTGGTAGTACCAAATGATCTAACATGCCTGCTAGGATTATCAACACTGAGGAAGATGGAACTCATTCTCATTAATGAAGACCGATTTATTGCCAAAGTGGAAGCCACAGGGAACAAACATCAAAACATTGACACACTCGGTGACTTGGGCGGGCTACATTGAAAATAGACAAAACAGTGAAGCCCAAAGTCCTACCATGTAGAAGAATTCATATAGCATTAAAAGAGAAAGTCAGAGCCGAACTAAACTCATTAGTTCAACGAGGAATTCTGGAAAGAATAACTGAGCCCACAGAGTGGGTTAGTCAAATGGCATTGGTAGAGAAATCAGATGGCAGTATCAGAATCTGCATTGATCCTCAACCCTTGAACAAGGCACTACTGAGGGAGCACTACAACCTAACAACACTAGAAGACATTTTGGCTGAAATGGGTAACGCCAAGATATTTAGCAAAGTCGACATTCAGGAAGCTTTTAGGCATATCAAACTAGACCTGGACTCATCAGGTCTCACTGCAATGGCGACTCCATTCGGTAGATACAAATGGAATAGACTTCCTTTTGGTCTCAAAGTAAGCTCAGAAGTCTTTCAAAGACATTTGAATGATGCGTTGGAGGGACTAACATGATGTTTTAACGTGGTGGATTATATAATGGTAATTGGAAAGGGGGACACAGTAGAAGAGGCTCGCAAAAATCATGAGGAAAACCTATCAAAATTACTCAATAGGCTAAAGGAAAAGAACATCAGACTAAATGAAAAGAAATCAGCATTCCGAAAGTCAGAAATTGTGTTTCTGGGACACATTATTTCCCAGTCAGGAATAAAACCAGACCCAAACAAGGTGAGAGCCATAACAAATCTAGAAACCCCTAAAGACATTACATCGGTTCGTAGATTTTGTGGAATGATACAATATCTATCAAGATTCATCCCATGTCTTTCAGCAGACCTACAACCAATAACAGAACTGACTAAGAAACACAAGCTATTCGTGTGGTCGAAAGACTGCGAGAAAGCATTTAATAGTGTCAAACAGAAGATATCCAATCATGGAACCCTAAGTTATTTGGACCCGGAGAAGAAAGTAACTATTCAGGCGGACAGCAGTCAAAATGGCCTAGGAGCTGTACTACTACAAGATGACAAACCCATAGCATACACATCAAGATCACTCACAGAGCCTCAGAAAAAGTGGGCTAAAATCGAAAAGGAACTCTTGGCTGTAGTAGTAGCTCTAGAAAAATTTGACCAGTACACGTACGGCAGAACAATAATAATACAGAATGATCATAAACCTTTGGAAAATATACTCAATAAACCCCTCAGTTGTGCACCTAAAAGGCTTCAAAGCTTAATGGTGCGTTTGTACCGATACAATGTTCAGTACCAGTATACCAAAGGAAACAGATTACAGATTGCTGACACGCTAAGCAGAGACCCTTTGCCAGAACAGGAAGATTTTCCTGACACTTCTATCAACACTGTAGGACTGGCCCTCCCAGATATAATGTTAAATAAAGTTAAAGATGCAGTCAAAATAGACAATGAAATGCAGATATTGAAACAGTACATACTGAACGGTTGGCCAGACAAGCATCATATTGTACCAGAACTTAAACAGTATTGGTCACTTGCAGATGTGCTGACCTACGAGGATGGCCTTCTAATGAAAGGGAAGAGAATAACTATCCCAAGAGCATTAAGAAAAGAAGTTAAAATCAAACTACATGCAGCACATTTAGGGTATGATGTCATGATGAGAAGAGCAAGGGACGCAGTTTTCTGGCCGGGAATAGCGGCAAGAATAAAAGAAATAGCTAATGCATGCCAACCTTGTCAGCAAAGTAAACCTGCAAACCAGAAAGAAAGCTTAATACAGCATAATGAGGGTTCAAATCCATGGGACAAAGTTGGAATAGATTTCTTTCAAATATTTGACCAACAATACCTTGCCATAGTTGACTACTATTCAAATTTTATTGAAGTAGAACATTTGCACACGACAACAAGTCAAGTTGTTATAAGAAAACTAAAAAAATTGTTTGCCAGATATGGGGTCCCCAAAGTGTGCATCAGTGATTTTGGACCTCAGTTTTCATCTGCTGAATTCACCGCATTTATGGAAGCATGGGGTGTCCACCATTTAAAATCTTCACCAGGACACCATCAGTCAAACGGCAAGGCAGAGGCAGCAGTGAAAATATTAAAGAATCTGATGAAAAAATCCAAAGAAAGTAAATCAGATGCCTATGAAGCCCTATTAGAGTTTAGAAATACACCCAGGCAAGATACCAACTTAAGTCCGGCTCAGATGCTCTTTGGAAGGGAAACAAGAACGCTATTGCCAAGAAGAGAGCATCCTGCAAGAATGTCACAACAAGAAGCCGCGGTCAAACGGGAGAAGGGACAGCAAAGTGTCAGAAAACACTACAACCAAACAGCTCGTGACATGAAGCTTATAAACGTCGGACAGAAAGTCTTCTATCAATCGCCAAAAGATACTACCTGGAGACAAGGCAGCCGGAGGATTTCCAGCTACCCGTCGCCTCAGCGTGGCCCTCCGGCGGAAACATCCAGAGGTGGATCTGGACAGGCTAAGAACGAGTAGCGAACCAGGCCTTCTAGCAGGTCTCCCTGGGTGAGCTTTTGTTTTTTTTATCTCACTCGGGGTGGGGATGGAACAAGTAACCTGCAACCCAGTCCAAAAAGTCCGCCACGCCGTTCCACAAAGGGGGTCGTCATCAGTTCCGGATTGCTGGATTGGCGGCCCTTGCACGGAACAGTGACGGTTACAGTATAGGAATATGAAACAAGCTCCCCGCAGTTAGCGCTGTCCCTGACACTTATAGCGGGTGACTTAAGACTCGGGGACGGTGCGCTGTGTACACGGCACGGCCCGGTTTTACCAGTCAGTCAACCAATATGGCCGCATACCGTTGGGTGCCCTCAGACAGGACAGGGGTGAAAAGCCCCATGTCCAGGCCTGGTGGTTGGATAAAAGCCTTTCTAACCATCAACGGGATAATGGCGCCTCCGGCGCCGATTCCCTACTGGACTTCATCGAAGGAGACAAGGCAGAGTATGTCGGAAAGTGAACGAACGTGCCTACATTATAGAAGGTGAAAATGGTTTTAAGTACCAAAGAAACAGAAGGCACCTAAGACTTGACACCACTAACAACATAGACTTTTCTCCAGATAGAGAAAGTAATTGTACTGACATTTTCCCAGACGCAGAGAATGAGTGTATTAACAATCCGCCCAACGCCGAAAACACTCACCGGTACTCTCTGCGACCTACGGACACTCTCCAGTGACCGTCAAGATATGGAGACTATGTTTAAGAACTGTATATATGAACTGTTGGAAATAGTTTTGTTGATCTGATTGTAGTTATTTAATTTGAAACATATTTACGGTGGTAAATAGTTTTGTCAATTTGATTGTATAATTATTTTCTTCATTATATTTTTTTTTCAACTTTCCTTTTTTTTTTAATTTTTTTTTGGGATGAGAGGGGATGTTGATGGGATGTGATATTGTATGAAGAGTTGTGCCCATGCACAGGGGAAACTACTCTAGTAATCAAGATGGCTGATTAAACTTGTTTATGTTTACCTGAGATTGTTCTTATGTCAAGTGTATTTCTATTTGAGTGTCCAGCGTAACATATACTCGACGCTGTTTTGTTTGATCTTCAGGCTCTAAATGAAAACACAGAATTGGAGAGGGTCCGAGAGAGGATCAAGAAAATGTTGAATATTGAAACAGATGAAGGTAGAGATCATTGGATAGAGTTTTCATTCTTACAAAATATACTCAACATATTTGTCTATAGTAATATGTTGCAGTAGTCTAGCACTGCTTAAACTATTGGCCTCTAATTAGGTCAGTTTCATTTGTCAAACTATTGGCCTCTAATTAGGTCAGTTTCATTTGTCAAACTTGCTAGTAACATGTTTTGTTTCTATTTGAACTTTTAGTTGTACACAAAGATTTGGAATTCTTGTTCAAAGAAACAGTTCTTGCCAATTGTTTTGAGCTCTCTCAATTGTTGTGGCAGAAAGTTCAGGTATTAGGATGTGATCTGGATAAATATTTGACTTGTATTATGATTGAACACGATTGTCATAGTGTAAGTCATATACCCAACTCTTTATTTACTACACTGGAAGTGTGGTCTCACATTTAGGTGAGATTACTTTGGTTCTTTTTGGACTAATTGTAAAATTTCATTTATAAAAGTTTTTTTAAAAGAATGACAGAAATCTCTACAAAAGAATACATTGTTGAGAGGGGGGAGGGGGGAGATATGAATAATCTCCACAAAGGGAGAGAACATTTAAACTAGAGAAACGACGCAGGTAACTCTATTGTTACATACGCAGTCAACATTTGGACTGTTTTCAAACATGAAAGATTACAACAATGTTGTATTTGATCTTGTATCTGGTATCTATCACTTATACAGGCCTAGACAGCCAACACCTGAGTTAGCCTTAGGTCAGTGTGCCTCTCAACCCTCTGTGCATCGATTAAAGGGTTAGAAATTATTCCCGGCACTCTTTTTCCTTTTTTAAATTTAAATTTAAGACCTCATTTTGACTCTAGACAACTCGATCAATAGTGCGAGTAATCTTCATTCAGCCTTACAGCAAGCACCTGACTAAGAAACTGTATTGTAACCAGTTTTTATGTCTCCATTATAATATGGAAATAAGATTGAATCAAGGAATTAATCGTTATAGACCTCGATTTCATAAGTTTTACTTAGTATGATAACTGGAAAAAAGAAATAACAAATAAATGACTTTTGAAGGCCCCAACAGGAGCTGCATTGTACGCTTATGGCTGTCTTAGTGTCATGAAATCAATGGAGACAGAGGAAAATAAAAGACAAGAAATTGCTACAAAAATGATGCAAGTATTCATTCTTTTATTTATTTCACTATATATATCTCTTTGGTCTTCTTCTGATTATAGAGCTGTGTGATGTAGTCCTCACTGCTAAATGTGAGCCGAATAAAAGATGCTAGTTTATTCATTTATTTTAAGACAAGTGCTACGTTTAAACAAACCTTGAATTGAAGGTTTAATTTCTTCTAATGAAACTATGTGAATATATATGTAGGAATTGTAAATGTAAACAGATCAAGACGATCCTTTTATGTCTACCCAAGGGTACGGAAAGTGACCTATAGTTTGGGATCCGGGGCATTGCAGTCTCGGCCAGGGTGTTATGTGCTGTTAGATGCCTAAAGGTCGCAAATGAACAAAAAAAAAAGCTTAATCTACATCTTAATATCAAAATATCCCCAAATAATTGAATAAACCCTATCTTATTAATAATTTATTGTATACTTTATGGTTTATTGATCTGTACTCCAAATACATTCTTGCAGCTTGTGAAACTCAATTCACTTCTTCTTGTCTATTTGCATACAGAGACTTTGAGACAATGGCCTGTGAAACTCTCAGACGGACCTACGCCCTGAAACCAGAGCAGGCCATTCAGTTGTTAAGTGTCAAAATGTCAAAGTGGGGCAACATGTCCTGTCCAATACTTGCCCTAAAATTTGGAGCCAGAAGGTTCCTTTCAGAAAGTGCATGTCTTAAGTTCACATATAATACATGGACCCGAGGCAAACCTTTAGAAACATTGCGTGGGGTAAGGTTGGAAATTCAACACATGTTGTACAGTTCTAGTTGCCTAATAAGTGACTAGTTGCTACATGTACTGAAATGTGTTGTCATTTTTTCTTTTTTGCTTTTTCTAATATTACTGTTATTTAAAAAAACAACTATTTACACTCTCTTTATTTATTTAAGAATCAACTATGTTGATTGATCTTATTTTAATATTTGTTATTTGCTATTTAATATTTAATTTATATATATATATATATATATAGATATATGCGCTGTAAAAGTTCATTCTTATTCTTCTAAACGAGCATTTGTGATTTCAGGAAGATGACAATGAATGCGCCTATTGTCAAGGTACACTAAGGAAATCTGCCAACATTGTCAGGTAGCAGGATGTTCCTAGAAACTAATAGATCACTAGCTAAAGTAATAATGAAACAAGAAAACTTTTGGATTGAAGAACATTTCACAATAGTTTTAATATTTAATGTATTTATCTTTTCATTAGATTGATCTTTTTTGTTTAACATGTCAGTACAATTAAACTCTTGGAATTCTGTTGCTATTTCTTTCCAATCATGTTTTATTCTAAATAGTCTGGAGTGCAGAAAATGCCAAGTAAGAGAGAAATTTCCTCCCAAACTTCTGCTAATATTTCGCTTTGTAAGTACAAGTTGACTCACCATATTTAATTAAATAACTGTGGTCCATGATGATAGTAGTATCATATAAAATAGCAAAACACATAAAATCTCTTTTAGAAAACACGAGAGTCTCTGATTTATATTCGAAGATGGACCAGCTTTGCAAAGACTGCACCACACGACACAACCAACTCAAAGAACTCAGGCTCCAAATGACACCACAGTTTAATGTCTAATAAACTCACAGCCAACACCGTACAATCGGCACACGTAACACTGACTGTACAAATGTTCACCGTTGAGAACCGGACTGCCGTTTTTAAGTCTGTACTGCTTTACCAAACTCTACTGGCCTCTCAGCTTCCCTGTACCGGACAGAATCTATTTCCCTGCATTGTGACTTGTGAAGTGTCTTGACTACATCTTCACTCTTCAAGGTCTTCTCGAAAACTATGGAACATCCCCAGTCTATTCGGGATGATCACTTGACCATATCACGTGTTCAGGTCACAGTAGGTCGCCCGTCGTCATCATCATGATTGACCACTAGCCTTGCGCTGGTCTGTGTTATTTGTGTTAGCTGGTAGTCACATGATTACCCCCCACCTGCATCACTACCACAGTTATAACACTAAGTTACATTTGCATTGTAGTTTAGCTACTAAACCAATAATAATCTCGAAACCATAATCGTAGTTAGAATAAGACAGTTAGAATAAGACAGTTAGAATAAGACAGAATAAGACAGGAAATAAGACACGGTTAGACAATACGCACCCTCAACATGACTTTTACTTGTGTTAGACGCTTCCGCGATGTGTCTCAGTCAAACGGAGGTTACACAAATGACGAAATCAACTAACACAGACGAAAGGCCACCAATATAAGTTAGTCGACGCAGTTAGCGAAAGTTGAACAATACGTTTAATAATAACGAAGGGGAACCGTCGAATGTCTTCAAGCTAAATCTCTACGTTTATAAAACATGCCTGTCTTTAAAGCCGTCCAAAGTTTGTTTACATTTCGCTATTCGTCCCAAAAACTCTCGTCTTGTTTTGTTTTTTTTTAATTTGTCGCGTCATTGTCTCTGAAGTCAAAACTTTTCCTATTAACGAAACAAATAACTTTTCCCGCCAAATTCCTATTCGTGGCTAGGATTCATTGTTAATAGAATCCGATAAATGCACAGAACTTGAAAAAAATTAAATCACTATACAATGAAAGCCAAGATTTATTACAAATGTTGACAAAAGAGAAGTCATGTGATACTTTTGAAACTTTGAAAGTCTCGACAGAAATGTCTATTTTAGGAAAAGTTAAATTAATTTAATTTAAAAAAATACTGACCTTTATCAACAGATGCCTGAGAAATATCCTAAAAATACATAAATAAATATGTTAAAGTTATTATCAGTCTTCTTCATTATTAGAAAGCCTTTGAGAAGCAGATCAACTCGCTTGAATGCTAAGTGATCTGAACCAAGACACCACAACATCTAGTTCAAGTTTATACTACTTTATACCACATAAATCCATTGTCAATGCCTGATTCATGTTTGTGTTCCCACTGCAGATAGGTCTGACACTGTTTTTACTGTTGTACTCCGCACTGCTCATCTCTTATCTTGATGCCAAAACTTTTCATTGGTTGGAATTTCTGCTCCTGGCCTGGATAGTTACATTCTTTTTAGAAATTATTAATCAGGTAAAGATTTATTCTAAGGCTCCAATACAATATTTTATGAGTAACCTAGGTATATTAGCATTTAAGTTCAGAATATAAATGAGAAATTTACATCACTATTACAAGGGTCTTCAATAATAAATAAAACATGTATAGAAAATGGACATAGCAGAATGGCTAATAAAAAACAAAGTTTCAAAGTCATACTGTTTAGATGAGACAAACTGTTTAGATAAGACAAAATGTTTAGATAAGACAAACTGTTTAGATAAGACAAATTGTTTAGATGAGACAAACTGTTTAGATGAGACAAACTGTTTAGATGAGACAAACTGTTTAGATAAGACAAAATGTTTAGATAAGACAAACTGTTTAGATAAGACAAACTGTTTAGATGAGACAAACTGTTTAGATGAGACAAACTGTTTAGATAAGACAAACTGTTTAGATAAGACAAACTGTTTAGATGAGACAAACTGTTTAGATAAGACAAACTGTTTAGATAAGACAAACTGTTTAGATAAGACAAACTGTTTAGATAAGACAAACTGTTTTATTTTTGTATCTTCAGCTGGTCCGTAACATAACTTTGTCACATGTAAATTATGAGTGAGTCTGGTGTGAATGTACACTTTGGTTTCTTATAGTTATAATGTTTTTTGTTTGGTGTAATGCACAAATTGTAAGACAAATTTCCTTACGGATAATAAAGATTATTATTATTATTATTATTAAAAAAAAGACGAACTGTTTAGATAAGACAAACTGTTTAGATAAGACAAACTGTTTTATTTTTGTATCTTCAGCTGGTCCGTAACAAAGCTCTTGGTTACAGCGACTTGTATCTATGGATAGAACTAGTTTCAGTTCTATTGTATGTACTCGCCTGGATTGTACGTCTAGTTGGATATGTGTATCCTGAGACTAAGGAATGGATATTTTCCGCTAGAATTCTGTTTAGTGTAGACTTTGTTGGATTCTCTGTCTGCCTCCTAGAAGTTTGTTTTACTCAAAGATTTCTGGGACCCTTGTTGTTGACTGTGTTTAAAATGGTAAGTACTTCGTCATGGTGTTCGAGACATCGTCTGCTTATTTTTACTCGCCCTTATTATATATCAACATATATGTAAGAGTACTAGAGAGATATAACTCTTTTGGCTTCTTGTCTGCTCTGGTATATGCTCACACTTGGCGCGTTGCATTACTGTCCCTTCACTACATTACTTTGAAACTATATTCACTTCAGCAAGACTTTAAAGGACAACAATACTACTCGTGAACTGCTGCTCATTAAAACTAATATTTAATATTCTATTTATAGACTAATCACTTGAGAATTTTTTTGACTGCTGCTAACACTTCACAACTCCACAACTTGACCTTGATGTGAGACTATGGATTAGATCTTATTACTGACCATTTCTAACTTACTTGAAAATACATCACGATATGAGACTACATTTGGATGCTAATGTCTAAATATGCACTTTGTTTACTTTATCACAGATTTAGAATAGGTCATACACATATATATTGCTTCTAATGGTGTAACAGTTTATTTTTTCTTTTATTTTCAGATCAAAATCTTAATACAGTTTCTAATTATTCTGATGATAATTTGTTTTGCCTACGCCGTAGCCTCAGAGTCCATTATATACCCTAACACAAACATGAGCCCAAAACTTTATTTTTTTGTCTTCAGAAAAGCATTTTGGGCAATTTTCGGCGAATTTTCAATGGAACAGCTCAATCCAGAAAGTAAGTAATTATTTTTTTTTAAATAAGCCACCTATAAATGGTCTAAAAAATTTGTTTCAACATTACTAAGATATATGAGCCATTTTTTAAAACTATTGTAGATGGATCTTGTAACGCTGATCCCAACGCCTATACTGACTTCGGAGAAGTAAGATGCCCAGACAATAGCGGGAAATATTTCATGTTCCCACTGCTAGGAGCTTATCACATCTTCGTGAATATTTTGCTTCTAAATTTAATTATTGCAAAATTTAAGTAAGTGTTTTTTTATTTCGTTGTGTCTTAA
The DNA here is from genome assembly GCF_947242115.1 of Biomphalaria glabrata. Taxonomy (NCBI): domain Eukaryota; kingdom Metazoa; phylum Mollusca; class Gastropoda; family Planorbidae; genus Biomphalaria; species Biomphalaria glabrata. The sequence goes on from NC_074721.1 coordinate 22,338,649, forward strand.
AAAATGAAGAGTTGAACTTTTCAATAGACATGTATTGTAAATGAAAATGGCTGCCTTTCAAATCCTGCCCAATTATTTCCTTAGTTCCATCATTGAGTCAGTTGAGGTCATGGCCAGGCAGATTTGGAATCAACAGTTCACACAGATAACATTGAAATATTGCAAGGTCATTTTCCCACCAGGACCATTCCTCGTGTTGTGTTTTATTTTATGGATCTGTAGGACACGAGATTTTAATAAACCTTTTGGTAAAACTTTCTTTTTGTGCCAATGAATAATATATTAATTTAAAGACTGCTTTGTATTGCACATATAACAAATTATGATTTAGAATATTGATTTTTGTAATCTGAAACAGACTGTCTAGTTATAAATACAATCAATTAGATAATACGTACGTCAGTGTACTATTACATTTTAGTTACTTGTAAAATAAAAATAATTATAGTTTTTATATAGCGCTACTTTCATGCTTATAGAATTCTCGGAGCGCTATGGTCCAATCTCATTTGTGGACCAGTGGGGGGGGGGGGAATATCTAGGAGAAGGTTTTCCATGCTGACTTTAGGCGCCCACTAAACGTAACTGCTCAAGTCGGGTATCGAATCTCGAGCCTCTTTCATAGGTAGCCAAGCCAAGCCAAGTTCAAGCGTACATAGCCTCTCGACCCCGGGAGTGACTATACGCTAGAGCACTTTCTTATTTTAAGGCATATATACAGCCCAGTAAGATTGAATCTTTGAATAAGAACCTTGACATTAGTAACTGGCAAAACAATTTTAACCACACAGCTGGTCAAGAAAACATTTTCGTCTGATCAACTTCAGACTCAATAATGTAGAAGTGTATACACGGTTGTTATAGTTACAGCAATTAGATCATTTCTAACAAAATCTTTACATAAAAATTAATGTCATTAAAAATTTCAACAAAAACTCGTTTAAAAAAAAAATCATTCTTATCTTTGTGCTAAACTAAATATTTGTGAACATCGCAATGCAAAACATTTTACTATTTTTACCAAGCTTTTATCAACTTACTGTCTGTCTGTCTGGTAAAAAAATTGAACACGTTATTTCGTAATCCACACCCAATCTCGGATCAAACTGGAAACTCGCATAATTATTTCTTTTACATGACAACACAAGATTCAATAAAAAAAAATTAACCAAGTAGATAATTGACTATTGGTAATTAATTACTTTGTTTGGTATCCCAACAAGGAAAAACATTGTACTGATGTGGTGGTATAAGATGAATTAGTCCACTTTGTAGGTCGTCGTCTGAGGCTAAGTGAACACAAACATGAAATATGAACACTAGATAACCAAACAATCTTCCATGTTTATACGCTCTTCACAAGCAGATTGGCTACCACATTGTTGGCTTGAAAAGCCTAAAAAAGATTTAGACCAGGCATGTCAAACTCATTTAGGTGTATGGGCCGCATAAAAACTTACTATGACTTCAAGACCGCAGCCAAAAATCAGTTGCAAAAACAGCCTACTAGTTTTATGTAAATTAGAAACAATACAATAGAATACAATAATTAATGGCATACATGTCCCTTAGTTAGCAAAATTTGTAGTACTATTTGGTGATAAAAAATTAATATGATTACGCATTATTTTCTTTGTTCTGATGTTTGACATCTTTTATGGGATACAAGTTTATTAATGTCATGTTGAAGTTTTCTACTGACACTTTCATCACTGATGACAAATTTTATCTGATAATCTCGAACTGTGAGGTGCTTTTTGTAGCTTTCATTATGGAAAAGAACTACTCACAGAGAAAAGAGCTTGCAAACAGCAAGAATTCTGGCTGCAAATTACTGCTATTCAATGTACCGTTCAGGTAAATAACTGTAAAATTTTGGCACAGCCACTTCTATATACTTCGATTTCAACAAAGAATCTGACTGCATTTCTCTCAGCTCTAGTTGCACATTACCAGCAGCATTTTTAGAAGCAAATGAGAATGGAGATACAAACAACGAAAATTCGGAACGAAGTCATGAAAACGGCCAGTGGAAGCATCTACTAACGATTCCATGTGTAAGATATATTTACCAAATGTTGTAGCCGTATTTAATCTTTTTAGCTCCTGGCACGTTGAGAAGTGAACAAGATTTTCTCTTCATATTTGGTTTATCTACAGTCGTAATTTTGCTTGAATGCACTTCACATAATCAACGACAGCTGTCACAATTTTTGTCTTTACCTTGAAGTGTGAAATTTAAGTCTTACAGGTGACCAGTGAGATCAACTGCAAATGCCAAAATCCCGAACCCATTAGTCAGTTTCGAAATGTTCAACCGGTTCACCTTTCATGTTCAGAAACAATACAATTTTCTCACGCAGTGCAAAAAATCTCTTCAATACTTTATGACATGAGAGTCAGCGGACTTCTGTGTGGTAGGGAACACAATCAAATTCGTGTCCAATGTCATCCAGAAACATTGAAAATTGGCGATAATAAAACCACTGGCACGAATACAATTGAGAGCGATTGAAACTGGTCTTAGTACTCGCTGGAACTGTAATTGCTGTGCGCAGAATGTTTCTTGGTGAATGATGCACTGAAAGTGAGCAAATTTAAACTTAGCATCAGTCTCTCTTATTTTTTTCAAGTAGCTTTGCATCAAAACCATTTCATTTTATGGTTGGTGCGCTATCCGTTGATAGACTAGTTAGCTTTATCAAAGATAAATTGTACTGCAATATCACCTCCTGTAATTTCTTAAAAACATCCTCGCTTGTTGTGGCGTTATGTATAGAACAAAGCTCAAGTAGTTCCTTATGTATCTCACAATTCCTGTCGCAGGCCCATGTGAATATAGCCAACAGTGCTACACCCGTTACATCATGGAGAGCCAATGAAAATAATTCAAAATCTTTAATTGTTCACGCAATCTGACTGACATGTCATTTATTCTATCTGCCACAGTGTGCCAAGTTAACGCTATTTCTGTGAATGCTTTCACATTTTCTGGACAAATTACTTCGGCTTTAACGACACGCTCCTTCAAAAAACCACCTTCACTAAATGATTTGCTATGGCTTGCAATTAAGTTTGACGAAATGAAGCTTGCTTTCTCTGCAGACTCACTTTCGATTCAAGTAGCTTGTCATCTTTTATTTTCCAGCGTAACAGTTTAACATTATTTTAATAATTTTTAGGTGGCTAAGCGGGCCGCACGCAAAGTGGTCGCGGGCCACATGCGGCCCCCGAACGTCGTGTTTGACATGCCTGCTTTAGACAAAGAAATCAAATTCAGGTTGTTCGCTTATGTTTTATAAATGCATTTAAAAACAAGTTTACAAAGACAGTTTGTGTGGAAACACAAACTCAAAATCGGCCACAGAAGTTGTCCACCCAGGCAGAAGAAAAGGCAGGTTTCAATATTTTCAGAAGATTATCATAATGAAATTCTATCAAAGGCAAATGACAGTGAAGAATGGAGAAAGAAGGTTGACAGATACTGTGTGGTGCCCCAAAGGACCAGCAGACCAAGGGATAGGTGAATGTGAAGTTACATGTGAACCTGGCCTAACTGATGCTTTATAATGAGTATCTAATTGATCTAATTGTTTTGTAAAGGGTCCATCTCTTATTCAAAGCCTCAAGAAAAACTTCTGTTAAAACAATCCCTTGGTTGAGTGTTTCATGCGAGGCGTCCAGCTCAGCAGTTCACGCGAGAATAGGAAAAACTACTAATTAATTGTTGTTTTAAATTATGTCCGTCTTATTTGCATAGTAAATAGATCTTTTCTCTTTCAAAAAAGTTAACATTTTTTGTGTAAATGTAGTATTTAGTATGACAGAACTTACATAACTTAGCAATACAATTGTAAAAAAAAAATATTTTAAATAGAAAATCCAAAACCATTTGCATACATGTTTTTAAAAATGGCAAATCATCAGTGTAGATCTATTAAAAATTTAATTACAAGACTGATCCAAACTAATAAGCTTTGTTTTTTAAAACGTTTTATTTTTTTTTATTTTGTTTTATTTATTTCAAGAACAAGAACTCCCAGTTGCTGTTGTTGTTGAATTAACTCAGACTGAAGATGATGTCCGCTATAAATATCTACAAGATAGAAATGCACAACTCAAGTAAGTTTTTGTTTTAATTTCCAGTAGATGAAGTAGTCAGTTCAGTTTTACAAATGTACTCCATGCTGTTCTGAAAGATACTAGAGTCTCAATAGGAATGGAAGGCTTTAGTGTCAGCATGACAACACTTAGGTACAAGGCAGGCTTATATGTTGAATACATGCTTGTGTGTCTAATACATGCTTGTGTGTCTAATACATGTCTGTGTGTCTAATGCATGTCCGTGTGTCTCATACATGTCTGTGTGTCTAATACAGGCTTATATGTTAAATACATGCTTGTGTGTCTAATACATGTCTTTGTGTCTAATGCATGCTTATATGTTGAATACATGCTTGTGTGTCTAATACATGCTCATGTTGGTACTTTCAGGTTAGTTTGATTAGTAACAATACAATCAATCATAAGTCACTAGCGGATTTTATTTTTAAAAACTTGTTAAACTTTTAGATTTGATCCTGTCATCTTGAAATGTCAACACAATGCCAATGTTCGTGGTGATGACATTATGACATGTGTATTATTTTGATGTTGTCACACATATTAGCAATTTTTTACTCTACAAATTAAAAGCTTTTTTTTTTCATCTCTATTAAATATTTTAATTTAATTTTAAATTATTTAAGACTAAGACTGCCTTATTGGAGTTTTGTTGTGATTACAAGGTTAAGGACACTTTTCTCAAATAAAAACAACATGAACCTAAATAGAACAGACAACAAACTTAAAGAGTTCAGACATTTTGATCTCATTCATGTTTCCTAGTCAACTTGAAGTGCTACTACAGTCTCACCCAACAGGGAACGAGGTTTTGTACCATTCGGGTGTTGCCTTGATTGACAGAAGTCGCCCACTTCGCCACGACCTGATGTTGTTATAATGGAGCACATTATGAGCCCCATGTGAAAGCCACCCACAAAATATCGACACTCTATAGGTCTGGTGTAGAAATAAATGAAATAGTATTTTACGAGGGAGATAGTGTTTACGACTGTGCATATATCAAACATTCTTATCTGCCCTTGATTATCAACGAGTTCACTTCTATTTTTATCTTTTTCTCGGAATCAACTGTCAATTCTTTGTCACTTTAACAAATAGATCATTGTATAACACTAATAAAAATAAGCAAACCAATCTAAGTCCTCTTAACCCGAACACAGACAGTTAAAAACAAATTCAAAATTTATGATCGTCTGTCACAAGAATAGCCGGCTATAGGCTACTGGTTCTTTGTCTAAATTTACTTTTTGACACTTGTGATAGTAAATGTTATTGTTTTGTCAGGCCCGTCTCGTGAGTGTAACCCAGTAACCCACATTGCTGGCATGTCGAAAGAATGCACTAATTAACAGATAAGGGCAGTGTTTCTCAAACTGTGTGCCGCTGCACACTAGTGTGCCGCCGAAGATTTGCAGGTGTGCCGCGGGAGTTTTCAGAACGCCACACGTGCAGCGTTACACAGGCATGGCTACTGTTAAATGTTTATTTTACGTTGCGATGACATCCTCACACACAACGACCAGTTATAGTAGTGGGTCGCTCCATAGTGACGGGAAGGGGTGTTAGCTTTTCAGGTTATGGAATTTTACACTATACATATATTATTATAATGACTCAAATGTAGGCCGCCTTAGCAGACGTACAGCAGTTCTTGAATTGGTAACGATAATAATAAGCGATGTGTTTCATGTAAATTGTTTAGGTGTATGCTACTAATAACAAATTATCACTAAGCGTTATTCATTGTTATCCATTGAGAAATACGTTAGCAAGAATGTAACTGCGAAAGTGTTAAATGAAAAGCAAGGAACCAAACGAAGGTACAAAGAAGATTGCATCGGATATGGTTTTATATCTTCGGGACCTGAAGATTCTCCATTGCCTTTCTGTCTGATCTGCAATGCAACTGTATCGAATGAGGCGCTTGTTTCAATCAAATTGAAGAGACACTTGGAAACAAAACATCCAGCTGTAAAAGCGCAACCGAAGGAATACTTCGAAAACATCAGGGCTCAACAAAATAAACAAGCTAAGAAACTTACGAACTACCTAAAGCTGCCAGAAAATGGATTGATTGCAAGTTAAAAGGTTGCTCAGCTATTAGCAAAACGCAAGAAACACAGAGGCTGAATCAGTCATTGCACCAGCTTTAGCAATAGTTGTTGAAACTATCCTTGGACCTGATGCCGCCGAAAAAGTTAAAAAAGTTCCTTTGTCAAATGATACTATCTCGCGCAGAATTGAAGACTTATCGTCAGATTTACAATATCAAATCTGCGAACACTTTGACGTGACTGAAGTGTCTATGCTGTGGTCTTTTCAAGTTGATGAATCCACTGACGTTAGCGGCAAAGCCCAGCTGCTAGCTTTTATTCGGTTCATAAAGGATGAAAAATGTGTCAACGAATTCTTATTTTGCAAAGACTTACCTACTACGACCAAATGCGAAGATAATTTCAAAGTGGTGAACGAAAACATTTTGCTCTTCAAACTACAGTGGAAAAACTGTGTCAGCGTTTGCACCGATGGCTGTCCTTCCATGCAGGGAAATAGAAAGGGATTCGTCACTCTTGTGCGTCAAGAAAATCCAAATGTATTAGTTGTTCAATGCATGATCCACAGAGAAGCTCTTGCCTTCAAATATTTGCCGAAAGATTTGATGTCTGTTCTGGATCAAGTGATTGAAGTTGTAAACTTCATCAAATCTCGACCGCTTGCACCCTGACTTCTCTCTCAGCTCTGTGAAGCAATGGATTCAGACTACAAATGTCTCCTGTATCATCCAACGTTCGTTGGCTCTCCAGGGGAAAAGTGTTAAAGCGTGTAGTCCAACTCAAGGCTGAGCTGATGTCATTCTTGGAGGCTGAAAAAAAAAAGACTTTTGATTTTCTATTCATGACGAGATCTGGTGGGTTAAGGTGACATTTCTCTCTGATTTATTTGACAAATTAAATTCATTGAATTTAAGTCTTCAAGGACCATCGGAAACCATCATCACTGCATCCTCAAAACTGAAGTCATTTGGTGAAAAATTGTCCTTGTGGGAAAGTAAGATCTCGAAAGGAGTCTTCGACTGCTTTCCTACTTACATTGAATGTGCTTCAACTAAAGAAATCACCCCCGAAATTTTGGACACTTTGACACACCTGCAGCATTACTTTCCAACAGTTGCAAGTAATGAATATGGATGGGTCAGCTATCCATTTGAAAACAATGAAGCTACAAATCTGAAAACTGAAGAAACAGAGCAGCTCATTGATTTAAAAAACGATGCAGTTCTTAAGTCAAGTTTTGCCGAGAAAAGCCTGGATGTGTTTTGGATTTCAATCAACAATTGATATTCTGCAATGTTTAAAAGCAATCAAAATAATTCTTCCATTTGCATCTTCATGGTTTTGTGTGTTTGGATTTTAAGCTCTGAATGAAATCAAGTCTAAGAAAAGAGAGAGACTTCTTACAATAGACGATGAAATGCGAGCCTCGATTAGATCGCATTTGCTCTCAAAAACAGGCACACCCTTCACATTAAATGTAATACTTAAAAACAGGTCAAATCTTTTCTTCTTTTTATTATAAAAACTGTTGCTCTTCGTGGTGTGCCGCGAAATTTTTGTAGTTTTTTTAGTGTGCCGTCAGACAGAAAAGTTTGAGAAACACTGGATAAGGGTATAATGAAATTCCTTTTAGGCCTATATATATTTAACATGAATAAAGCAGCATTTAAACAGACAAGAAAGTGTTTGTTAGTCTCTACTAGCCTACTATGACAGACACCACACTTCAAGCTTTTTGAAAGAATTGTGAAACTCAAAAGAACTTCTTTGGACTAATGTCAGACTACAGTCGTGTATGTTGTCCAGTAGTACCAAACATGACTGTATGGACGTACTAATAGAACAAGGGAAACATTAGTCCTTGACTATTGAAAACCTTTAATTGTACATTTGTTTGTATATATTTTAACTTTTATTTGAATTAAATCTTTGTCTCAAGAAACCAAGTTGCTGATGTACAGTGCAATGGTCGAATCATTTGTTTACATAAAGGTGAGAACCAGAGTGGTCCATGTATAGTCTCACTGAGTGGTCCATGTATAGTCTCACTAAATCTTGGTTCATAGAGCACATCTTTTGTGAATCATTTTCAAGTTTTAATTGTAGATTTTTAAAGCGTCATTAACAACACTATTATAAGTTCAGGGCGTTTTGAGAAAGTAACAGGCATAAAACGTATGACATTCAAACTTAATTCCTATGATCTGTACATACTAGTCTTACTATCTGTCTTGAATTCAATGTTACGTTTCACCTGATAAAGCTCAACGGAAAACAAGCATCAACATTACAAGTATTAAAGTAGCGATTAGATTTTAGGGGAAAAAATATAATTAGCATCACTAAAAGAAATGAGCCCAGTGATGTCGTAGGGCAGAGGTTCTCAAATTTCGTAAGTGAAAAAGCTAATAAATGCATAATACATATGTTACAAATTTTGTTGAAGAGTATTTATTAAGACTATAATTTTGTCGAAGAACATGTCCCGCAAACCTCATGCGACGCTCTGTCACAATCTTACTAAGGGGTCGACTCACAGTTTGGCATAGGATTTCTTTAATTGAGACCCGATCTCTACAACTGACTTCTAAAATCGGTCTTAGACATCTTTGTTGAGCCACTTTTAGTCTTTTTCCATTTCGGCAGATGACTATTTACTGCACTTTATTAATGGAGCCCAGCCACTGGTAGAAATTTGTAACCTCTATTGGCTACGCTTTTGAAATTAGGTGACTGTGGTTTGCTTTCGATTTTTTATCGAAAAAAGGAAGTATTATCGACAAAATCATTTTTTGGGGGTTTTTTAAACTATAAAATCTGTGAAGTTGTTTTTTTTTTATTCAAAACCTCCTTAACTACGCTCATAGAATTTGGTGACTAGTTTGCGAAAACTGAAAAGAGAGTTTTTCAATCTCTAAACTCTCTGTATTTAAACTCAAAACAATCAGGAGGGGTTTTAAACTTAAAAAAAACAACCTCTGGAGGGTTTAAACTCAACACCTTCCTTGGCTTGGCTATGCTCATAGAATTTTGAGTGTGTAATTTGCTTTTTTTTTATATTGAGGAGGTATTTTTTAGCTTCAAACCCCGCTGAAGGAGGGGGGGGTTAAACACAAAACTCCTGTTGGCTACGTTCATAGAATCTGGTGACTGATGCATGGATAGTCTTATATTGAAGAGGGGGTTTCATCGTAAATTTCGCAGGGGGGGTTTAAAATCTAAATCTTCATTAGCTACGCACTTGGAATTTGGGAATCGTCGTTAGCTTTCTTTTTTTTTTTTTTTGTTTTTGTTTTATAGAAGAGGGAGATTAGACTGCAAAACCCCATGGTAGTGGGGTTTAAACTCAAAACCCCCTTGGCTGTGCTGGGGCAAGTGATGAATTAGTATTAAAATCTCACCTAAAATAAACAGAATCAAAGCAAAAAATCAGTCATTAAATTCCGATCCCCCCTTGCGGGAGGGATTTTAATGCGGGTGGGGGGTGAACCCTAACACTCTCCCCCGGCTACGCCCATGGGTTTGTAATACGAACTTCTTCTATCCCTTGATCTTGTTTTGTTAGTCTAATGGCCTTTTCGTGTCATCTTACGAATGTTTCACATGACTACACAAACCGAGTTGCGACCTGTTTATTTTCCCGCATCTCGTGCAGTAGCTGTCTATTTAAATTTCTTTTCCATCTTCTGCGCCTGTCTTCGATAATAGCTTTTCTTTGGGTCTCAAATGTCTGGACCACAGCTTTTGTTAGAGCTCTTAACTGTCTCTTTCAGAGGCCATCTGTTGCCAGCTACTTTGCTCTATCCCAGTGAATGCGACACGGTGCATATACTTTGCTCTATCCCAGTGAATGCGACACGGTGCATATACTTTCCTCTATCCCAGTGAATGCGACACGGTGCATATACTTTGCTCTATCCCAGTGAATGCGACACGGTGCATATACTTTGCTCTATCCCAGTGAATGCGACACGGTGCATATACTTTGCTCTATCCCAGTGAATGCGACACGGTGCATATAGTTTGCTCTATCCCAGTGAATGCGACACGGTGCATATACTTTGCTCTAGGTTCGCCAAATAAGTTCGTTTTTATCACGTGGTCGTCCAACCCAGCGCAGCTGTCGAATGGTAATTAGTACTTTTATAGCGTCCACTCCGGTTCCAGAAGAACATGGTTAGTCGTATTGTAGTCTTGCCACTGCTTTATAGATATGGATTGGTTCCAGAAGAACATGGTTAGTCGTATTGTAGTCTTGCCACTGCTTTATAGATATGGATTTTTGTTGCTAGGTGAAGAGACCTATTCGCAATACTCTCAGTTTTAGTTGACCAAAAATTATGTCGGACTTTGCTAGACTGTTGTCTATTTCTCTGGATAGTGACGCATCATTGGACACTGTGCTGCCTAGGTAGGTCAAGTGGTGGACAACATCCATTAGATGGCCATTCACATTAATTTGTGGAGTTGGGTTTGTAAAGTGGTGGACAACATCCATTAGATGGCCATTCACATTGATTTATGGAGTTGGGTTTCCCATTGGGACTTCAGGAGCATAACCTCTGTTTTATTTTAGTTAATGGACATACCAAACGAGGAAGCAGCCTCAACTATTTCATGGATAAAATAATAATATTAATGGCTATGTCTTTGATCCTAAAGCGTAATGATCAGTACAGTATTTTCACATGACTACGCAAAACCAGTTGCGACTTGCATATTTTTCTGAATCTGAATCAGAAATAGCCATTGTTCGCTGGGGTCTATTTAAGTCTGGGCTTTTTTGTGACGGTACGCACCGGTACGGCGTACCGGTACCCTTTTGAAAAAAATATTACGTTTCTTGTATTTGAACGTATATTATTAGTTTTGAGTAGTTCAAAGTTAGGCAATCAACTACTGAGTACAGGCCCCTATTTTTTTTACAACAAAAGCACTGATTTAAGTTATCTATTTCCCTTTTGCCAGTATAGCATAAAGAGTGCTTATACATATCTACCCTCTTGTTGATTTATTTCACTAATCTTCATTTCAGACAGAAAACAATGTACAGCAGAGACACAAACAGGTGAGAATACAAATGACCACAGAACAGATTTTTTTTTGACAATTGTATATTTTCGAAACCAAAGGACTAGTTGATTGGACACACTGTGGAAACTCTGTTTCGACCGTTTAATTTGTCAAAAGAAAATCACCTTAAAACTTAATTTAGCTTACTTCTTTTCATTTCAGCATAGAAGGAGTGGAATTTTAAACAGAAACTTGATTTTTATGCAACCTTTTTTTCTTTTTTTTTCCAGAATTGAATGTAAAAAACAATTCCTTGCAGACGGGTAGGTTTCTGTCTTCAAGGAGCAAATGTTCCAATGACCACCTCAATAAGTTTACGTTTTATGATGAGAGTCATGAGTTTAGTTTTATATAGTGAAATTAATAGATCGAAATATCTAAACACCTTACTTAATTATTTAACAGTTAACAGACCATTTTAATCCTGAGTTTTATAAACATAAGAAGTGAATTTAAACTAAAACGGTTTATATATATTACTACATTTTGTTCAGAAAGATCTTGTCAGCCTCAAACATTAACTATTAAGTTCCAGATTTCTTACTTTGTCCAAAACACTCTTACAACTCTCAATTAAACGGCCCTCACTACAACGCCCGCCCCATTCCAAACATAATTTCTAGCCCTTAATTTCTATGTCATTTTTGTTGTTGTTGTTGTTTTTTCTACAAACGAATGGCCCGCAACCCCCTATTTTAGAGTATGCACAGACACTTCTTAGGCCCATCAGTTGGCCATTGTATAGTCTAATGAACCGGCTGTCCTGATTCTATAAGCGCCTAGCTATTGCTGATACTCGTGCTACATTGTATAGTCTAATGAACCGGCTGTCCTGATTCTATAAGCGCCTAGCTATTGCTGATACCCGTGCTACATTGTATAGTCTAATGAACCGGCTGTCCTGATTCTATAAGCGCCTAGCTATTGCTGATACTTGTGCTACATTGTATAGTCTAATGAACCGGCTGTCCTGATTCTATAAGCGCCTAGCTATTGCTGATACCCGTGCTACATTGTATAGTCTAATGAACTGGCTGTCCTGATTCTATAAGCGCCTAGCTATTGCTGATACTTGTGCTACATTGTATAGTCTAATGAACCTGCTGTCCTGATTCTATAAGCGCCTAGCTATTGCTGATACTTGTGCTACATTGTATAGTCTAATGAACCTGCTGTCCTGATTCTATAAGCGCCTAGCTATTGCTGATACCCGTGCAACATTAGTTAGTCTGCCCTGATTCTATTAGCGCCTAGCTATTGCTGATACCCGTGCAACATTAGTCTGTCCTGATTCTATTAGCGTCTAGCTATTGCTGATACCCGTGCAACATTAGTTAGTCTGCCCTGATTCTATTAGCGCCTAGCTATTGCTGATACCCGTGCAACATTAGTTAGTCTGTCCTGATTCTATTAGCGTCTAGCTATTGCTGATACCCGTGCAACATTAGTTAGTCTGTCCTGATTCTATTAGCGCCTAGCTATTGCTGATACCCGTGCAACATTAGTTAGTCTGTCCTGATTCTATTAGCGTCTAGCTATTGCTGATACCCGTGCTACACTACTTTGAAGTAGTCGGTGTATATGTGTGTGTATCGTCTGAACTCCGTAGGTGTAATTCAGTGTGTGTCTATTTTTATGGTGAGGGGTGGGACAAGGTTAGCGATTGGTTGTCAATGATGCAAGATACACGGCAATGACGTCAGCGGTCTGAGGTAGGACAGACCACTCCAGAACGCTAGACTGAAAAGACGTGTTTTTGTAGTTTATTCGATGTTATTTAAAATACCATTCTATATTATGACTTAAGTCTACTACATTTATGTACCTCATCTGAAGTAAACATGTGTTTCTATTGTAATAAAAGCTCTATTTAGTCTTGTTCACTAAAGAACTTATTCAAGTTATTTTATGTTTGACAAGTTAAAATATACTATATACAGTAGTTTGGTGCTACAAGTCAACGACCGTCCACAACAATGGGCCTAAGAAGTGTTTGTACATACTCTGTAATAGCGGGCATTTCGTTTGTACGATTAAGGAAAAAAAGAACATACAATTTGAGGGCTAGAACAGTGTTGAGGTGGGGGGGGGGAGTAATGCAAGCCATTTATTGATAGGTTTTAGAGTGTTGCATGTCAAATAAACACATATACGAGCAATCTAATTCAACAAATAAACACATATACCAGCAATCTAATTTAGCACATAAACACATATACCAGCAATCTAATTCAACACATAAACACATATACCAGCAATCTAATTTAGCACATAAACACATATACCAGTAATCTAATTCAACACATAAACACATATACCAGCAATCTAACACAAATATAAATCATAAGAATTTAAATTAAATAGTAAGCATGGAATGGAAGAAGGCAGTTGGATTAACAGATGTCCGCTTTATTATATAAGAAATGTCTGCTTTATTATATAAGAAATGTCTACTTTATTATATAAGAAATGTCTGCTTTATTATATAAGAAATGTCTGCTTTATTATATAAGAAATGTCTACTTTATTATATAAGAAATGTCTACTTTATTGTATAAGAAAATACTACTTTATGATATAAGAAATGTCTGCTTTATTATATAAGAAATGTCTGCTTTATTATATAAGAAATGTCTGCTTTATTATATAAGAAATGTCTGCTTTATTATATAAGAAATGTCTGCTTTATTATATAAGAAATGTCTACTTTATTGTATAAGAAATGTCTACTTTATTATATAAAAAATGTCTACTTTATTATATAAGAAATGTCTGCTAGTATAGCAATAGAAAAATGTTCAAAAATATATCACTTTGAACTTTGGTGTTAAAAAACAATGTTTCTTTTTTGTTTCAGATGATATTTATTTTTCCACAACAGAAACTCAAACTAGTAAGTTAGAGTTTTAATTTGTTTAATAATGTCTATGTACATTGATGTCTTCATTTATAAATCGTGGTCATTCTGGTCAGTCTATTTCGCAGTGACTAAATGTGTAATTGGTAGGTTTAATATCTATTTCTTTTCTTGAACTATTCATAAGTTCCAACCAGTTGGTTTGATATTTCACGCGAAAGATACCCCCCCCCCAGCGTCTGGCATAAACTAGACCTGAGCTTCATGTACTTAATATACTATATTTGGTCTACTCCAGTGATGGGCGAACTACGGCTCGCGGGCCAAGTTCAGCCTTCTGAAATATTCAATCCGGGCTGCCACATGTTTTGTAAGAAAAGATTAACAATAAAAATTTCCTTCATAATGTAAAACTTCAAGCTTGTGACATTAGTTTGCATTTGTATGTGTCAAGACTTGATGCGTGTGTTGATTTTAAGTTCGTGCAAGCAGCAAAGTGAATGTTCATCTGGTGTCTGGTGTCTGTTGTGCAATTCTAAAATGTCAAATATAAAACATCGAGTTGATTCAGAAAGTCATGTTTTTTTTTCTAAAGAAAACAAAAAGCCTAAAGAATTATTAGGCCAGAATTTTTTTTTCCAAAACGATGATAGTTCTCAGAAAACAAAAGTTCTATTGTAGATGATAGTTCTCACAAAACAAAAACTCTATTTTAGATAATAGTTCTCATAAAATAAAAACTCTATTTTAGATGATAGTTCTCACAAAACAAAAGTTCTATTGTAGATGATAGTTCTCACAAAACAAAAACTCTATTGCAGATGATAGTTCTCACAAAACAAAAGTTCTATTGTAGATGATAGTTCTAAAAAAAAAAAAAAATTCTATTGTAGATGATAGTTCTAAAAAAACACAAATTCTATTGTAGATGATAGTTCTCACAAAACTAAAGTTCTATTGTAGGTGATAGTTCTCACAAAACAAAAGTTCTATTGTAGATGATAGTTCTAAAAAAACAAAAATTCTATTGTAGATGATAGTTCTCACAAAACTAAAGTTCTATTGTAGGTGATAGTTCTCACAAAACAAAAGTTCTATTGTAGATGATAGTTCTCAAAAAACAAAAGTTCTATTGTAGATGATAGTTCTCACAAAACTAAAGTTCTATTGTAGGTGATAGTTCTCACAAAAAAGTTCTATTGTAGATGATAGTTCTAAAAAAACAAAAATTCTATTGTAGATGATAGTTCTCACAAAACTAAAGTTCTATTGTAGGTGATAATTCTCACAAAACAAAAGTTCTATTGTAGATGATAGTTCTAAAAAAACAAAAATTCTATTGTAGATGATAGTTCTCACAAAACTAAAGTTCTATTGTAGGTGATAGTTCTCACAAAACTAAAATTCTATTGTAGATGATAGTTCTCACAAAACTAAAGTTCTATTGTAGGTGATAGTTCTCACAAAACTGAAGTTCTATTGTAGGTGATAGTTCTAAAAAAAACAAAAATTCTATTGTAGATGATAGTTCTCACAAAACTAAAGTTCTATTGTAGGTGATAGTTCTCACAAAACTAAAGTTCTATTGTAGGTGATAGTTCTCACAAAACTGAAGTTCTATTGTAGGTGATAGTTCTAAAAAAACAAAAATTCTATTGTAGATGATAGTTCTCACAAAACTAAAGTTCTATTGTAGGTGATAGTTCTCACAAAACTAAAGTTCTATTGTAGGTGATAGTTCTCACAAAACTGAAGTTCTATTGTAGGTGATAGTTCTAAAAAAACAAAAATTCTATTGTAGATGATAGTTCTCACAAAACTAAAGTTCTATTGTAGGTGATAGTTCTCACAAAACTAAAGTTCTATTGTAGGTGATAGTTCTCACAAAACTGAAGTTCTATTGTAGGTGATAGTTCTAAAAAAACAAAAATTCTATTGTAGATGATAGTTCTCACAAAACTAAAGTTCTATTGTAGGTGATAGTTCTCACAAAACTAAAATTCTATTGTAGGTGATAGTTCTCACAAAACTAAAGTTCTATTGTAGGTGATAGTTCTCACAAAACAAAAGTTCTATTGTAGGTGATAGTTCTCACAAAACTAAAGTTCTATTGTAGATGATAGTTCTAAAAAAACAAAAATTCTATTGTAGATGATAGTTCTCACAAAACTAAAGTTCTATTGTAGGTGATAGTTCTCACAAAACAAAAGTTCTATTGTAGGTGATAGTTCTCACAAAACTAAAGTTCTATTGTAGATGATAGTTCTAAAAAAACAAAAATTCTATTGTAAATGATAGTTCTCACAAAACTAAAGTTTTATTGTAGTTGATAGTTCTCACAAAACTAAAGTTCTATTGTAGGTGATAGTTCTTACAAAACTGAAGTTCTATTGTAGGTGATAGTTCTAAAAAAACAAAAATTCTATTGTAGATGATAGTTCTCACAAAACTAAAGTTCTATTGTAGGTGATAGTTCTCACAAAACTAAAATTCTATTGTAGGTGATAGTTCTCACAAAACTAAAGTTCTATTGTAGGTGATAGTTCTCACAAAACAAAAGTTCTATTGTAGGTGATAGTTCTCACAAAACTAAAGTTCTATTGTAGATGATAGTTCTAAAAAAACAAAAATTCTATTGTAGATGATAGTTCTCACAAAACTAAAGTTCTATTGTAGGTGATAGTTCTCACAAAACTAAAGTTCTATTGTAGGTGATAGTTCTCACAAAACTAAAGTTCTATTGTAGGTGATAGTTCTCACAAAACTAAAGTTCTATTTTAGGTGATAGTTCTCACAAAACTAAAGTTCTATTGTAGGTGATAGTTCTCACAAAACTAAAGTTCTATTGTAGGTGATAGTTCTCACAAAACTAAAGTTCTATTGTAGGGGATAGTTCACAAAACTAAAGTTCTATTGTAGGTGATAGTTCTCACAAAACTAAAGTTCTATTGTAGGTGATAGTTCTCACAAAACTAAAGTTCTATTGTAGCGTTGCTTAAAAACGTTTTCATTGAGACATTTGTTATATAAAAAGTTTGTCAAGTTTTTCGAAGGATTTCGAAGCTGTCAGCTAATCTCGAAAAAACTTGAACATTGAGATTTAGATTGAAGAATCAGAATACAATCAAAGCCTAAATAATTAAGTAACTTTAGGTTCCGAAAGATTGCTATGTGACTCTGCACTATTCATAGTATTTAATAGAGGCCTAATTAAAACAATATTATGACAGAGCTTGCATGCATTTACATAAGTGATGCTTATGTCACAGTCTTACATATAAAACAGTCGTAATAGTAATAGTGATGCTTGTAAATAGCTCTAGTTCCCGGGGGATTAAACACAGACAATTTCAAGAGATCCTCAATTCCATGTAATAGTTTTATTGCAAGAAGTTTTCGACTGAAAATTTAGAAATCCGCCATTGGGAGTTTCTTTCTTTTATGACAAAAACTTTTTATGTGAAATATGTCAAGATTCGGAATAGTCTTGAATTTTTGCCATTTTTATAGATCTTCTGTCGTAGCAGCAAATATTCAAGGGGAATTACAATTTGTTGAGAATATTACCTTAACGTTTCAAGGCGTGTTATTATTCAGTTATTTCCTTTTCTCTAGACCAAATGCTAAACTAGACAAATGTTGTCACCTTTCCCCAGGTTATCACCAAGACAACGAAACCCAAACTCCTGTCTGTAAGTTCAATTGAAACAACAAAACAACAGTAACTGTTCAGTTCTTGTGGGTCAAAACTTGTTAAAAATGTAACAAAATACTTTCCAGCTGTTAATATTATTTCAAATGTTATAAATGTATGTAACGCTAGTTTTCAAGAGAATGTACTTATACTTTTAGAATGAGATCATTTAATTTTTTAAAAGTTAGTTGAAAAGTGAATATATTGTGCAATTCCTATGTTTGAAACTTTTGACCAGCAATTTTATAAGATGCAATAATTTTTTAAAACTTTTTTTTCAATAAAGATAAAGTTACTAGTACAGAAGTCGGCACTCGTAAGTAATGTAATAATTGTAACAAAAACTAGAAATGTTAAACCACGTTGTTAAATAAATATTTTTATATCCCTTATGTATGTGGTTTGTGAAATATAATACACTAAAAACATATTTATTCATTTTGTATTCTCAGACCAGGGAACATTCAATAGTAAAACACAGACAGAAATCAGTAAGTCTTTATGTAGAGAGCTTTGAACGTATATTTAGTTGTAAGACAAAGTGAGGTTGACTTAAGTGAGGTGAAAGGCATTAGAAGCGTATCGAACTGTTCCATCGGAGCACAGTTTTGTCAGCCTAAGACTGTCATGTATTGTTTGTTCACTGGTTTATATTTGAATGAGAAGATGCCTGGATGTTCGTGTGAATGAATGAGAAGATGCCTGGATGTTTGTGTGAATGAATGAGAAGATGCCTGGATGTTCGTGTGAATGAATGAGAAGATGCCTGGATGTTCGTGTGAATGAATGAGAAGATGCCTGGATGTTCGTGTGAATGAATGAGAAGATGCCTGGATGTTCGTGTGAATGAATGAGAAGATGCCTGGATGTTTGTGTGAATGAATGAGAAGATGCCTGGATGTTCGTGTGAATGAATGAGAAGATGCCTGGATGTTCGTGTGAATGAATGAGAAGATGCCTGGATGTTCGTGTGAATGAATGAGAAGATGCCTGGATGTTCGTGTGAATGAATGACCGCTCTAGGCGTACAATCCACCGATAAACAGAACAACTTACAAGTTAATATTTAAATACTGAATCTTATTTTTCTTATCTTCTGTATTACAGAAGTTACTTCCAAAAAGAAGATAATTACATCCTACGCATGTTAATCAATGCCTTTAACTCTGCTAAGTCGTTGGCTTTCCTGGCAGATTCAGGCAACCCATACCGATTCTCTGACACTATGGAATAAGGAGCACTTATACGAATTTTTTCTAGCGTATGGAATACAAATATTGCTCTGTCTTTGTGTCTTTCTGAGTATTTCATTAGGTTTTGTTTTTCTATTTCTAAATTATGGTTTAGTGTTTTATGTATTATTATAGCTACTTTATTTTTGTATTATTCTGTCCTGAAGCACGTCTCCATTTTGAAAAGTTACTCATGGCGTTACTTTCATCCAATTGGAATATTCGTTGCTTCTAAATCTCACTGTTATATCTTTGATCTATTTTGTATCTGTTCTAGCTTCTGTGCGTGTGCCGGAGTTGAGGGGTTCCCAAACAGACGAGGCATAGTCTAATATTGGCCCAACTAAAGCTAAATAGCATTTTAATTTTATGCTCTTGTTTGATTTGTACAAAAAATATTTCAGTAAACCCTAATGTTTTGTCTTGACATCAACTTTTTTGTTTACATGTTAATATTCTAATATAGTTTAAGGGGAGGTATCCCTAGAGAAAATTGAGTTTTAGGTCTAGGATATCGATTTTTAACTAATAACATAATTAAGTAGATCAATCATTTTTCTTTACATTACAATCATTTTTATTGCTTAAATCTGTGTCTAAAACATGTTTTTTAAATGTTTTTGTAAGGGCTATGAGACAAAATCTTAATAAAATTTATACTTTAAACTCATTTTTCTCAAAATGTTAGTTTTTGCACATGTCATTGTGCTTTACTAGGAATTTCTCCTAAACTACTTGATAGATTTTGATGATATTTGAAACACTTCTTAAGGACATCATTAACTTTACTCGTACAAAGTTTTTTTTTCAATATTTTATTTACTTTTTTTTTAAAAAGTATTTTTAATTAATATTTATCCTGTTTTTTTAGGTCTAAAAAATACTAAAAATTCAAAAATTTTTTAAAAATTAAATTTACTTCAATCTTTAATTCTGACGTTGTACCAATTTAGAGGATCCTTTTTTCTTATCTTTTAATTCAATTTCATGTATTTCTGATCAACAGTTTTTACAAAATTCAGAGTTTTAATTTGTATACAATAAACAATATGGCCGCCGTTACCATGGCAACCATCATTCAAAAAAAAAATTTTTTTAGCATTATTTATTTTAGAATATCATTATATGTTACCATAACAAATTTCAAAGGCCTAGCTTTAGAAATAACAAAAATAAGATTTTCAGGGATACCTCCCCTTAAGTTATTACTCTAATACTTCATGTCGTAATGTCAAGTCTTTAGCTTATTGTTTGAACAATTGAATTCCAAGATCTTCATGCAGTCTTGTGGCCCTCCGTCTGTGCCTTAGACTTGCCAGCTATTTGGGAAAACAGTTTTTGTTCCCTGTTCTTGTACATGTTTGTTTTCAACTAGAGTTCAAGTTAATACTTCGGCAAGTTAAAACTATTGTTAACCAAATGACTATTTAGGCTGCACTAGTTTGGCTGCGACCGCGTCACTAAAGATTGTTAGGAGGATTAGGAGGAATTAAAATATCTATAACGTTCATTAAATATATAGACAAGCGTCGAATTACAAATAGATTAAAATCAACAAGGGCCAAATTTTATTTATTTTTGGTCCATAGTTCTAGACTTGGATTGATGTGTATGCTAAAATTGGAATGTCTTATTTTAATGTATTAGAAATTCTCTACCATAGATTTGTAAGTCTTCCTAAGACGCTTGAGTGAGCTCTAGATATCAAGTACAACAATGTGTTGGCTAAGAAACTTGTAGGTTTATTTTTTATGTTTTCTTTCAACTTCGCAGTTCCCACTCTGAAGTCTGGAACACAAACTGAAACAAGTAAGTAGAGAACAGCAGGGAACAGTAGGGAACAGTAGGGAACAGTAACATAAGGATCTTGACTAGATCATTGTAGAAGTTATAAAGTCATTACATAGCATTCTATAAACACCTTGTTATATTATATGTATTGTACTCATAATATCATTATCTAGATGTATTGATTTAAACATAGACATAATCTAAACGTCTAGATGTATTGAAAGTGGGCTACAAAACCTTGCTGTCTACCGAACCTGTGTGATGAGCACTTTGCTATACGGAAGTGAAACATAGCCAACCTACTCATGGCAGGAAAAAAGATGAATCGGAGCTTTAAAATAAGGTGGCAAGATAAAATAACCAATGAGGAAGTGCTACGAAGAGCAGGGTGTTGGCCACGTCCGTAGAATGCCAGTAGGTTGACTTGTACAAGACATTCTGTAGGGCGATCTAACAGTAGACAGGAGAGCCGCCGGTCGTTTACTTTTACGGTATATTGATGTATGCAAACGTGACATGAAGCTTTTCAACATCGACACTAACAGCTGGGGAAAAGTGGCACTGGATAGATCCACATGGAGAGAGAGCATAAAGGAAGGGTCTCGGATTGCAGATATCAAAATCAACAGAAGTAGAAAGAAGGGTGAAAATGCAACAGCGCCTGGTGATTACATATGCCCAAAACTGTTATCGCAGCTGAGTATCAAGAATTGGCCTCTTTAGTCACACAAGAAGTTGCAGACGTAAAATGCCGTAGATAGAGTACAACTCAATAGATAAGCACAAATGCTATAATCGAGTGCTTCTAATGAAATTCTGGCTATGTCGCTATTTGAAACATTTCCTGAGAAATTAATGGAATTGGTGATTTAGATTTTCATCTACATTTTGTAGCTCTTTATCATCGTCTATTTAGAATTGAAATGGATGTTGAAAATGAGTATGCTTCCGTTGCATACCAAGGTTTACTGTTGCATACCAAGGTTTACTGTTGCATACCAAGGTTTACTGTTGCATACCAAGGTTTGCTGGTTATCGACAGGCAGTTTTAACTAAAAAATTTCGCATCACTGTTGAATGAAATAAAAGAGTTTTTTTCTTAAGAACATTTCTTTCATCTCGGGTGTTACTTCACATCTACCTGAGAACTTCATTGCGGGTGTTACTTCACATCTACCTGAGAACTTCATTGCGGGTGTTACTTCACGTCTACCTGAGAACTTCATTGCGGGTGTTACTTCACATCTACCTGAGAACTTCATTGCGGGTGTTACTTCACGTCTACCTGAGAACTTCATTGCGTGTGTTACTTCACGTCTACCTGAGAACTTCATTGCGGGTGTTACTTCATGTCTACCTGAGAACTTCATTGCGGGTGTTACTTCACGTCTACCTGAGAACTTCATTGCGGGTGTTACTTCACGTCTACCTGAGAACTTCATTGCGTGTGTTACTTCACGTCTACCTGAGAACTTCATCGCGGGTGTTACTTCACGTCTACCTGAGAACTTCATTGCGGGTGTTACTTCACGTCTACCTGAGAACTTCATCGCGTGTGTTATTTCACATTTACCTGAGAACTTCATTGCGGGTGTTACTTCACATTTACCTGAGAACTTCATTGCGGGTGTTACTTCACGTCTACCTGAGAACTTCATTGCGTGTGTTACTTCACGTCTACCTGAGAACTTCATCGCGGGTGTTACTTCACGTCTACCTGAGAACTTCATTGCTTGTGTTACTTCACATCTACCTGAGAACTTCATTGCGGGTGTTACTTCACATTTACCTGAGAACTTCATCGCGGGTGTTACTTCATGTCTACCTGAGAACTTTATTGCGGGTGTTACTTCACGTCTACCTGAGAACTTCATTGCGGGTGTTACTTCACGTCTACCTGAGAACTTCATTGCGTGTGTTACTTCACGTCTACCTGAGAACTTCATTGCGGGTGTTACTTCACATCTACCTGAGAACTTTATTGCGTGTGTTACTTCACATCTACCTGAGAACTTCATTGCGGGTGTTACTTCACGTCTACCTGAGAACTTCATTGCGGGTGTTACTTCACGTCTACCTGAGAACTTCATTGCGGGTGTTACTTCACGTCTACCTGAGAACTTCATTGCGGGTGTTACTTCACATCTACCTGAGAACTTCATTGCGTGTGTTACTTCACGTCTACCTGAGAACTTCATTGCGGGTGTTACTTCACGTCTACCTGAGAACTTCATTGCGTGTGTTACTTCACGTCTACCTGAGAACTTCATTGCGGGTGTTACTTCACGTCTACCTGAGAACTTCATTGCGGGTGTTACTTCACATTTACCTGAGAACTTCATTGCGGGTGTTACTTCATGTCTACCTGAGAACTTTATTGCGGGTGTTACTTCACGTCTACCTGAGAACTTCATTGCGGGTGTTACTTCACGTCTACCTGAGAACGTCATCGCGGGTGTTACTTCACATTTACCTGAGAACTTCATTGCGGGTGTTACTTCACATTTACCTGAGAACTTCATTGCGTGTGTTACTTCACATTTACCTGAGAACTTCATTGCGGGTGTTACTTCACGTCTACCTGAGAACTTCATTGCGGGTGTTACTTCACATTTACCTGAGAACTTCATTGCGGGTGTTACTTCACGTCTACCTGAGAACTTCATTGCGTGTGTTACTTCACATTTACCTGAGAACTTCATTGCGGGTGTTACTTCACATTTACCTGAGAACTTCATTGCGGGTGTTACTTCACATCTACCTGAGAACTTCATTGCGGGTGTTACTTCACGTCTACCTGAGAACTTCATTGCGGGTGTTACTTCACATTTACCTGAGAACTTCATCGCGGGTGTTACTTCATGTCTACCTGAGAACTTTATTGCGGGTGTTACTTCACGTCTACCTGAGAACTTCATTGCGGGTGTTACTTCACGTCTACCTGAGAACTTCATTGCGTGTGTTACTTCACGTCTACCTGAGAACTTCATTGCGGGTGTTACTTCACATCTACCTGAGAACTTTATTGCGTGTGTTACTTCACATCTACCTGAGAACTTCATTGCGGGTGTTACTTCACGTCTACCTGAGAACTTCATTGCGGGTGTTACTTCACGTCTACCTGAGAACTTCATTGCGGGTGTTACTTCACGTCTACCTGAGAACTTCATTGCGGGTGTTACTTCACATCTACCTGAGAACTTCATTGCGTGTGTTACTTCACGTCTACCTGAGAACTTCATTGCGGGTGTTACTTCACGTCTACCTGAGAACTTCATTGCGTGTGTTACTTCACGTCTACCTGAGAACTTCATTGCGGGTGTTACTTCACGTCTACCTGAGAACTTCATTGCGGGTGTTACTTCACATTTACCTGAGAACTTCATTGCGGGTGTTACTTCATGTCTACCTGAGAACTTTATTGCGGGTGTTACTTCACGTCTACCTGAGAACTTCATTGCGGGTGTTACTTCACGTCTACCTGAGAACGTCATCGCGGGTGTTACTTCACATTTACCTGAGAACTTCATTGCGGGTGTTACTTCACATTTACCTGAGAACTTCATTGCGTGTGTTACTTCACATTTACCTGAGAACTTCATTGCGGGTGTTACTTCACGTCTACCTGAGAACTTCATTGCGGGTGTTACTTCACATTTACCTGAGAACTTCATTGCGGGTGTTACTTCACGTCTACCTGAGAACTTCATTGCGTGTGTTACTTCACATTTACCTGAGAACTTCATTGCGGGTGTTACTTCACATTTACCTGAGAACTTCATTGCGGGTGTTACTTCACATCTACCTGAGAACTTCATTGCGGGTGTTACTTCACGTCTACCTGAGAACTTCATTGCGGGTGTTACTTCACATTTACCTGAGAACTTCATTGCGGGTGTTACTTCACGTCTACCTGAGAACTTCATTGCGTGTGTTACTTCACATTTACCTGAGAACTTCATTGCGGGTGTTACTTCACGTCTACCTGAGAACTTCATCGCAGGTGTTACTTCACATTTACCTGAGAACTTCATTGCGGGTGTTACTTCACATCTACCTGAGAACTTCATTGCGGGTGTTACTTCACATTTACCTGAGAACGTCATCGCGGGTGTTACTTCACATCTACCTGAGAACGTCATCGCGGGTGTTACTTCACATCTACCTGAGAACTTCATTTCGGGTGTTACTTCACATTTACCTGAGAACTTCATTGCGGGTGTTACTTCACGTCTACCTGAGAACTTCATCGCAGGTGTTACTTCACATCTACCTGAGAACTTCTGTTACTTCACATCTACCTGAGAACTTCATCGTGGGTGTTACTTCACGTCTACTCTCTATCGCGGGTGTTACTTCACATTTACCTGAGAACTTCATTGCGGGTGTTACTTCATGTCTACCTGAGAACTTCATTGCGGGTGTTACTTCACGTCTACCTGAGAACTTCATTGCGGGTGTTACTTCACGTCTACCTGAGAACTTCATTGCGTGTGTTACTTCACGTCTACCTGAGAACTTCATTGCGGGTGTTACTTCACATCTACCTGAGAACTTCATTGCGGGTGTTACTTCACGTCTACCTGAGAACTTCATTGCGTGTGTTACTTCACGTCTACCTGAGAACTTCATTGCGGGTGTTACTTCACATCTACCTGAGAACTTCAATGCAGGTGTTACTTCACATCTACCTGAGAACTTCATTGCGGGTGTTACTTCACGTCTACCTGAGAACTTCATTGCGTGTGTTACTTCACGTCTACCTGAGAACTTCAATGCAGGTGTTACTTCACATCTACCTGAGAACTTCATTGCGGGTGTTACTTCACGTCTACCTGAGAACTTCATTGCGTGTGTTACTTCACGTCTACCTGAGAACTTCATTGCGGGTGTTACTTCACATCTACATGAGAACTTCATTGTGGGTGTTACTTCACGTCTACCTGAGAACTTCATTGCGTGTGTTACTTCACGTCTACCTGAGAACTTCATTGCGTGTGTTACTTCACGTCTACCTGAGAACTTCATTGCGGGTGTTACTTCACATCTACCTGAGAACTTCATTGCGGGTGTTACTTCACGTCTACCTGAGAACTTCATTGCGGGTGTTACTTCACGTCTACCTGAGAACTTCATTGCGTGTGTTACTTCACGTCTACCTGAGAACTTCATTGCGGGTGTTACTTCACATCTACCTGAGAACTTCATCTCGGGTGTTACTTCACGTCTACCTGAGAACTTCATTGCGGGTGTTACTTCACATCTACCTGAGAACTTCATTGCGGGTGTTACTTCACGTCTACCTGAGAACTTCATTGCGGGTGTTACTTCACGTCTACCTGAGAACTTCATCGCGGGTGTTACTTCACATTTACCTGAGAACTTCATTGCGGGTGTTACTTCACATTTACCTGAGAACTTCATTGCGTGTGTTACTTCACATTTACCTGAGAACTTCATTGCGGGTGTTACTTCACGTCTACCTGAGAACGTCATCGCGGGTGTTACTTCACATTTACCTGAGAACTTCATTGCGGGTGTTACTTCACATTTACCTGAGAACTTCATTGCGTGTGTTACTTCACATTTACCTGAGAACTTCATTGCGGGTGTTACTTCACGTCTACCTGAGAACTTCATTGCGGGTGTTACTTCACATTTACCTGAGAACTTCATTGCGGGTGTTACTTCACGTCTACCTGAGAACTTCATTGCGTGTGTTACTTCACATTTACCTGAGAACTTCATTGCGGGTGTAACTTCACATTTACCTGAGAACTTCATTGCGGGTGTTACTTCACATTTACCTGAGAACTTCATTGCGGGTGTTACTTCACATCTACCTGAGAACTTCATTGCGGGTGTTACTTCACATTTACCTGAGAACGTCATCGCGGGTGTTACTTCACATCTACCTGAGAACGTCATCGCGGGTGTTACTTCACATCTACCTGAGAACTTCATTTCGGGTGTTACTTCACATTTACCTGAGAACTTCATTGCGGGTGTTACTTCATGTCTACCTGAGAACTTCATTGCGGGTGTTACTTCACGTCTACCTGAGAACTTCATTGCGGGTGTTACTTCACGTCTACCTGAGAACTTCATTGCGTGTGTTACTTCACGTCTACCTGAGAACTTCATTGCGGGTGTTACTTCACGTCTACCTGAGAACTTCATTGCGGGTGTTACTTCACGTCTACCTGAGAACGTCATCGCGGGTGTTACTTCACATTTACCTGAGAACTTCATTGCGGGTGTTACTTCACATTTACCTGAGAACTTCATTGCGTGTGTTACTTCACATTTACCTGAGAACTTCATTGCGGGTGTTACTTCACATCTACCTGAGAACTTCATTGCGGGTGTTACTTCACATCTACCTGAGAACTTCATTGCGGGTGTTACTTCACGTCTACCTGAGAACTTCATTGCGTGTGTTACTTCACATTTACCTGAGAACTTCATTGCGGGTGTTACTTCACATTTACCTGAGAACTTCATTGTGGGTGTTACTTCACATTTACCTGAGAACTTCATTGCGGGTGTTACTTCACGTCTACCTGAGAACTTCATCGCAGGTGTTACTTCACATTTACCTGAGAACTTCATTGCGGGTGTTACTTCACATCTACCTGAGAACTTCATTGCGGGTGTTACTTCACGTCTACCTGAGAACTTCATCGCAGGTGTTACTTCACATTTACCTGAGAACTTCATTGCGGGTGTTACTTCACATCTACCTGAGAACTTCATTGCGGGTGTTACTTCACATTTACCTGAGAACTTCATTGCGTGTGTTACTTCACATTTACCTGAGAACTTCATTGCGGGTGTTACTTCACGTCTACCTGAGAACGTCATCGCGGGTGTTACTTCACATTTACCTGAGAACTTCATTGCGGGTGTTACTTCACATTTACCTGAGAACTTCATTGCGTGTGTTACTTCACATTTACCTGAGAACTTCATTGCGGGTGTTACTTCACGTCTACCTGAGAACTTCATTGCGGGTGTTACTTCACATTTACCTGAGAACTTCATTGCGGGTGTTACTTCACGTCTACCTGAGAACTTCATTGCGTGTGTTACTTCACATTTACCTGAGAACTTCATTGCGGGTGTTACTTCACATTTACCTGAGAACTTCATTGCGGGTGTTACTTCACATTTACCTGAGAACTTCATTGCGGGTGTTACTTCACATCTACCTGAGAACTTCATTGCGGGTGTTACTTCACATTTACCTGAGAACGTCATCGCGGGTGTTACTTCACATCTACCTGAGAACGTCATCGCGGGTGTTACTTCACATCTACCTGAGAACTTCATTTCGGGTGTTACTTCACATTTACCTGAGAACTTCATTGCGGGTGTTACTTCATGTCTACCTGAGAACTTCATTGCGGGTGTTACTTCACGTCTACCTGAGAACTTCATTGCGGGTGTTACTTCACGTCTACCTGAGAACTTCATTGCGTGTGTTACTTCACGTCTACCTGAGAACTTCATTGCGGGTGTTACTTCACGTCTACCTGAGAACTTCATTGCGGGTGTTACTTCACGTCTACCTGAGAACGTCATCGCGGGTGTTACTTCACATTTACCTGAGAACTTCATTGCGGGTGTTACTTCACATTTACCTGAGAACTTCATTGCGTGTGTTACTTCACATTTACCTGAGAACTTCATTGCGGGTGTTACTTCACATCTACCTGAGAACTTCATTGCGGGTGTTACTTCACATCTACCTGAGAACTTCATTGCGGGTGTTACTTCACGTCTACCTGAGAACTTCATTGCGTGTGTTACTTCACATTTACCTGAGAACTTCATTGCGGGTGTTACTTCACATTTACCTGAGAACTTCATTGCGGGTGTTACTTCACATTTACCTGAGAACTTCATTGCGGGTGTTACTTCACGTCTACCTGAGAACTTCATCGCAGGTGTTACTTCACATTTACCTGAGAACTTCATTGCGGGTGTTACTTCACATCTACCTGAGAACTTCATTGCGGGTGTTACTTCACGTCTACCTGAGAACTTCATCGCAGGTGTTACTTCACATTTACCTGAGAACTTCATTGCGGGTGTTACTTCACATCTACCTGAGAACTTCATTGCGGGTGTTACTTCACATTTACCTGAGAACGTCATCGCGGGTGTTACTTCACATCTACCTGAGAACGTCATCGCGGGTGTTACTTCACATCTACCTGAGAACTTCATTTCGGGTGTTACTTCACATTTACCTGAGAACTTCATTGCGGGTGTTACTTCACGTCTACCTGAGAACTTCTGTAACTTCACATCTACCTGAGAACTTCATCGCAGGTGTTACTTCACATCTACCTTAGAACTTCATCGCAGGTGTTACTTCACGTCTACCTGAGAACTTCATCGCAGGTGTTACTTCACGTCTACCTGAGAACTTCATTGCGGGTGTTACTTCACATCTACCTGAGAACTTCATCGGGGGTGTTACTTCACATTTACCTGAGAACTTCATTGCGGGTGTTACTTCACGTCTACCTGAGAACTTCATTGCGTGTGTTACTTCACATTTACCTGAGAACTTCATTGCGGGTGTTACTTCACATTTACCTGAGAACTTCATTGCGGGTGTTACTTCACATCTACCTGAGAACTTCATTGCGGGTGTTACTTCACGTCTACCTGAGAACTTCATTGCGTGTGTTTCTTCACATTTACCTGAGAACTTCATTGCGGGTGTTACTTCACATTTACCTGAGAACTTCATTGCGGGTGTTACTTCACATCTACCTGAGAACTTCATTGCGGGTGTTACTTCACGTCTACCTGAGAACTTCATTGCGTGTGTTTCTTCACATTTACCTGAGAACTTCATTGCGGGTGTTACTTCACATTTACCTGAGAACTTCATTGCGGGTGTTACTTCACATTTACCTGAGAACGTCATCGCGGGTGTTACTTCACATCTACCTGAGAACTTCATTTCGGGTGTTACTTCACATTTACCTGAGAACTTCATTGCGGGTGTTACTTCACGTCTACCTGAGAACTTCATCGCAGGTGTTACTTCACATCTACCTGAGAACTTCTGTTACTTCACATCTACCTGAGAACTTCATCGCAGGTGTTACTTCACATCTACCTGAGAACTTCATCGCAGGTGTTACTTCACGTCTACCTGAGAACTTCATCGCAGGTGTTACTTCACATCTACCTGAGAACTTCATCGCAGGTGTTACTTCACGTCTACCTGAGAACTTCATTGCGGGTGTTACTTCACATCTACCTGAGAACTTCATCGGGGGTGTTACTTCACATCTACCTGAGAGTTTCATCGGGGGTGTTACTTCACGTCTACTGTCTATCGCGGGTGTTACTTCACATTTACCTGAGAACTTCATCGCGGGTGTTACTTCACGTCTACTCTCTATCGCGGGTGTTACTTCACATTTACCTGAGAACTTCATCGAGGGTGTTACTTCACGTCTACTCTCTATCGCGGGTGTTACTTCACATTTACCTGAGAACTTCATCGAGGGTGTTACTTCACGTCTACTCTCTATCGCGGGTGTTACTTCACATTTACCTGAGAACTTCATTGCGGGTGTTACTTCACGTCTACTCTCTATCGCGGGTGTTACTTTACATTTACCTAAGAACTTCATCGCGGGTGTTACTTCACATTTACCTGAGAACTTCATCGCGTGTGTTACTTCACATCTACCTGAGAACTTCATCGTGGGTGTTACTTCACGTCTACTCTCTATCGCGGGTGTTACTTCACATTTACCTGAGAACTTCATCGCGGGT
The DNA here is from genome assembly GCF_947242115.1 of Biomphalaria glabrata. Lineage (NCBI taxonomy): Eukaryota > Metazoa > Mollusca > Gastropoda > Planorbidae > Biomphalaria > Biomphalaria glabrata. The sequence continues at coordinate 22,369,282 of NC_074721.1, forward strand.
GTTACTTCACATTTACCTGAGAACTTCATCGCGTGTGTTACTTCACATCTACCTGAGAACTTCATCGTGGGTGTTACTTCACGTCTACTCTCTATCGCGGGTGTTACTTCACATTTACCTGAGAACTTCATCGCGGGTGTTACTTCACATTTACCTGAGAACTTCATCGCGGGTGTTACTTCACATTTACCTGAGAACTTCATCGCGGGTGTTACTTCACATTTACCTGATTACTTTATTGCAAGTGACAAGGAAACGGAAACAATTTGTTGGAGTTGAAAACAAAAATGCCGCATTTTGCCTAAGACTTAAAAAGAGAAACTCTAATTCTCTCTCCATACCTATTGAAATATTGTCGAGAAAATAATGAGAACATTGACATTTCTTATCACAAATTGACCTCTCCATTGCTGGCCACTACTGGTAAATAGGAAGAATGTTTTTCTCTGCAGGTTTTTAAAAAATAAAGCGAAAAAAAAAGCCTTCTTTTTAATAAAATGCAACAGTAACAGAAACATTTTAGCCCTTTTTTTCTTTTTTGCAGTTTTGAAATACAGTCACACTGGATTTTTAAAAAATGAATTGAGGAGTCTACAATTCGAGGGCATTTAGTGCCGAGTTTTAGCTGTTTGAGAAAAACATGATCACAATTTGTCTGTTTTGAAAGATCTGGAGAAGAAACATGTTTTTCATTCTCACAATTGGAATAGAATTTCTTATTTGAGTCGAGATAGTACTGCGAACAATCATTTTCAAGCATAAACTTTATCCAAAGTAAATTAAGAACTCGGCTTATCGATTAAAACCTGGGGTCGTAACAACATAAAACTGGACAGTATTGTCCAAGATCATTGTTCACATTAGCGGAGTATTTTTAGTTGTTTTAAGTATACGTTGTATACATTATAAATTGCTCAAATTTGAGATATATAGTTTCTATATATTAGTGTGATACGACATGTAATGTGCCGTTAGTTAAACTAATAAATCTTTAGCAAAGGGAAGCTGGAGAGTCTACTTGAAATCGTAATTGATTCCACCCAATGTGTCTCTACTAAAGCAAACCTTAAGTTAAAAATGGCTCTTTGAATAAACTTTAATTTTGTAAGTTTCAATATTTGTCTCTTTTGGTTGCCTTGTCGACCACTGACCTATATGTGTTGGCAGAACCAAATAGATCCAACTTATTAAATTCATGTTTATACAATTGCAACCAGACACATGAACGCAAAAAGTATTCGCGCTATTTAAAGCTAACATTTTGTTGTTCTTAAATGTTAACTCTCTCTATTTTCATGTCCATTTAGTGACCACCTCCAGTGTGTTAACTGAAACAGGTCAGTTGGTAGTCTGTTGTGTTACATTTGTTCAGTTTGAAGATAGTAGTTTCTTGCAATCTTAAAAATTAAATTAATTTTACTTGTTTTAAAAATAGTAATGTAATACATTATATATAATACAATAAATGTAGTGTTTTTACAACGCTTATATTTACTCGCTCTTTCTCGTATGTTTGGATTTTTGCAATTGATTGGTCCAAACTTCTACATTCAATCATCATGAAATTTTGCTTAGAAGCTCATGACAAAATATGAAAATTAAAAAACTCAACCAGTTATTTATTTACTCAATTAGTTATAATCAATTCACTTTGTCTTTTATACAATATATATATATATATATATATATATATATATATATATATATATATATATATATATATATATATATATATATATATATAATTCTCTTCATGGCTCAATAGTTTGGACACCAAGAAGAAGAGGAATGATAACTCTTTTATTTTTGCAAGTGGGACTAGAGTTACCCCACGAAAAAAAAAGAGAGGGGGGGGAGAACAAGTAGTATTCACCCGTCACATTATAGCAGGGCCGGACTTAACCATTGTGACCAAGAAGTCATGGAAAGATCACACTTTTATTTACTTGTATCCCACATAACTTTAGCGACGAAAAAAAAAGGAGGAGGGGGGGGGGGAGGGAAAGAACAAGTAATCTACTCTGTATTCACCCGTCACTAAATAGAGGGCCAGAATTAATCATTGTTGGGCCCTATGCGAAACGGATTTCGCAGGTCCCAGTTTGGGTAGGGATACGGATAATAAGTGAAATTTAAGAGTTTGTATTAGAAAATAAATTCGTCTTTGCATTTTATTCATTCTTTACTACGTACAGAATTATTTTACGAGCCTTGCATGTAGCGAAATCATATAGTATATCATAATAATTCTGTTTCCTACATAGATCCCGCTCAATAGCAAGAATTACCAAATGTTTTAATCAATCTTCGAGAATTGTTGACCTCGAGTAATTCTTCATTAATTAAGGCGCGAGATGCCTCTTTCATCAGATTCCACAATTGCGGGTATTGTATAATGCCGTTTTTTTATCGCACGTAGAATTGGCATTTTCCATATTGTATGACACCTTAAAATGACAATTTTTTGTCTATATATTTCAGATTTTTATGATTTTTCAAAAGATTTTAATAATTACCAGAGATTTCCAGGACTTTTTCGTATATTTTGCAATTTCAGGAGATTTTCAGTAGCTCCTGGTAAATCAGGATGTCGCGGGAAATCTGTTATAAGTTATATGGACGGCCCAGCAAAATAGCGGCGTATGCTACGCCGTGAGTCGACTAATGTATTTATATATAAGAAAAAAATAACACGCAGTAAGCTAAGGGAGATAAGCACTGTGTAGAGAAAAGATTTCTTATCCAAGTGGAGATAAGTCTTTTGTTGAGATTTAGACAATGAGAATTGAAAGATAGCTAAAGTAAGATAAAATGATTGAATGCCTATGTTTAGATTATATCAAAGACTGTGTGTTAATGTCAAAACTGTGACTGTTGAAAGACTCTATGTATCTTCAGCAATTAAAACAATAAGTACGCATGAACTTGACCTGTCTTAGCTACATTGAAAGAGGGCTTGAGGTTCGACACCCGACTCGAGCATAGTGTTTACTGAGCACCTAAAGGCAGCACGGAAAATCAACTCCTAGATACCCATTCCCCCCCCCCAACTGAAAGTAGCGCTATATAAAAAGCTATAATAATAATTACCATTTTCACAAATCAATTCTCTTCTATAAAAATAAATTCTCGTTGAGATCAGGTGACATTATTTCAAAATTACATAACCTTCAGCTTGTTCTCTTAGTTTGAATGGAGAATGTCCACCCATTTCTTCTTCCCATCGCTCTGCAAATGACATGCGATCACGTCTGACAACTTCAACTACGTTATGTGTGGTTATGTGTTGTTTCCTGTGGTCATTTCCTTCCTCACTGCCAGCCAGCATGTTTGTTAGACCATCGAAACAGGGTTTGGCTTTGTTACAGTAACTCTCTGAACAACTTGTTACAGTAACTCTCTGAACAACTTGTTACAGTAACTCTCTGAACAACTTGTTACAGTAACTCTCTGAACAACTTGTTACAGTAACTCTCTGAACAACTTGTTACAGTAACTCTCTGAACAACTTGTTACAGTAACTCTCTGAACAACTTGTTACAGTAACTCTCTGAACAACTTGTTAGTTCGCCCTTTATGTCGACTGACTGTTGTGTCTCTACTTGATAGAAATCTTCGCCTATTTCCCAACCTTTGGACGAAAGTTTCTACATTCAGAGTTCACTTTTTGTTCAGCTCTCCCAAGTAATACAATACACAAATGAAAAGGTTTCACTCTTGTCCGTCGTTTTGTCAATCTGAGTTTCTACACTTTATGTAGACTTGGCGTGTCGCCACGAGTCAGTTCGGGTCGTGATTTGGGAATCCCTGCTGTAAAATATTTAAAGTACATTATTTTCTATTTTGACATTATGTGTTTGTATGGAATTTATACAAAAATATTTTATTTTATTATTAAATATTGTTACGAATCTCACTATCCAGGCTCTCTGCAAACTGCACCATACACCACCAACTTAAAGAACTTGAAAAGTCAGGGCTCCAAAATAACGTAAAGGTTTAATGTCCATAAATAACAGCCAATACTGTACAATTGGCAGCACCTAGCTCTGCGATAACAAATATCTCTCCAATAACACCGTTCCGCAGTATCGACTCTTGCACTGGCCTCTCCGTCTCGTTCTGGGCTTGCACTGGGTTCAACAGTTCAGGACTGACTTCACACACTAGCTCGTTGTGTCGGACTCGATCGCAGACCAAGATCAAGACGCCAACTGTACTTGACAGTACTCCGCACTGAACCGTCGTAATGCTCCGTACAGAACCACACCGCTGAACTGTGCTGTAGTCGACCGGACTGTAGTGAACCGGGCTCTGAACCCCTGCCGTGAACCTCCTTTCTGAACCTTGCTGTATTGAGCCCCTTTTCTCGACTGTCTTGACTGCGACACCTCCGCTCTTTATATAGGGTCCCTACTGGCCTTCTCGAACCGGACAGAACGCCGCTCGACGTTTCTAGGTGGTCAGATGACTACAACTCTCGTGACGCTCATGAGCTCTGTTCACGACGGCGATCCTTCCCGAACCGTCCTGTTGATACTCGACTCGGTTGACCATCGTAGCTCGTCACGGTTGACCGCTCGTCTAGCGCTGGCCTGGGGCGAATTGCGTCGGCTGACTACACTCACACCACCACCCCCATCTGTGCCACCACCAAGTTTATAACAATATTATAATATAGTTTTCACGAAAGAGTTAATACTAATTTTATATCTCAGATCCACCTTTGATCAAACAGACACAGACTCTAGCTGCCTGTAAGTGAATTTTGGATACTGTAGTTTATAAAAAAATTCTGTTAATTACATGGGCAATTTCAAAATTTAGAAAACTTATTTTACCATACAACATAAACAAAAAAAAATGTAATCAGAAAGTAAATTTTCTAACACATGTATAGTACCATATCAATCTTCCATTGCAGATAATGTCAGGGATAAGTGTCTAGGCAGAGGTAAGTTCTGTAGCTTCTCTAGAAGTTTTCAATTTTCTTACTTTTGAATGATTAGTCAACCAAAGTTCAAATATCTATTTATTTTTTTTACAGATGCATCGTGCAGTCAAGAAACACAAGCAGGTAAAGACATACACACAAATACATTAAACTAGACTGGATGGGATATACACACACAAATACATTAAACTAGACTAGATGGGATATACACACACATATACATTAAACTAGACTAGATGGAATACACACACACATATACATTAAACTAGACTAGATGGAATACACACACACACATATACATTAAATTACAATAATAAACGATGAACTGTCCAGGCTCAAAGTAGACATTGCCGCCCTTCAGGAAACTCGTTTAGCTGACTCTGGTTCAATCAAAGAAAAAGACTACTCCTTCTTCTGGCAAGGCAAAGCCGAAAGCGAAGTAAGGGAACATGGCGTTGGTTTTGCAGTTAAGAACACACTGCTGAACACAGTAGAGCTGAAGTCCAATGGTTCAGAAAGACTCCTATCACTACGCCTAAAAACATCTATTGGACATGTGACTTTGATATATGCCTACGCTCCTACTCTGAGCTTCACACCAGAGGCCAAAGATATGTTTTATGACAACCTTTCGTCTGCTCTTAGCAAGATCCAAACTACGGAACAGGTTATCATCCTCGGCGACCTCAACGCACTCGTTGGATCTGACAACTCTGCATGAGACAGCTGTATTGGGAGTTTTGGTGTCGGAAAAGTGAAAGAAAATGGACAAAGGCTCCTCGGGGTTTGCTCACTACACTCCCTCTGCGTCACTAATACCTATTTCAAGACTAAACCGCAGCACAGAATATCTTGGCGGCACCCTCGCTCCAAACACTTGCACCAACGAGACCTAATCATGGTAAGACAAAAGTGTTTAAAATTTGTCAAGCTTACCAGGTCCTACCACAGTGCAGACTGCGACACAGATCACTGCTTGGTATGTTGTAAGATCAATCTTCTCCCAAAAAAAATCCACCATACAAAGCAGATTGGAAGACCCCAATCGGATGTAAGCAAGATGTGTCACCCTGATCTACAGATACAGTTTGCGGAATCTTTTGAACGCGAGTATAAAAATATCTCTGAAAATACAGCAACAGAAAAATGGGAACACCTCAAGTCCACCATACAAAAGACTTCCCTGGAAATCTTCGGAAGAAAAATTACAAAACAAAATGATTGGTTCGACTCTAAAGCAGTTATTTTAGCACCTGTCATCAGAGCAAAGAGAGATGCACTCGCTACTTACAAGGCAAAACCTACCCAACGCAACCTGCTAAACCTGAAAGAAGCTAGAGCCAATGCACAGAGGACAGCAAGGATCTGTGCCAATGAATACTGGGTAGAGCTCAGTGAGAGTATCCAGCTCGCAGCCCAAGTGGGCAACATAAGAGGGATGTACGAAGGAATCAAAAAGGCTCTCGGACCCTCCCAAAACAAGACAGCACCTCTGAAATCAACCACTGGGGAAATTATCACAGACAAGTGCCAACAAATGCACAGATGGGTTGAACATTACTCTGAGCTCTACGCAACAACAATCTCAGTCTCTGACTCAGCCCTTAAGGCCATCATACTATTACCCACAATGAACGAGCTAGACGAAACACCCACCCTTTCAGAGCTCAACAAAGCCATAGACAACATTGCTACCCGCAAACCACCCGGATGCGATGGTATCCCAAAGATCTTCTAAAACAATGCAAAACTACTCTAATTCAACCTCTACACGAACTGCTTTGCAAATGTTGGCAAGAAGGTGCTGTGCCACAAGACCTGCGGGATGCTAAAATCGTTACACTGAATAAGAACAAAGGTGACAGAAGCGACTGCAACAATTACAGGGAATCTCCCTCTTAAGTATTGTAGGCAAAGTCTTTGCTCGAGTGATACTTCCCAGGCTACAAAAACTCGCTGATCGGATCCAGAATCACAGTGCGGCTTTCGCTCAGGGAGATCCACATTGACATGATTTTCTCCATCCGCCAACTACAGGAAAAGTGCAGAGAACAAAGGATGCCTTTGTACATTGCGTTTATTGACCTGACAAAGGCCTTCGTTCGAGTTAGCAGAGATGGCTTCTTTAAAATTTTACAGTTAATAGGCTGTCTACCCAAGCTACTAAATGTAATCATATCTTTCCACCAAAATATGATGGGTACAGTGCAATTCAACGGTGCCAGCTCTGAAAGTTTCAGTATAAACAGCGGAGTTAAACAAGGATGTGTCCTGGCCCCAACCCTCTTGGGAATACTATTTTCACTGCTAATCCACAACGCGTTTGACAAATCCACTGAAGGCATCTATCTCCATTCCAGATTTGATGGCAAACTCCTAAATATTGCCAGACTGAGGGCCAAAACTAAAATCAGAGCCACCCTCGTAAGAGATATGCTATTAACGGGTGACGCAGCGGTAGTGGCACACACGCAAGAGGAACTTCAGTCACTAATGTCCCGCTTCTCTCAGGCCTGTAAAGAATATGGCTTGACTATTAGCACGAAGAAAACAAATGTTATGGGACCACCTGCTACAGCACCACCATCCATCCTCATAGACGATAACAAGCTGGACGCCGTAAACGAATTCTGCTATCTGGGATCCACAGTTACAGATGACCTGTCTCTAGAAGAGGAGATAAAAAAAACGCATAGGGAAGGCTGCCTCGACATTCGCTAGACTCAGACCAAGAGTTTGGGAAAACCATAAGCTAACTACGGTGACCAAAATGGGAGTCTACAAGGCATGCGTTATGAGTACACTGCTGTATGGCAGTGAATCATGGACCACCTTTAGCAAAGCAAGAGAGAAAACTGAACTCATTCCATTTGAGATGTCTCCGTAGGATCTTGAATGTCACATGGAAAGAAAAAGTGTGCAATACTGAGATCCTTGCGCGATCAGGTATTCCCAGCATCTTTACAGCCCTCAGACAACGCCGTTTGGACATGTTCGCCGGATGGAGGACAAGCGCATCCCGAAAGTCATCCTCTATGGTCAACTCGCGACTGGCACAAGAAAAACTGGTCGCCCCCACCTCCGTTACATAGATGTAATAAAACGTGACCTCAAATCAGTGAACAACAATACTGAGAATTGGGAAGACATAGCCCTAGACTGCAACAGATGGAGAGAGACAGTGACCAAGAAAGCTATGGACAGTGAAAGTACATGGGTCTCAGCCCAGGAAGAAAAACGCACAATCCGAAAAATGGCCAGCTCCTCTACCACCGAAGCAAAAGCCACTTTAACCTGCGCTATCTGTTGACGGAAGTGTCTCTCCAAAATAGGGCTCCACAGCCACATGAGGAAGTGAGCTCTGAGATGAACCATAGTCGTTCTACGACTGAAGGAGGCCAAATGAATACATTAAACTAGACTGGATGGAATATACACACACAAATACATTAAACTAGACTAGATGGGATATACACACACAAATACATTAAACTAGACTGGATGGGATATACACACACAAATACATTAAACTAGACTGGATGGAATATACACACACAAATACATTAAACTAGACTGGATGGGATATACACACACAAATACATTAAACTAGACTGGATGGGATATACACACACAAATACATTAAACTAGACTGGATGGGATATACACACACAAATACATTAAACTAGACTGGATGGGATATACACACACAAATACATTAAACTAGACTGGATGGAATATACACACACAAATACATTAAACTAGACTGGATGGGATATACACACACAAATACATTAAACTAGACTGGATGGGATATACACACACAAATACATTAAACTAGACTGGATGGGATATACACACACAAATACATTAAACTAGACTGGATGGGATATACACACACAAATACATTAAACTAGACTGGATGGGATATACGCACACAAATACATTAAACTAGACTGGATGGGATATACACACACAAATACATTAAACTAGACTGGATGGGATATACACACACAAATACATTAAACTAGACTGGATGGAATATACACACACAAATACATTAAACTAGACTGGATGGGATATACACACACAAATACATTAAACTAGACTGGATGGGATATACACACACAAATACATTAAACTAGACTGGATGGGATATACACACACAAATACATTAAACTACTTCTTCTTCTTCTTCTTCATCGTTCTCATTGTTATGTTGGAGTGTTCATATGACTAGACCAATACATGAGATGAACTGCGCAGTGGTTTCCAAATCAGGGAGCTCTCCATATAGTTTTCTTTCTATTGGGGTGATTTGGGGCCAATGTCTTATACGGGCCTCTTGGTAGAGAGAGCAGTTTTGGAGGACGTGGTCGGCATTTTCTGGTGATACTCCACATGGGCAGATTTCACTGGTTCTAATTTTGAGCTTCCGGAACATGTGTTGTCGCATTCTGTTGTGTCCGGTCCTGAGTCGAAAGATTAGACGTTGGTCTTGTCGGGATAGCTTATTAAGCATTAAACTAGACTAGATGGGATATACACACACATATACATTAAACTAGACTAGATGGGATATACACACACAAATACATAAAACTAGACTGGATGGGATATACACACAAATACATTAAACTAGACTAGATGGGATATACACACACATATACATTAAACTAGACTAGATGGGATATACACACACATATACATTAAACTAGACTAGATGGAATATACACACACATATACATTAAACTAGACTAGATGGGATATACACACACATATACATTAAATTAGACTAGAAGGAATATACACACACATATACATTAAACTAGACTAGAAGGAATATACACACACATATACATTAAACTAGACTAGATGGGATATACACACACATATACATTAAATTAGACTAGATGGAATATACTGTGATGTTGCTTGTTCAGGCTGTCTTGAAGTCAACTATGGATGACTGTTGAATTTCAACCAATTACTCTGCAAGCTTTTGGGTGTAATTGTTCGGGTGTATTCCGTGTAGTTGATCAACAAGTCAGATAAACAAAAGAAACATCGGTTTTAACTAGTGAAGAGATGTAGTCAACGCTGATGAACAACTTCACATATATTTATTCTAATAAAAGGCCACAGTAAAAATCTCTGTCAATAAACACGTCGTTACCCTGGAAGATTATATCGCTAACTGATTTTCCGGTCTCTAACCCAACATATCCCAAACGTCACTAGTCCGGTTCAATATGCGTCTTCTATGGTGCGTCGCTAAATAACTAATCTATATAAATAAGTTGTCTAACAATACACACACATATACATTAAACTAGACTAGATGGAATATACACCCACATATACATTAAACTAGACTAGATGGAATATACACACACATATACATTAAATTAGACTAGAAGGAATATACACACACATATACATTAAACTAGACTAGATGGAATATACACACACATATACATTAAACTAGACTAGATGGAATATACACACACATATACATTAAACTAGACTAGATGGAATATACACACACATATACATTAAACTAGACTAGATGGAATATACACACACATCTACATTAAACTAGACTAGATGGAATATACACACACATATACATTAAACTAGACTAGATGGAATATACACACACATATACATTAAACTAGACTAGATGGAATATACACACACATATACATTAAACTAGACTAGATGGAATACACACACACATATACATTAAACTAGACTAGATGGAATACACAAACACATATACATTAAACTAGACTAGATGGAATATACACACACATATACATTAAACTAGACTAGATGGAATATACACACACATATACATTAAACTAGACTAGATGGAATATACACACACATATACATTAAATTAGACTAGATGGAATATACACCCACATATACATTAAACTAGACTAGATGGAATATACACACACATATACATTAAACTAGACTAGATGGAATATACACACACATATACATTAAACTAGACTAGATGGAATATACAACTATGTTTGCTATTTCTTTTAAGCTAAAAACATAAAGCGATCAATGAAAGTTTCTGTAATTTGTTGTTATCAATTATTTTAATTTCATCAAAGTTTTTTAATCCCAATGTGGTTCTCATTTTGTTACATAAACATTGTGAAGAGAAGGAAGAGACTTGAACTCTAGTCAAATGTCTACAAAGTTCAGCAAATAAAACAGACACAGTATTTTGGTCCATTGTATCAAATAGTGCTAAGTTTGTTTTCTCTGCCTTTGTTCTCTATTAATACAAACTTTCATTTGTTCTACAGACCAATGTCACTTTGAGGACAAAGAAGTTCAGTCCTGTAAGTTGTTGTTTTTTAAGATATGCCCAATTTATTTTGCTGCTTTAGAGTCAAAGTTGCGACATCCTGTTACTCATTTCTATACTCATTTATAGTTCAAGATGAACACTTTTCATTGGTGAATCAAAGTATTAGAATTTATTTGCTGGTTTTTAGCCTTTTTAGTCTTTTTTTTTTTTGCTTTAACCTAATTCACTGCCGTAAAAAGAATGTTCAATCATTCAATCATTCAATCATTCAATCAAGTTGTTTTGTTTTTTGTCTCTAGCTCGTATTACTCAAAGTGAACACCCAACCCAAACAGGTATGGTACACTTTGTGTTCTAGAAACTCTCAAAGATGCTAACACTTTAAATTAATTCATAATTCAAATAATAGTTCTTAGACTTGCAAGTAAATCTGAATAGATCTGTGATGTCAACAGTCATGCTCTCTAAAAGAATGTTGAGTACATTTATCTAGAGACTGAGTTACTCTTTTTGTTTCATTCCCACAGAGACACTGACTAAAGAACAGGAAACAAGTAAGTTAGTTTTATGTTACAGTCACGTCATCAATATATGTGTATATGTCAATGTGGAAAGTGTAAGCAAACACACACATACAAACACACACACACACACATATATATATATATATATATACATATATATATATATATATATATATATATATATATATAAAGAGAGAGAGAGAGAGAGAGAGATTGATAGATCGATACAATCATACATACATACATACATACAAACATAGATGAGATGCCTACATTCGTACCACAAAAAGGCATAAGATACAATTATCTATACGTAAATGCATGCATTAATACAATCCCATTCATGTGTTGCGCACACACTATGATTGGATGGGCAAGGTGAGGCCCAATACGGGGGATATTAAATATACTAACATACAATAATAATTAAGCTGAGGCCTAATACGGGGGATATTAAATATACTAACATACAATAATAAATAAGCTTATTGAGCCCTTGAATTCACTGTTATAATATACAGATATACATCTATTATAATAGTAGCCTATCTAGACTCTTTATTTAGATTTCAATATATTTAGGCCTACAAGCAAATGTTTTTATTTAAAAATGGATTTAAGTCAATTAGCTATTTTAATAGCTCCATTCATACTACTTTTACATTCAGATTCGCTTTAATTATAACACTATTATATTGTTTAATTGTTTCTAATACACTATATCAGCGATACGCAAATTAAGTTCCGAGGTTAGTATGGCTAGTATATATATCAAGCAGAATGTAAGGCGTATGTAAGCATATATGTCTCGAATAGAAATAAAAACCGTTTGACCAGTCTTAATAAAACTTGGCATAAATGTTCCTTTGACCATGGCGGAGACTGTAGTGTATGCTCAATGCTAAAATAAAAAACAAACAACTAACTGTATCTTTATTCAACATATTTATACGTTCTCCTTAACACGCACACTAATGTATAGACACATATTATTTGATATTGATTTAAAGTATTTTGTTTGAACTCAGTGACCATGCGGAACACATTACCCAAAGAAGCACAAACAGGTAAGTTTTTGTTTGTTTCATTTTCATTCAGTTTGAAACATTTTCTCGTGTTACATGCCAGCTCTTTGTTCCTGATTCAATAGTAGTCTCTCCAATCCTTTGGAATCAATTCTTTACAAATGGGCTGAAAAAACAAAATAGTCCATAGCAAGACACTTGATTTACCATTTGAAATAACATAGTGCATGGCAGGGCACTTGATTTACCATTTGAAATAACATAGTCCATAGCAAGACACTTGATTTACCATTTGAAATAATCTAGTCCATGGCAGGGCACTTGATTTACCATTTGAAATAACATAGTCGATGGCAGGGCACTTGATTTACCATTTGAAATAACATAGTCCAAGGCAGGGCACTTGATTTACCATTTGAAATAACCTAGTCCATGGCAGGGCACTTGATTTACCATTTGAAATAACATAGTCGATGGCAGGGCACTTGATTTACCATTTGAAATAACATAGTCGATGGCAGGGCACTTGATTTACCATTTAAAATAACCTAGTTCATGGCAGGGCACTTGATTTACCATTTGAAGCAATAACACAGTCCACGATAGGGCACTGACTAAAAAGTATCTTCATTGGTGAATAAAGTTTATTAGTGTGATTTACTTGACTTAATCCTGTGCACTTCCAGGGAAGCATAGCGCCGCAACCACACCTCTCCACCGAACTTGGTTCTGAGCAGCATTCTTCATCTGCTCCCATGTCATTAGTAGGGTATAGCGTACAAACTATTTGTCAAAGAATTACAATGTATTATTAGAAAACAAGCATGGTGGACTGTGCTCCAGGTAATAGCACAGATTGGTCATCAGTGAAGTAAAAATACTTTCATCCGCGTTTTGTATGATTATAAAGTGCTTATCAACAATTGATAAGTAATTTTAAGTGTTATTTTATAATCATAACAAGATTACAAAGGGTGTTTGTGTTATCACACAAACTCAGAGGTGGCTTCAATCGGACCTTCCTATAATTAACAAATATTCAAGCCCTTCTTCTTTTTCTTCAGAACTAATATTATAATGAAATGACAACAGACATAATACTACATCTTTAACAATGTGAACTTATATGAATTTAAATGGTAATTCCGAAGTGCGGATTTAAATCAATCATCTGGTATTAATTTGTTATTGCCTTCAAAAAAAAAAAAAACAGAATGACCTATACTGTACATCGTCTCTCCAACAAATCAGTTAACCAAGCGAGACAATCGAGGCACTTTTATTAATGAAGTCGTTCCGGAGGACGTCAAATGAAAAAATCGCCACAAGGCTTGAAGAGACTAAAAATGTCTTAGTATTCAAGAGGGTTATAAAATTTGTTCTCATAGCATCAGCACCGCTGTGCCAAATAGCACTTGCTAAAATACATCTATCTTAGTTGTAATACAAACCATTAACTTAAGGTTAAGGCTTCAAGTATTTTTTTATAAATGAAATCATTGCAAATGAAAGTAGAGAGAATAAAAATATCTGTTCACTTTACAAAACATTTCTTTGTCAATACTAGAGAGAGAGAGAGATCGAAATAATCACGAGAGCTAATTCACATTTGCACAGGAGTTCTTGTAGCATGTGTATCGACGTTTCCGAACATAGCAACTAGTGAGAATTATCTGGCAGGATTATCGAACGAATCATTTAATAGAGCGACGAATTTGGGACTTCTCGATGGTGCTGGGTGCATATCCAGCCTGCTGCCATTCTCCGACGCCCCACAAGAGGTTTGGACTAGGAAGTAGATTATCTTCAACTCGAAACATGAAAAACAAACCAACAAACAAAACAAGAAATAGTTTTTTTGATGTACTTTTAATTTCGATTTGAAGTCTTTAAAATAGTATATCTATATATTTTTTATATGCAGCTACCATTTACTTGGTGGAGAGAGAAGTTCAAACCAGTAAGTAAAAATGTTACATTTTTAGTGTTAGCATTTTTGGCTTTGAATGTGTTACTTAGAATTACTTTTAGACTAATATGTACTACTTCTGTTAAAAACAAAATAATAGTTCCTTATATCCTACACTTTATTAAATATAAGGTAAGAGTTTCCAGACTATCTAGCAAGCTTTATTTCCACACAAAAATAAAAATAGGAATTTGGGGGCAAAGAAGCGGATAAAATTACATTTCTAGAGCAGAATTTGTTTTGGTACATGCGAATACGGTCCATAAAGACCGCTTGTCCAAGTAACCGGCTTGGACTGTATAGTGCTTTCTTCTTCTTAATGGTCAAAAGTTGTTTTCGTCATTTAAAACTTCTATTTGAAAACAAAAGTTCTAAACTATGTAATGAAACGTTTCATGAAAAAACAACTACTCACGTTTTAAACAAAAGTTCCGGGTAAAACAAGTTAATCTATTCTAATACATTTAGTCACGTGTACTCAAAAGTAATAAAGTTAGACATCTAATTCTACTACATGTAGCCTATGTGTACTACAAAAGTAATAAAGTTAGACATCTAATTCTACTACATGTAGCCTATGTGTACTACAAAAGTAATAAAGTTAAACATCTAATTCTACTACATGTAGCCTATGTGTACTACAAAAGTAATAAACTTCCAAAAATGTTTAACATTCTCAAACTTCAATGTTCTATTGCTCCATATTTCTATTATTTACGATTCAAGATTTAGCTCATAACCAAAACTAGAATCACAATCCTAAGCCGTATCTTGGATTGAAGTTTTCCTTGATAAACTATACACATAATGTACAAGCATCTTCAAGTAATGGTTTAAAAAAAAACTATTTAATTTTTTTTCTTAGGTATAAATCTGACAAAAAAAACACAAACAGGTAAATTATTTAAAAGATATTTTTTATATATACATTGACTTAGTTAATAACCAATTAAACAATTTGTTGTAATATGTACAATACATTTTAAGTATGTATATGTTTTTTTTCATGTCCCACAGAACATAAATATTTTGCAGTGGTAAAGCCTCCTCGTTAAGCGCTTTTAAGTTTGATCAAAAGTTGTACAGATGAAAGACTTCGTGGGATGCTACATTCATTGTTATTGCTCAAGATTACCTTAGGCTGATGTGTGTTGTCATTCTTGGCTCATTTAAATATATATATATATTACAATTTCGAAACCGTTAGTTCCCCGTGGCCTAGGATTATTGTATGATATATCTGTGCGATGGTGTTAATGTTTGGGTATTACTGAATATTTGTAGTTACAACGTGTCAAGTTAAGTTCATCACGTCAACAGTTGAAAAAAGAACGTAAAGAATTAATAACATGTTTACCAAAACAAAAACACATGATGTGGAAGATAATGTTGTGACTCTGAAGAAAGTATTTTCACTGCAATTTCTAGTTCGTGGAAAATGGTTTCACTTGTTTTAAAGCAAGATGGTATTTATACCATGAAAGGGAGGCAAGTTTTCTTTTCTTTCACAAACATACTTATTTGTGATTACTTCCCTTAGAACAGTCTGGAATAATTTGGTTGGCTTACTTGGCTTACTAGCATAGGCGTAGCTAATGAGGGGGGGGGGGGGTTAAGGGCTCAAATCCCTATATTCCATGAGCGTAGCCAAGAGAGGTTTGAAGTTAAAACCTCTCCAATTGAAAAAAAAAGCTAAAGGAAAATGACAGTAAACAAAGTCCATGAGCCAAGGTGGATTTTGAGTTTAGCCCCCCCCCCCCCTCCTTTTTTTCCGATATAAAGAAAAGCAAAGCTACAATCACTGAATCCCATGAGCGTAGCCTAAAGACATTTTGTGGTTAACCTTTTTCATCCAATAAAAAAACTTAAGCAAAACTATATTTACCAATTTCTACCATTCCCTGGGTTCTATTATTAAAGTACAGTTAATAACAGATTTCATATTCGACCACAAGTTTTTAATAGAGGAGTAGCATAATAATGCACTGTAGATATCTTAAAATATGTATTTTGTTTTAGTTTCAAATACCAGAAATAATGCTCACTGCGCTTCCCCAAACCCCCTAGCTGGCAGGGGGAGGTTGTCTACGGTTGTTCCATTAACTCCAGAAACATCACATTCTGATAGAACGATGGGACTGAATGTAATGAACATTAATTGCCTACACACACACACATATATAAACACATATATAAATATGTGTGTGTTGGAGAAAGGGAAAAAAATATCCCTCAACCCAGCCCCTACCTCCTAAAATAATCCTGGCTACGCCCATACTTAACAAAAGAAAGGTAAAGTTCCCCTTTTCAGACTCAGTCGTCTATAGGGCGATGATGTCAGATGGATATGTTCGGAATTTGTTGCTTCAGGTCTAACATGATGTCTCTAAAACAAAATCCTCTAAGCTACTTCGCCAGTTTGATTTGCACATTGTACGTTTCCGGGTTAAGTCATTCTAGTGATGAGAAACAGTTCATGAAGAAGTAACTTCCAAAGTCAGCCTTGGGCCAAGCTACTCTGATCAAGGAACCAAGACATTGTCTTTACCATTCTCAAAAGTTGCATCCTTTCTAAGAAAATACCATCTCTTTGTACGACTAACTCTTTGTACGACTAACTCTTTTATTTCTTATTGTTGTTGTTACCAACACTTACTAGGACTAAGCTACAACCATTTGTATTTGCATATATCTTTATGTCACTAACAGTGTATCCTAATGATAGGAGACACTTCTTGAATACCAACCATTGAAGTAGACATACTAGTCTGTTATATATTAACTATGAACTATACAAACATATTGAAACGTTGAGATTGGAGACAGTCACCACAACAAGGACACAAGTCTCATGCCAACCTGAGCGGTATAGGCAGTCCAACTTACAGAAATCAACAATTTAATTATTTGTTTTAAATAACACTTTGAATTAATGTCATCATAGCTGAATGACTGACTCTTGTATTCATCGGGGTGTGAATAGGATTCACAAGGTTATAGCATAATGTCATTCTCAAGGTTATAGCATAATGTCCTTCACAAGGTCAATGCATAATGTCCTCTCCAAGGCTATAGCATAATGTCATTCACAAGGTTATAGCCTGATGTCCTTAACAGGGTTGTAGCATAATGTCATTCACAAGGTTATGACATTATGTCAAAAGTATTTGGGAAGCAGTTTTTCTCAAATGATTCCTAATCTTTGTTATTCTTTCGGTCGTAATTTCCTATAATAAAGAAACATTTTGTTTCTAAAGAAGTGCTGTATGTAACAATGGAGATACTTGATTTTGTTTCTAAAGAAGTGCTGTATGTAACAATGGAGATACTTGATTTTGTTTCTAAAGAAGTGCTGTATGTAACAATGGAGATACTTGATTTTGTTTCTAAAGAAGTGCTGTATGTAACAATGGAGATACTTGATTTTGTTTCTAAAGAAGTGCTGTATGTAACAATGGAGATACTTGATTTTGTTTCTAAAGAAGTGCTGTATGTAACAATGGAGATACTTGATTTTGTTTCTAAAGAAGTGCTGTATGTAACAATGGAGATACTTGATTTTGTTTCTAAAGAAGTGCTGTATGTAACAATGGAGATACTTGATTTTGTTTCTAAAGAAGTGCTGTATGTAACAATGGAGATACTTGATTTTGTTTCTAAAGAAGTGCTGTATGTAACAATGGATATACTTGATTTTGTTTCTAAAGAAGTGCTGTATGTAACAATGGAGATACTTGATTTTGTTTCTAAAGAAGTGCTGTATGTAACAATGGAGATACTTGATTTTGTTTCTAAAGAAGTGCTGTATGTAACAATGGAGATACTTGATTTTGTTTCTAAAGAAGTGCTGTATGTAACAATGGAGATACTTGATTTTGTTTCTAAAGAAGTGCTGTATGTAACAATGGAGATACTTGATTTTGTTTCTAAAGAAGTGCTGTATGTAACAATGGAGATACTTGATTTTGTTTCTAAAGAAGTGCTGTATGTAACAATGGAGATACTTGATTTTGTTTCTAAAGAAGTGCTGTATGTAACAATGGAGATACTTGATTTTGTTTCTAAAGAAGTGCTGTATGTAACAATGGATATACTTGATTTTGTTTCTAAAGAAGTGCTGTATGTAACAATGGATATACTTGATTTTGTTTCTAAAGAAGTGCTGTATGTAACAATGGATATACTTGATTTTGTTTCTAAAGAAGTGCTGTATGTAACAATGGAGATACTTGATTTTGTTTCTAAAGAAGTGCTGTATGTAACAATGGAGATACTTGATTTTGTTTCTAAAGAAGTGCTGTATGTAACAATGGATATACTTGATTTTGTTTCTAAAGAAGTGCTGTATGTAACAATGGAGATACTTGATTTTGTTTCTAAAGAAGTGCTGTATGTAACAATGGATATACTTGATTTTGTTTCTAAAGAAGTGCTGTATGTAACAATGGAGATACTTGATTTTGTTTCTAAAGAAGTGCTGTATGTAACAATGGAGATACTTGATTTTGTTTCTAAAGAAGTGCTGTATGTAACAATGGAGATACTTGATTTTGTTTCTAAAGAAGTGCTGTATGTAACAATGGAGATACTTGATTTTGTATTGTTTTTATTATGCCTAAACTTTACACATTTGATATTATTATGAAATAAAATAAAATGGTGGATTGGAATATAAATTTGAATATATTTTCTTTTCGTTGAAGATTCTAATTGTTACAAAAATTATTCTTACAAAGACAGCTTTAGAATTTAATCCATAAATATATACCAGATATTGTTTACCTAATTTAAAAAAGTAATATCAGTGTTTAAAATATTCCAGCTACATATAGTCCTAAATAAATGAAGATGACTATGCGTCCTAGTATTTATATCACACTTGAATCAATGCAGGCGGCACTAGCCGTTGACGTATGTGTGGTCATGGTTAAGAATGTCTAGACCTCCAGACCAAATACAATGTTAGAAAATAGCACTTTGAAAAATTATAATGGCTAAACCAGAATTTTCCCTGAATTAGCTATTAATTTTTTTTTTCCAAAGATATACATAAACTGTCAAATTTTGCAACCTGATATGTGGAATTGATAAAAAATGTTAAAATGTAATATTCATGTTTCTCTGTCTGTTTTATTATTTAACCTTTTTTACCTTTTATCTGAAATATTTTAACCAATTCTATTATTGCAAATACAAATAGACCTATATTTAACAAATAAATCATACCAGGCTACAATGGATACAAATATGTCATGCTCCTTATTTGAAGTTATTAAATTTTCATTTAAATAATTACTGTTTAATGTTTTCTTTTATTAATCCATAGAAACGATGTTTAATTTTTCTAATTTATTCTTATAAATATATATATATATATATATATATATATATATATGTGTGTGTGTGTGTGTGAGTGTGCGCGCGCGTGTTAGTTTATGTGTTAGTCAGTACGCAGTTAAAAAGGATGAGCATACTAAGGTATTGATTTGCCCACTGCTTCGAAAGTTCTAAAGCCGGCCCTGTTTGTATTTGCAATATTAACTACCATGTTTGCGTGAAAAGTTCCAACTGCGAGACACTTGAAGGTGTTAAAACATTCACTTGCTGACTGTGTGTTGAGCATGGCGATGTAACGCTCCCTAAAGTAATTGTAGAATGTCAAGGAACATGTTCCCGAGGGCTCATTGACTTTCCTTAGCTCTAATCAACCGTTTTTAAAATGTACGCGTTTGTCAACACGTATCATCCTCCCCAAACAGTCTCCCCACACAGTCTCCCCACACAGCCTCCCCACACAGTCTCCCCACACAGTCTCCCCACACAGCTCAAGTATGCATAAGGGGAAAACATTGTTGTAATTATTGACATAACACTGTCTTTTATTTTGAATGTTATGTGACTTGTACTGTTTTCACCGCCAATCAGAGGATGAACTTTTTGTCTGTAAAATTATTAGATACACCGAGATATATTAGCAGCCTATTATTGAGCAGCTTTATAGAAAAACAAACTCGGGAAACTGTTCTGTAGCTAGACAAGAAACATTGGAGACATTGCTGACAAGAATTTAATTTTCAAACTCACAAGCCATTGAAGAAGAAAAAGAAATGGCACTATTTGGGTCAGAACGTAATTGAACTAAGAAATTCAAACTTTATGGATCACCGCCCTATATCTGTTTCACCTTGCCTTAGAAGATAAAAGTAATGAAAATAATAACAGCGATGTCTAAGATACCACAGATTTGATGACAACATTACATCACATGACTACTCAAACCCAGTTGCGACCTGCATATTTTGTCAAATCTAATGCAGACAAAGTCATTGTCTACCTGGAGTCTATTCTAAGTTGTTTTTTTCGTATTCTGCACCTGTCTTCGGGTCTCAAATTATTGTCCCGAGACCTTTGTGAGAGCTCTCCAACTATCTCTTTGAATCTGCCGCCATGTCCACTAGGCCCGCCATTAGTTATTTTATCTGTCAATTGCAATTTTAAAAATAACTATTCACACCCCGATGAATACAAGATTCAGGCATTCAGCTATGATCACATTAATTCAGTAGGAATAGCTGGTCGGAAATGTATTGCGGTTTGTCATTTGTTTGTTCTAATTTACTCTTGTTGGGCAAACATCACGTCATGATGGAAGATATTTTTTCTGCAGAAGTAGATCATTAAACAGATATTAAACAGGATTCACAAAACCATCTTATCATAAAAGTTACAATATTTTTTACATATTTTTTGTTATGTCCACATGGGGTGATCACACGTGTTTTCATCGCTGACATATTAGTATGCGTGTTTCAGTTAGACTACGAGAAGCTATGACATAGTTTATGGAAATTATAATACAGCCTCACTTCTTACATAAATGTTTCCGATGTGGTTGAATTGTTAGGCGGCTGACGTTATGAATATTATTATTTTTACAATTATTTTAAAGCACTTATTGTTATGAAGATATGGTTCAGTGTAAGCCTGTCTTGATGGATGTGATAACATAAATGAAGAGAGGGTGAGGTAAATGGATAATCTCTGTTTATTCTGATTTATATTAAATTGTATTCTTCCTGATATATATATATATATATATATATATATATATATATATATATATATATATACATATATAAACTTCTTAAATATTTCATAAGAACAAAATTGTTCTACTTTATCATGTCAAGCTCTAAAATATCATGAAATATGATTTTCAATATCATTTTTAGTTTCAGGGATCTAAACGTGACATAATAACTGAATGAAGACTTCTGTTTTCAAGGTGGGCTCCACAATGAGTACTTACATTAAACGTTTTACTAGATCTAGATTTGTTCAACTTTGGTTATTTGGTTAGAAATAAAAGAAGAAAAATGGCGCCCCAAGATGGCGGCCTATCTAGTACTAGATCTATTCATTATAGTAAAGACCAGCTCCTCGAACTTCGTTCAAAGAGGAAGCCTCTTCCACCATGTTATGCACATATAAATTGTCTCTACCCTTCCTCTGTTAGTACAAGGAAAAGAGGGGAAAAAAGGAGGACTACGGCAAAGG
The DNA here is from genome assembly GCF_947242115.1 of Biomphalaria glabrata. Taxonomy (NCBI): domain Eukaryota; kingdom Metazoa; phylum Mollusca; class Gastropoda; family Planorbidae; genus Biomphalaria; species Biomphalaria glabrata. The sequence continues at coordinate 22,391,642 of NC_074721.1, forward strand.
CTGAGAAGAAGAGGTTTTCGCCCACCACTTCCTACGATTATTCTAGCTAACGTCCGCTCAATTAGAAACAAAGTGGAAGAGTTATGTGCCCATGTACGCTACGACCACGTTTTTTAGGGAAAGTTGTCTACTGGCTTTTACTGAGACATGGTTAGAGGAGGATGACAACGATAACTTGATTGCTATTGATGGTTTCTCTTGCGTGAGATCTGACAGAACGGCTGAGTCTAAGAAGAGAAAAGTGGAGGGCTTTGTGTGTACATCAACCTCAAATACTGTACCAACTACACGGTAAAAAAGAGAATGTGCTGTACGAATCTTGAACTACTGGCGCTCTCATTGCGACCTTTTTATTTGCCACGAGACTTTGGTGTTATTTACATAGTCCTGGTTTATGTTCCGCCTACAGCCAAAACGGAAGTTGCAGTTGCAATGATCGCTGACGTAGTGCATGAGTTTCAGACAAGGTCACCGGACGCACCAGTAGTTATACTGGGTGATTTTAATAAATGCACCCTGAAGGTTGACCTACCCACCTTCTATCAACACATCTCATGTCCGACAAGAGAGAACAGAACTCTGGACTTATGTTACTGTAACATCAAAGGAGCTTTAAATCTCGTGAAAAGCCACCACTAGGATCATCGGACCACAAAACAATACAACTGCTGCCTACTTACCGTACGAAACTTAAAGAAGGAAAAACCATTCAAAAAAACGTACAAGAATGGACTCAAGACAATATTCTCAAACTACAGGGATGTCTAGATTGCACTGACTGGAATTTGTTTAAAGAGTCCACTTCAAATCTGGAAGATGGGTCGACACAGTGACAAATTACATCAAATTCTGTGAAAACATGTGTGTCAGTACTAAGAGCATCAATATATACCCCAACAATAAACCATGGGTCACTGCAAAAATAAAACGAGAAATAATCAAAAAGAAAAGAGCATTTATGAATGGCGATGGACAGACAAGGAAAATTGCTCAACGAAATCTCAACGTCGTTCTTGAGGAAGGCAGGAGAAACTACCGCACCAAGCTGGAAGACTCAATTAATACAAGTGACATAAGACAGGCGTGGGGCATCATGAACAAAATGGCAGGAGCACAAGTTAAAATTAAAAATAATCTTGCTACAAGAGACGAAAAAACATTAGCCAACGAGTTCAATGATTCCTATTGTCGCTTGCTTGCTACTATCCTAGACAATAAACTAAATTTTACTGCAAATACTGATTATATCAGCAAAAAAGAGCAGCAAAGATTAAGATTACTAAGAAAACTGTCATCGTTTAATGTTAGCGAAAAGGCCTTGGCTATGTTTTATCACGCTCATATCTGCAATATTTTAAGTTTCAATATCACTGCCTGGAATGGCAATCTGAGCATTAAAAATAAAAATAAACGTAATAGAATCCTAAATGCTGCTGGTAAAATCATTGGCAAAAAACAAACCCCATTTGGGCAGTTGTTTGAGACAAACATCTATAAAAAAGCTAACAAGATCCTCGAAATAAAGAATAGCCCTTTGTGTCAGGATTTTGTGATTTTACCATCACAAAAGAGATACAAGACACCGATAGCAAAGACAAACAGACACAAACACTCTTTTGTTACCCTGGCAATCAAATCATTAAATAAGAACAATCTGGTATAAACTTTGTCACATGTAAATTATGAGAGAGTCTGGTGTGAATGTATACTTTGGTTTCTTATAGTTATAATGTTTTTTGTTTGGTGTAATGCACAAATTGTAAGACAAATTTCCATTCGGATAATAAAGATTATTATTATTATTATTATTATTATTATTTGAAGATTAACCACTTTAAATGAACTAATTGTTGAATGTGTTCTAACAGCACCAATAGAATCTCTTGTCCTCAACACATGTCCAAGTATTGATTGTGAAGACAGGGCATGAATCTGACCGTGGACAGTATGTGTGTTTACATCTGGGCTGGAAGACATTTCAATGACGACATTAATGGATGAAGTCATCATCTTTTCTCGATCGATAAACTCAGACCCAAATTTTCTCATCCTATGTTTCTATCATCCAAAGGATAATATTTCTCCCGTGAGTCTCTGCCCTAACGGCAGTATAAATATTGGCTAATGCTGAGTCTAAAAGCTTCTCTTAGCTTCTAATTAGAAATTAAATGAGATCATAACAACATTGCTTTATCGTCCTCCTGCACGCCAGCCACAGAGAGACAAGAGGACAGAAAAGGAAAATCGTAAGTGAAAAATAGCAACACGATTGTACAGACAGTGAAGTGTCATATGTAGTGGTTTTAAAGTACAGATAGTAAGAAAACACATTTTTAGCGGTCCCCGAAAGGGGAAAAGACGCTATTAAGTTTTGTGTGGAATGTCTGTCCGTCCGTCCCGTTTAGATCTCGTAAACTAGAATAGACAGTGAAAATCGACATCATAATATTTTAGACCTTTCAAAGTTCTGATGCAACTTCTACTTTTTTTTCCTGAAAGCGAAAAATCTAAATTTTTTAAAATCAACTATGCAAGCAGTTTTTTCACAACAATACACAACTTTTACAACTATTCACTATTAATAGTAAAAAAAACACTTGCTCTTTATTAAGGGACGCGTTCAATCACCATATTTTTAGCACATTTATGCAAACGGTTGTAGATTTGTTTGTCAATTTTTTTTTTACATTAGTATTGTTAAGTTTTGAAAGTTCTGTTATACTAACTACTACATTTACACACACAAAATTTTTTAATTTTATTTATGAGAAAAAATCTATTTAGTATGCATATGTTGGACATAATTTAAAACAATAATTAATAAGTTTATTGTTATATTTATCGATTGAACTAAACGAACGCAAACGTAAATACATACTAATGCCCAGGCATTCACCTCATTTCCATGAGATGATCCATAGTCGCTTCGCGACTGAAAGAGGCCGTATAAAAGGCATATCATATTAACAACTCTGGACTAAAGGAAAGTTTTTTTTCTTGAGGATTAAGAGATTGTCCCTTTACAAAACAATTAGGGCAATTATATATTCATCTTAAGACATTAGTTAGGCCAGGTTCACATCTAACTTCACATTCATTTTCACCTATCCTTTGATCTGTGGACCGCTGGGTCACCACACAAGATCCGTAATCCTTCTTTCTCCATTCTTCTCTATCATTTGTCTGATTGAATTTCATTCTGATTTTCTTTCTGAAAATATTGAAACCTGCCTTTTTACCTGCCTGGGTAGACCACTTTGGGGGCCGATTTTGAGTTTGTGTCTCCACACAAACTGTCTTTGTAACCTTGTTTTCTTTAAGTAATAGAAATATGTACAATTATCTCTAAAGTATTTGATTATTTATTGTTTATTGTTTATTGTTTGATTTGAGGCACATCGGCACAATTTAGGCCATGTCGTGCCTGCAGTCCCTTAAGGACTACCCTCTCTCTAAACAACAGGGCCAGATTCTATACAGTCATATCATTAAAATCAAGGTCTATTCACAGTTAAAATAGTCAAGGTAGTAAAAATTTAAATATTTGGTAAAAATCTAATGTAAATAGTGCATGTTCACAAATTCAGAAATCAGATCTTCGTAGATAGCCCCACTTCCCGAATAAAGCCCAGTACCTTCCCAGGGTCGACATTATTAAATAGTGTTTTTAGATTAGTGGCTCTAAAATGTTTCGCCCTGACATCCTGGTATCTGGGGCAATCAACGAGGATATGTTCCACGGTGAGGCGAGAGTCACAGTACTCGCAAAGTGGGGGCTCCTCTCTCTTCAGTACAAAAGAGTGCGTGATGTAGGTGTGGCCAATCCTAAGTCTGTACATGGTTGTGCTACCACGCCTTGTCAGACCCTTAGATGTGGGCCGCCACCTGACATCCGCCACAATCTGCCTGAGTTTACTGTGAGTCTCAGCCTCCCATCGGTTCTGCCACTCTCGATAGGTGGCAGAGGCAATACTTTGTCTCAGGTCCGAGTAGGGAATTTGGGTTCCTGACACCGCATGATTTAGGGCTCTCTTTGCTTCTCTGTCTGCGGCTTCGTTTCCCTCAATGCCAACATGGGAGGGGACCCAGATGAAGGTGACATCCCTACGGTCGGCTGTTATTAGGTCCAGCAGCTTCAGGCTCTTATGTACCAATGGGATGTCAGTCTTCATCCGCCCCAAAGCTTGCAATGCAGATTTGGAGTCGGAGCAGATTATAAATTTACTCCTTTCTGATGCTTTTACGGCCATAAGTGCAAGCAATATTGCGTGCAATTCGGCCGTAAAGATGGAGCAGCCATCGGGGAGTCTACGGGAGATTGTTTTGTTCCGAAAGGAGCAGGCACACGCGACCTTTCCCTCCATTTTGGATCCGTCTGTGTAGATGGTGTCACAATCTCCGTAGCTCTCCTGCAGTTCCCTAAAGTGGACTTGTAGTATGCTTGGGTCAGTATTTTCTTTTTTGAAATTAAGGAGGGATAAATTTAATTTAGGTTTAGTCATTAGCCAAGGAGGATTCTGAGGGGTTTCTATTTTAGAGATTTGGTTAATGGGTGGGGTTAAATTTTGGATGGGTTCTCTCATTCGAAGGCCCAACGGCTGTATGACGTTAGGCCTTCGATTGTATAATTCTACCTCTGTGGGGTTAAATATGGAGTCAAAAGCAGGGTTCGTGGGGTTGGATTTTAGCTTGACTATATACTGCATTGCAAGCTTTTTCATTCTTATATCCATGGGGAGTTCTCCAGCCTCCACATGGAGACTTGGGATAGGTGATGTACGAAACGCGCCGAGACAGAGACGCAGGGCAGCATTTTGTATTGGATCCAGTATTTTTAGGTACGACTTCCTTGCTGCTCCATATATTATGGATCCGTAGTCTAGCTTGGATCGAATTAGACTCCGATAGAGCAGCAGCAAGGTATCTCTGTCAGCTCCCCAGTCCGTATGGCTGAGTACTCTTAGTATGTTTAATGACTTTTGGCATTTCTTCTTAAGTTCCTTAATGTGGGGGAGAAAATTAAATTTGGAATCTAAGGTGAGGCCTAAAAATTTTGTAGTTTTCACGACAGGGATCTTCTTTTTTTGTATAAATAGTTCAGGGTCTGGGTGGAGCCCCCTTAGATTACAAAAATGCATACTAACTGTTTTGGAGTCAGAGAATTTGAAACCATTATAGTTTGCCCAACCCTGAATTTTGTTTAAACATAACTGTAATTTCCTTTCTAAGGTGTTCATGTTTTTCCCATAAGTAAGAATGACAAAGTCATCAACATACAAAGAGCACTCTATGCCAGGGGACAGCGCATTTATGATGCTATTTATTTTAATGTTGAACAGGGTGACTGACAGAATGCTGCCCTGAGGTACACACATTTCCTGGTCATGAGTGTCAGAAGCGGAGTTGCCCACTCGGACCTGAAATTTTCGATCTTTCAGGAATTCCTCCACAAAACGGGGGAGGTGTCCCTTAAGCCCCATAAGCGCCAGGTCACGTAGAATGCCATGTTTCCAGGTTGTGTCATAGGCCTTTTCTATATCGAAGAATACAGCTACTAGATGTTCTCTTCTGAGTAATGCATTTCTAATATAAGCTTCCAGCCTTACCAGGTGGTCAGTTGTTGTCCGCCCCTGCCGGAATCCGCACTGGTAGTTTGAGATCACTTTATTCCTTTCCAGGTACCAGACCAGCCTACTGTTAATCATTCTTTCCATGGTTTTGCAGATGCAGCTTGTTAGTGCTATTGGTCGATAGTTAGCTGGGTCAGAGCCGTCTCTTCCCGGTTTAGGTATCGGTATAACTGTGGCTTTCCTCCAGCTGTTTGGGAAAGCGCCTGTTTGCCACACACAGTTATAGACCCCTAGTAGGACTGCCAATGAGGGTTCGGGAAGGTGCTTGAGGAACTGGTAATGGATTTCGTCTTCTCCAGGCGCTGTGTCATGTGACTTGTCCAGCGATTCCCTCAGTTCCTCAAGCGAGAACGGTTTGTTGTAGTCTTCATTGTTCTCTGACCTGAAATCAATGGGGTGTCTTTCCTCCCTGGTTTTGACTTTTTGGAACTCTGGCGTGTAGTGTGCAGTGGATGATTTTTCTGCTATTGAGGATGCAAGGCAGTCAGCTATTTCTCTGGGGGACGTGACAGTTCGTCCTTGGTTTTTCAAATGCCCTATTGCATTTGATTCTTTCCCTTTGATTCGCCTTACTGCCTTCCAAACCGCTCTAGCAGAAGTTTTGGCATCCAGACTGCCGACAAAACTTCTCCAGGAATTCCTTTTGGCTGACCGTATGGTTTGTCTAGCCTTTGCTCTAGCTATCCTGAATAGCTTTAGGTTTTCCTGGGAAGGATTCTTTATAAATGCAGCCAGTCGTTTTTTCCTATCACCAATAGCACTTTTGCAAGCTGTATCAAACCATGGTTTGCTAGGCCGTTTTGGATTTGCAGAGGTTAGGGGTACAACTTTCCTGGCTATACTTAGTAGCTTGCTAGCAAAGGTATCAGCTGGGTTCTGTTCATGGAGGATATTTTCTGTGATATCCTCAGAGCATCTTTTTTGGAATTGTTCCCAATCGGCCTTATTCAGTTTCCACCGCTGAGGTCGTCCCGATGAAGGGAGATTGTTAGTAATGATGATTGGGAAGTGATCACTTCCCCGTAGATCATGCTAACTGACCATTTAAAATCGTCCAAAAGTCCGGGGACGCATACGGTGAGGTCAATGCATGTGAATGATCCAGTTCCTGGGTGCAAGTAGGTCGGTGATGCATCATTAAGTATGCATAAATCATGTTGGAGGAAGATATCCTCCAGCATACGACCTCTTGTGTCGGTATTGTTGGATCCCCACATGGTGTTATGGGCATTGAAATCCCCAAGGATTAAATAAGGCCGGGGGAGTTGTTTCAATAGGTCCTCCATGTCTGTTCGGTTTAATGGAGCGCCTGGTGGTAGATACAGGCTGCAGCAAGTGATAACCTTGTGAAGGGTTATCCTAGCTGCTACGGCCTGTAGTGTGGTCTGTAGTTCTACCCTCTCATGGGGGATGCTATCCTTCACAAGGATACAGACTCCACCTGATGCTCTCTCTGCATCCTCAACATTCTTGGTGTAAGCACGGTAGCTTCGGAAGCTGATGCAATCTTTTAGAAATGTTTCCTGTAAGCAGACAGCTACAGGAGTCTCAGAGTCCATCAGTAGCTGCATTTCCTCGTAATTGGCCTTGAGGCCTCTACAATTCCACTGTACAATTCTGGAATCCATGGCTTATTCTAGATGACCTACTTGGAGCTATTTGGCCTTGGGAGGCCCCCGGAGGGGTTTCCCTTTATTCCAGTGACCTTGGTATTTTTATTCTTGGGTTTGGATGGAGAGGAGGACAACCCCCTTTTGGGGGAAGTCTTTCTCTCTGGAGAGGGGAGATCCCTCTGGTTAGAGCGAAGGTTATTTCCTCCTCTCTCACCTCGGGCATCCTCTCCGCTTTGATTTCTCCCCTTAGGGAGTTGGTCAACCTCTAACTCAGTAGAGGTTGGGGTGTCTGGCTGGGTTCTCTGAGGAGAACCTGTGTCAGACATGATGTCTCCGGGTTCTTCCGGAGTATTGGTTTTGACATGCTGCTCAGTCTCCATGCTCTCATCAGCGAGCACAGAGAACCTGTTCTTTAGCATGACAACAGGGCTTTCTTGTTTCTTCAGAGGTGTGTTCTTTGGCGGTGTTTTCTTCTGAGTTGGGGGAGGAGGAGGGGGTGGTGGGGTCAATGTGTCCGTCTGTGTGGCTATGGATCTTCCTTTCTTAGCAACAGCCTGGGCGTAGGTCTTTGTCAAGCCGAATTGGCCCTTGGGTAGGGCCAGTACAGCCGATTTCGCCTGGCTAAAGGTACATCCGTTTCTTGCCTTGTACTCCTGCACGGCAACCTCCTGTTTCCACACAGGGCAGTCCTTGGAGTAGGCTGAGTGGCCAGCTTGACAGTTTGGGCATTTGAACTGGGCTGTGCAGCCCTTGTCCTCATGACCCTCTCCAGCACATCTGGCACACACAGTGTTCCTCTTACAGACTGCCGCGCCGTGTCCATAACCCTGGCACTTGAAGCACCTCATGGGGTTAGGTATGTAGGGCCTCACTGGAACTCGTAGGTATCCTGCCTTCACATACTCTGGCGGTGTCCTAGTTCCGAATGTGAGGATAATAGTGGCGGTTTTGACCTCCTCACCCTCCCTGCGCCTGGTAATGCGCCGGGCATGGGTGACTCCTTCAATGCCCTCCACTATTTCCTTCTCGGAACATTCCAGTAGGTCCCTAGAGCTGATAACACCTCTGCTGGTGTTCAGACTCTTGTGTGGCATGACTTCCACTTGGAGATCACAGAGTCTTCTGCATCTTAAAAGCCCATCAGAGTGTGTCTTGCTGTCTACTTCTACAAGGAGTTCCATTGTTTTGTGTAGCTTAGACACACTCTTGGGCTCTCCCACTACTGACTTGAGTCCCTTATAGATAATAAAAGGGCTCAACTTGGTCAGGCTTTTTCCCTCCTCTGTGCATCTAACCACCAGAAATGATGGCCAGGTGGCACAGCTTTTTGGGACCTCCTCTTTTTTATCGTCAATTCGTCGTTTCTTGCCCAGACATAGGTCTGGGGCAAGTAGTTTTGTGTGTGTTTTTTTGTCCATATATATTTTGGTTAATTCGGCACCTGTGCTCCCCACCCGCCATCGAGTCCAACAAGGGGACGGGCCATTCGGATGTCCAGAATGAGCCCGCCAGGGCTACACAGGTGCTATACTCAGTCAGCTGCTACATCGGACATGTGTCCGATACAGCAGCTCCCTGATTGACCCTCCAGCCACCGCCCTCCAGCATAGGTCGACGACCTATGCTGGTAGCTCGGCATGACCAGCCGGTTGACCCAGAGCGGGCCATCTGGGTCTCAGGTCTAGGGGAACTTGGAGCCAAAGTATTGTGTTGTTGTGGTTTATCCTCAGATAGCCACCACTCAAACACCAGGATCTCTTTATCCCCCTTTACCCATCGCAGTCCACGGCAAACGGACTGGTCTAGGACGTAGTGAGAATTTAAAGTTAAGGAGACAGTGTGATGATCAATGAAGGCAGACTTAGGAAAAGAGGAGGCAGACACAATGATAGAAAAGAAGTAGGGTACTTTTGAGCTCCAAAAGTGCTAAGGAAAGAGGTGCGCAGTTTAACGTCATGTCTCGGGACGATCTAAAGTATTTGATGTATACTTGTTAATGCACTAAGTTAATGCAATATATATCCTGGCCAATCATTTTTGAAGAAGATATTTCATTACAACATTATCAACTCAACACATATTTGAAGAAAAACATTTCATTACAACATTATCAACTCAACACATATTTGAAGAAAAACATTTCATTACAACATTATCAACTCAACACATATTTGAAGAAGACATTTCATTACAACATTATCAACTCAACACATATTTGAAGAAGACATTTCATTACAACATTATCAACTCAACACATATGATTCTTCTCGCTTTCTATCAGAACGATTGAATCGAGTCAAGTCAACACATTTCTGAAGCCCCAAAACGCTCCTCCTGACTGTCAGACTTCCTGCATACTACATGAGAAACTGCTGCTTCTCTATTTGTTTCTTTTTAACTTTTCAAACGTTTGTTTCCCTACACAAAGACTAAAGGAAACAGTTCGAATTAACATTCAGGAGGTAAACACAAGACATGAACGTTGACATTTGTGCATGTCATTTTTTTGTTTCTTGTTCACTTTTCCTCCCGGTCTTCAGTGTGGGAGCAGCACCCCCACCCAGTCCTCAGCTAAGTATGGGGGTGTGGGCGTGTACCAAATTTTTTCGCTTGGTGGGGAGCTCACTGGTAAAAGATTGAGAAACACTGTGAAACTATCAAAGAACTAAAAAGATTTGAGAATACCAGAGAGTTTTCATTTAAAACTGTGTTTATATAGCGCATCTTTCATGCTTAGAGCGGTCTAGCGTGCTCAGTGAGCTAGGGTCGACTTTCTGGAAAGAGTTGTGTAGGCCCTACTGTAGGGGTATCTTGGAGAAGGTTTCCATTCTGCCATTAGGCTCTCAGCAAACACAACTCTGCTCGAGTCGGGTGTCGAATAATACTTCGATACTATAGCCCCCTTGTTAGGTGGCCAAGCTGTTTTAGTTTCTCAGCCACAGGTTTAAAAAATGTTTGAATATCTGAGAGTTAAAATAGATGTTAGAATATCTGAGAGTTAAAATAGATGTAGAATACTTAAGAGTTAAAATATTTAAGAATATCAAGAGCTTAGAGATGTTGAACATCAAAGAGCTAAAGTAGGCTACATTTTTACAAAGCAAGCACACATATTAATATCAACAGTTGAAAAGAGCGTACGAAATGGACCACAAGCGCTACATCTGTCGATATGGAAGTGTTAGAGCGATGCCGTGATTTGGAAAGTTCAAAGTGAGAAACTGTTCACCAGCCAGCAATGGCCTGACTGCCTCTCTCTTCCCGTGGTATTGTCTCATCAGCTGTGTTCTATCGAGTTCAACTTTGATTAGTTTGATTTATTCACGTCACACGTTGTCCAATTGACGTGCACGCTCTCTAGATCTATCACCTGTTTCTTCTTGGTTTTGGCTTGTGGACTAGGACTAAGGTACGTTTGGAACTCTGATACAGTCAAACCTCATTATATTTGAATACTTTCTAGTTCCAAAGTCTTGGCTATCAACTAGCTCCCTGATTCACTTCCATACACAATAATAAAAAGAGCAACATGTAAATAGTTAAACTTTTGATACATAATAATGTTTGATATAAAGTGGTTTGACTGTGTATGGAATGTTAAATATTGTGTGTGTGTGCGTGTGTGTGTAAGTGTTTGCCTATCGGTATGTGTGTTAGTGCTTGTGAATGTGTGTGTCTATGTCTAGACCATTAGTTGCGTAGCCCGATTAATGACTTGACATTGCCAGGCCTACTTGAGGATAAAAGTTTTGTGACTAGCTACTGGTGCAGTGGATGTCATTGATTGGAAGATCTTCCAGTACTTCCAAACAGTTTGAGATCCACGAGTCAAAGGACTTGAAGAATGTTCGAGTAAAACTCAGTTGACGCATCAGTACATTTAGGACTATTTATCATATAGGGCCCATCGTATTGGATAGTGAAAAGTTATTACAAAAATAACTTATTTAAGTACACAACCACTAGCCTCAGAAACAGCAAACAGCAAACAGCTAGAGTGGTGACTATATTTAAGGTAGATGCAACTGAAACAGCAAACAGCTAGAGTGGTGACTATATTTAAGGTAGATGCAACAGAAACAGACAGTATAGGTGCAGTATGACTTGTTATACACTATGTTACTAGAGCAGGCAGAATGGAATGACTAGAATGTATTAACAAATGGACACCTTGTACTGCTTATCCTGTGTTTACTTTCAGCGCCTGGTCTTCAGATCAGATTGAAATATACATTGAAATTATTTGTAACACTTTGTTTCTCAATCATTATTACTCGGCAACATTAAAGATGGCCCGCACACTGAACGACTACTTCGGACTCGCTGATCTATTGACATTTAAATTCTCTCTCCACTCATTGATTTAATCTGACATGTCAATGACAGACTTCACAACATGTCAATGACAGATTATGACTTCATCTGACATGCTAATGACAGAATATGACTTCATCTGACTTACCAATCACAGAATATGACTTCACAGCATGTCAATGACTGAATATGACTTGATCATTGTAGCATTGATTTGAAAACAGCATGAAGTCCTCGCATACTTTTCAACTGGTTCTATGTTTTAAAACCAAGATAGAAAACGTCTTTTAATTTCAAGGGGATCTACTCTTATCCGTTTACCAATCCCCCTCCTCTGGTTACGTCCCTTGCTTTTAATCATCCGTGCTCTCCTCCCCTGCACTGCACGAGTTTAACCTGTGAATTGAAATGTTTGCACTCCCCCCCCCCCGCCCCACCTCCATGACGTTGTATCTGCCGATCAGTTTCTTCATGTCGTCTGCTCTGTTTTCCATCTTTCATCATCGACAGAGTCCAGGCTGGAGAGCTCAGACTGATGCTTAGGAAAGGCCTGGGAGAAACAAGAAGTAAGGGAGGGTGAGGATGCCTTCTGCTCTCTACGCTGGCATGTGGAATGTGTTTCTTCGGCTGCTGGAATAGATCATTGGAACTGCATAGTTTAATGACCTACAATTAGTACGAGATTCTCAATATCTTGATTTTAATAGATAGATAGATAGATAGATAGATAGATAGATAGATAGATAGATAGATAGATAGATAGATAGATAGATAGATAGATAGATAGATAGATAGATAGATAGATAGATAGATAGATAGATAGATAGATGTGTTTATGTTTCTTGTTCTCAAACAAACTATTTTCAGTTTCATGCGCTCACAGAACAAAAGACCTCAAACACACACACACACACCTAGAGAGTCACATTCACATTCCTAGCCCAAACATCTGACCTTTTAGACTTACCCAAACACCCAACCCATCTTAGCATACAGACTTACCCAAACACCCAACCCATCTTAAGACTAAGACTAAGACTAAGACTGCTTTATTGATCCTTACGGAAATTTGTTGTGATTACAAGGACTCGTTTCTCATATAAAGACAACACAACAGAAAAATACACATAAATACAACAGACAACATAAAGAGTTCATTCAGCGACTACAAACAGGTATCTTGGTGCATTTCATGTTCCCTGATCAATGAGTGGCGGTGATAGAGTCTGACCGAGTGAGGTACGAACGAGTTTTTGTACCGCTCCGTTCTTGTTTTGATTGACAGCAGTCGCCCACTTCGCGACGACCTAGCGTAGTTCTGATGGAGCGGGTGGCCGTTGTCTTCCAAGATTTTTTCGATTTTTCTTAGGCACGTTTGTTCAAAAAGTTCCTTTAAATGTGGTAATGTTGTAAGTGTAATTTTTTATGCTTTTTTAATGATGTTTTCTAGACGTTGCAACAGTTTAGATGAGGCGTTGCCTTGCCAACAACTTATTCCGTATGTTAGCAGATTTTGTACAGTCGCGCCGTAAAATGTCTCAAGGATCTTCTTGTTTAATTTAAAACTGTTGAGTTTGTATAGAAAAAAGAGTCGCTGGGCTGTTTTCTTTGTCAGAGTTCCAAGGTGGTCTTCCCATGAAAGCTTGTTGTTGATGATAACGCCTAGATATTTATATGCCTTTACTTGTTCTATAGATGTAGTGTTTATTTGCAGTTCACGTATAGTTTGTTTTTTCTTTCTAAAATCTATTATAAGTTCTTTAGTTTTTGTTACATTCAGTTCTAGAAAGTTGTCGGTGCACCAGTTTGTAAACTCTTCTATCGAGCTTCGATACTGAGTTTCGCCTCATGAAATAAGACCGACTATGGCAGTATCATCAGCGAATTTAATGAGTTTAACTGAGTCATAGATGCTTCTTATGTCATTAGTGTAAAGAGTGTATAGTACAGGAGAAAGCATACAGACTTACCCAAACACCCAACCCATCTTAGCAAACAGACTTACCCAAACACCCAACCCATCTTAGCATACAGACTTACCCAAACACCCAACTCATCTTAGCATACAGACTTACCCAAACACCCAACCCATCTTAGCATACAGACTTACCCAAACACCCAACTCATCTTAGCATACAGACTTACCCAAACACCCAACCCATCTAGCATACAGACTTACCCAAACACCCAACCCATCTTAGCATACAGACTTACTAAAAAACCTGACCTATCTTCTTAGCACACAGACTTACCCAAGCACCTGGCCTATCTTAGAACAGATACTTACTGAAAAACCTGACCTATCTTAGCATACAGACCTACCCAAACACCTGACCTAAGTACACAGACTTAAAGACATTGCTGTCTAGCCAGACCGTTACAGAAATCCGTAGTATAACACACTGTGCTAATTTCATCTGGATTTAATCGATAATTTTATGTATTGATCGTTTGAGAAACATTTTCCTACAGTGTTGTTGTTTGTGCAACTTTTGTTGTGATGAGATGTGCAGAAGAAATAGAAAACATTGAACAGCCTAATAGTACAACACAGATCAGACTAAATACATGGATTGGAAATACAGATCAGACTACTAAATACATGGATTGGAAACACAGATCAGACTACTAAATATATGGATTGGAAATACAGATCCTACTGCTATGCTGGTGTTCATGTTTAGTGTCTCAGAATGAGGCGATAGATACTCGTATACAATTTGGAGATGTTTCTAAATTATGTGAAATTTATAGAAAATCGTTAGAGCCATCGTTGAGATCAGCTGTCCAGGTTCCTAGGTCCAGGTGACTGGAATAAACTTTTATCTGTATAATGGATTGATTTCTCATTATATATTACAGACGTTACTTCTAATTTCTAGCTTTTCCCTACGGCTGAAGTTCCAGATAGATTAATCAGTAAATGAATTCATAAACAAAACAAGAAAATATTTTTAAAACACTTTTAAAAAAAACAAAGCTTATATTAAGCGTACTTGTATCAATTAGTTTGGATCAGTCATGTGATTAAATTTGTAATAGATTAAGACTAACAAATTAAAAAAAAAAACATTTATGAAAATAATGAATGTATTTAAACAAAACAAAAAAAGGAACGACCAGAATTTGAACTTGTTGTCAAGTTTGTTAAACCAACGCGATAACCACTCCGCTAGCGAAGAATGTATGAACATGGAAGAGTGTCTAGTTATCTATTGTTTCTATTTCATGTTTGTGTTCACTAAGCCTTAGACGGCAGTCAAATGTAAAGGGGACTAATTCAGTTTATACCAACACTTCAGTCAAGTACTATTTCATTCCATTGTTTGAGATACTAATCAAAGTAATTTATTATCAATAGTTAATTAACGAATTGGTTAATTTTTTTTTATTCTTGTGTTGTCATGGAAAAGAAATAGTTGTGCAAAATTTCAGCTTGATCTGAGACTGGGTGTCGGAGATATAATGAATACAAACTTTTGGCCAGACAGACACACACCACAGACAGACAGACAGAGTTGATATAAGCTTTGTAAAACAAAATCCGGTCAGACTATCCTGATTGTGATGGTTTGAAAGATGTAAATAAAAAGAATAAATAATTTTGTGTTTGTTCTAAATACTGTTTCTCTCTCTTGTCAATGTTCCTACACCAGAACTCAACTGAATTGACTTGTATCTACAACTTTATAGTGTCACATTGCTGTAGTCAAAACATTTTAGAACGGTACCAAAGAGGCAACAAGCCAAATTGTTTTATGCACTCTGTTTTTTCTGTCTGTTCCTCCGTCCGTCTGTCATGTTTTCGATCTCAAAAACTAAAAGTGTTTGAAAAAATCTAATGTTTCTATATTTTGAAGCTTACTAAACATTTCAAACACCAATTTTGGTCTACTAAATTAATAGGCATACAGTTTTTGTTTAACACAAATACAAGGGTATAAGGAGAAGGATGGTCTTAGATCTGATGTTATGCACTATGGACTTCAGATTCTGTTTAGTGGAGCTTCTACAACACAATTTCAGATAACTGCACATGAAGCTATTTGGATGCTTTTAAACCGATAGATACGTGAAATTGTTTCAATGACACTATAATAGGTTACTAGCTACAGACACAGATATTTCTGTCCAAATTTTAGAAAAAGATAGTTATTAAATTTCGTGCCTAGATTCCGTGTTCAGAAATCTCAAAATCTGATTCCTCACTTGTTTACCAAAACTGGGACACCTACGAGTTTGCCTTGATTTCAAAACGGACAGATGATACATGTTGTGAATGTGATGTAGTGGTTGTAATGAAATAGTTCTAACGTCCTGCAGGATCAACGTATCTACATTCAACGAAACGTTATATAGGTATGTGTATCTGTAGCAATGTAAGAAACTCAAAGACTAAAGATTTGTAATTTATTCTCTTATTAAAGGAGGGACATTATAACAAACTTTCTCTTCTTTCTTCACCTGTGCAGTAACTCTCCCATTTCTCTCTCTCTTCTTTCTCCTCTGACTTTACTTATTACTTCCCCTTCCTATTCTCTTCTCTCCCATACTCTTGTTCTTCCCCTCCCTCTCTTTTTTTTTTCTTTTTCTCTTCCTCTCTCTCGCTATTTCTTTCTCTCCCTCTCTCTCGCTATTTCTTTCTCTCCCTCTCTCTCGCTATTTCTTTCTCTCCCTCTCTCTCGCTATTTCTTTCTCTCCCTCTCTCTCGCTATTTCTTTCTCTCCCTCTCTCTCGCTATTTCTTTCTCTCCCTTTCTCTCGCTATTTCTTTCTCTCCCTCTCTCTCGCTATTTCTTTCCCTCTCTCTCGCTATTTCTTTCTCTCCTTCTCTCTCGCTATTTCTTTCTCTCCCTCTCTCTCGCTATTTCTTTCTCTCCTTCTCTCTCGCTATTTCTTTCTCTCCTTCTCTCTCGCTATTTCTTTCTCTCCCTCTCTCTCGCTATTTCTTTCTCTCCCTCTCTCTCGCTATTTCTTTCTCTCCTTCTCTCTCGCTATTTCTTTCTCTCCTTCTCTCTCGCTATTTCTTTCTCTCCTTCTCTCTCGCTATTTCTTTCTCTCCTTCTCTCTCGCTATTTCTTTCTCTCCCTCTCTCTCGCTATTTCTTTCTCTCCCTCTCTCTCGCTATTTCTTTCTCTCCCTCTCTCTCGCTATTTCTTTCTCTCCCTCTCTCTCGCTATTTCTTTCTCTCCCTCTCTGTATCGCTGTCTGTCCATGCCCATGTCTCACTACTTCCTAGGTCTCTTTTTGTCCCACTCTGTCTGACTTTCTGTCTTTACTTTCTGTCTTGACTTTCTGTCTTTACTTTCCTCCCGATCTTCCCTTTCGTTATGACCCGGTCTTACCCTCGTTAAGTTTTTTGTTTTCTCTTTCTGCTTTTTTTTTCTTTCTTTCTCTTTCTCTGTCACTCATCTTTCTCTCTATTTCTCTCTCTCTCTCTCTCTCTCTCTCTTTCTCTCACGATCTTTCATCGCCTTGCTTTGTTTTCAATCCACTCCGTGTGACTGTGCAGTTCTCTGGTGACGCTGACTGCAGATCCAACCACAGAAAACAGTCGAGAGAGTGTTGGGAGAACACGAGGTGCATTCCAGGGGCGACTCTCTCCCAGAGGGGAACACAAAAGGGAAGTCACTGTGTTTCAGCTATACATTCTACTGTACTTTACTGTCTACTCAGGGACATTAACCGACTCTTGACAACAGGAAAACTTAAACCAATTCTCTCCCCTTGATTGTAATAACCAAGAAAACAATGTGACAATAGATCAACAAGATATATTTTATTGTAATCTTGAAATAGTAATGTTCCTAAACAAACAAATGTTAGTTTGGCTCGGGTGCAGTCATTACCCAGCAGTACCTGTACCTGATGTTTTGTAGATGTCAAGCAGTACCTAGTACCTGATGTTTTGTAGATGTCAAGCAGTACCTAGTACCTGATGTTTTGTAGATGTCAAGCCAATCGGCAGATTGAAGTATTCGCAATCCCAAGTCGTTATTTTTTATATGAAGTTGCATAATGTATTTGACTCCAGCTGTTGTTGAGTGAATCTGTGAAATAGTTTCTTGTTGAGGAATGACTTTTGAACTACACCTCTCTTTGATTCAAAGGATAACACACAAATCCTTGCATGTTTCCATCAACAAAGAAATGTGTACGAGAGTCTCATTGCACCTCAGTGATAGCGCGTTCTCCTGCAACAGTAACATGGAGGGAATAAAAATGTGAACTCACTAGTGAACGAAAATGAAATAGTGTGAAAAAGATTTGCATAACTTGGAGCAGATTTAAATATTTAGATATTGAAAATCCGACTTCATAATGAGCCATTGGAAGATCTCATGAAATGGCTACTTTGATTCTCTTTTCTTAAAGCGAAAAAAAAATAATTTTAAAATCAACTATTCAAACAGTTTTCTCATTATTAAAAAAACACCATTGTTATTACTAGTCACTATTAATACTAACAAACAAGGGAGGCTATTTAGTAGCGGAGATGACTATCATATTTTTAAACACATTTATGTCAACGGTTTTAGAATTTTTGTAAATAAAAAATATTTTGTATTGCTAAGTTAAGTAAGTTCAGTCATACTATTACATTTACACGAAAAAATGTTAACTTTTATTTTTGAAGATAAAAAAATCTATTCAATGTGCATATAAATGAAACATAATTTAAAACAACAATTAATAAGTAGTTTTTCATATCATCTCATGAGCTACGGCATGCGTATGACACTACTGTACTCATAATCATAAATTTTTATTTTTTTTTAAAGAAAATGTTCTATATTTTTTCCTTGAGGTTTTGAATAAGAGATTGACCCTTTACAAAACAATGAGATCAATTAGGACAGGTTCACATCTAGCTTTACTAGCTTCACCTTTACTTTCAGCAAGCCCTTGGTCTGCTGGACCGTTGGGGCACCACACAAGACCTGTCAACCTACTTTCTCCATTCTTTTCTGAAATTTGCCTTTGATATAATTTTATTCTGATATTCTTTCTGAAAATTATGAAACCTGCCTTTTTACCTGCCTGGGTGGACCACTTCGGGGGCCGATTATGACTTTGTTTTTCCACGCAAAATGTCTTTGTAACCTTGTTTCTATTATTTACATTTCTCGCTTGAACAGTTTTGTGAAATGGAACGTACAGTTCTATAATGCCTCATCAAAGATCTCACTATGTTTGTGTGATAGGTTTGCTAAGAATTTCTTTCTAATTTGATATAAAAATGAATGCCATCAATTTTAGATGCAACATTATTAATAGTTGTGAGTTGAAGAGCGTACTACATAGAAACTGAAGATACAGAGCAATAGAGATAGAGAAAATGAAATACTAAGCAGAAAGAAGGTTGTGAGATACATAGGATATAGACACAGAATCTGAAATACTGAACATATAGACACAGACTATGAGATACTGATCATATAGACACAGAGTATCAGATACTGATCATGTAGACACAGAGTATTAGATACTGATCATGTAGACACAGACTATGAGATACTGATCATATAGACACAGACTATGAGATACTGAACATATAGACACAGACTATGAGATACTGATCATATAGACACAGACTATAAGATACTGAACATATAGACAGACTATGAGATACTGAACATATAGACACAGACTATGAGATACTGAACATATAGACACAGACTATGAGATACTGAACATATAGACACAGACTATGAGATACTAATCATATAGACACAGAGTATCATATACTGATCATGTAGACACAGAGTATCAGATACTGATCATGTAGACACAGAGTATCAAATACTGATCATATAGACACAGAGTATCAGATACTGATCATATAGACACAGAGTATTAGATACTGATCATATAGAGAGAAACTATGAGATACGATGATATAGACACAGGCTATCAATAATTTCATAGAACGTCTGCTAAACTATTATTTTAAAAAATTTATATTCAGAACGTGCCCGTACATTCAGTGCGTACATTAGTTGGACTTGTGGACATGTAGCGGTGTGTCTATGTGGCATTGATTTCCTTCTGTCCAGATGCTCTCTACATTGACTCACAGATAACAGAAACAAAACAAAAGTGTTTTGGGAATATCAATTGATCTGTTTTTTTTTTTGTGTTGTTTTTGTTTTTGTTGTTATGAAGCAGTAAGCTATTTATCTTGTTATTTTATTTGATGACTTTCTGTTTCATTTCTCAATATAAGTCACAATGAGGATACAAGCTAACTACAGCTGTAAGTACATTTTCTCATTTTCATTTGAATAATTAATTGGTACCAACTTTTGACTCATATTAATAATAATAATAATAATAATAATAATAATAATAATAATAATAATAATAATAATAATAATAATCTTTATTGTCCGTAAGGAAATTTGTCTTACAATTTGTGCATTACACCAAACAAAAAACATTATAACTATAAGAAACCAAAGTGTACATTCACACCAGACTCTCTCATAATTTACATGTGACAAAGTTTATACCAGATTGTTCTTATTTAATGATTTGATTGCCAGGGGAACAAAAGAGTGTTTGTGTCTGTTTGTCTTTGCTATCGGTGTCTTGTATCTCTTTTGTGATAGTAAAATCACAAAATCCTGACACAAAGGGTGATTTCTTTATTTCGAGGATCTTGTTAGCTTTTTTATAGATGTTTGTCTCAAACAACTGCCCAAATGGGGTTTGTTTTTTGCCAATGATTTTACCAGCAGCATTTAGGATTCTATAAAGTATATTTTTATTTTTAATGCTCAGATTGCCCTTTTGGTAAGCAAATTATTACAAAGATCATTCAGAAGAAACATTTTTACCAATTTTACCAAGTAAGTGAAACAGGTCTATAGTCATTCATTTCCTTCGGTTTGAAAACCTTTGGCACAGGTACAATTATAGATGACTTCCACACAGGTGGTATCTCATGGTTTAGTAATGAAGTAGAAAAAATATCTTGGAAAGTTTCAGTTAGTTGTTCAGCACATTCTTTTAAGATTCGCCCTTTTATTCCGTCAGGCCCACCAGCTTTCATTGGGTTGACGTTTTTGAAAATGTTACAAACTTGCTCTTTAGTAATCGCTAATTCTAATTAGTTGTTAACATTGACATCCTCAAGGGCTTTGAGTCTTAGATAATTAAAATCTTTCGTGTCGAAGCGACAATAGAAATCATTTAACTCGTAGGCTAATGTTTTTACGTCTCTTGCAGCAAGATTATTTTTAATTTTGACTTGTGCTCCTGCCATTTTGTTCATGATGCCCCACGCCTGTCTCATGTCACTAATCTTGTCTTCTAGCTTGATGTTTCTCCTCCCTTCCTCAAGAACGACGTTGAGATTTCGTTGAGCTCTTTTCCTTGTCTGTCCATCGCCACTCATATATGCTCTTTTCTTTTTTTATTATTTCTCGTTTTATTTTTGTAGTGACCCATGGTTTATTGTTGGGGTATATATTGATGCTCTTAGTACTGACACACATGTTTTCACAGAATTTGATGTAATTTGTCACTGTGTCGACCCATCTTCCAGATTTGAAGTGGTCTCTTTAAACAATTTCAGTCAGTGCAGTCTAGACATCCCTGCAGTTTGAGAATATTGTTTTGAGTCCATACTTGTACGTTTTTTTTGAATGATTTTTCCTTCTTTAAGTTTCGTGCGGTAAGTAGGCCTCCTTCAGTCGCCAAGCGACTATGGATCATCTCATGGAAATGAGATGAATGCCTGGGCATTAGCTTTGGTCAGAACGATGTCGCCTACACATCATTCCCCCTTATCCACGCAGCTGATGTATCCAAAGGAATGGCAGTGCCGATACAGTTTGGGGTCAGCGGCGTCGCAGGTTTTACCAGAGTGTAGGACTAGGTGCTATAAACTGCCTTAGGGTCTCCAGATCCTAATTTTTCCTGAAGGTTGACTCCCGAAGCCTTTCCCATGATTGGGTATAGCTGCAAGGCAACAAAGCTTTGAATTCAGAGTTTTCCATCTCCTAGGTGGGTCTCATAGAACGTAGACACAAATGTTTGCACATCACATCTGAACTTTTTTTTGAAACTTAAACAAAGATTTACTTTAGGATAAAATGAACTTTAAAAACAACAAATCAGCTATTAGCATTGGACATGACACAGATACAAAAGTTATAGGACGACACAGAAACTTCAACTACAAGTCTCGCATCTGTTTGGTATATCAACTTCTTTTTTTTTACCAGACTAGCAGCAAACACCTAAACCTTTTGCAACTCAACATCTTAGGTCTACAAAACAAGACAACAGAACTCCAACACATACTCAAGAAGCATGATATACACATAGCGCTATTGCAAGAAACACTACTGCCCAAGAAAAAAATAAACATCACAGGCTACACACAGTACAGATGCCTTTGCACCAAATGCCAGGGAATTATGACCCTCATAAGAAACGACACACAAGCCACAGTAAAACAAATACAGAACAATACAGACATCGACACGCAGGAAATATTTCTTTGGAGAGGAGGAACAAAGTACACCATCAACAACTACTATTGCCCACCATCATCAACAGCAGAAATAGACATACAACTACCACACTACACAAGGACAATAATAGCTGGCGACTTCAATGCACACACACCTTCCCTAGGCTACCCATACTACAACAAGCGTGGCAAAGAAATAGAGGATGTAACAAATGCCTCTAACCTACACCTTCTGCAAAACAAAACTACACCTCCAACTTTCCTCCACAGAGCACACAACACAACTAGCAGACCTGACCTAACTTTTATCTCTACAGACATTACCGACTCTTCTAAAATAACAGTACTTGAAGACATAGGTAGTGACCACAGGCCTATACTCATCAATATTGGAACGCCAGGTAGATACCAATCCAACAAAACAACTAGATGGAACTATAAAAAAGCTAACTGGGCAGCTTTTTCACAAGAAACAGACACAAGACTACCAAGTATAATTGAGACAGACGTTGATTCAACCTACACAACTATAGCCTCCAACATCTTACAAGCAGCAAAAAAATACATCCCTCGAGGCCAAGTTAAGAAATACAAACCTTTTTGGAGACCTGAATTAGATAAATTAGTAAAAGAAAGAAACATGGCCAGGAAGACTATAGAAAAAAATCCTACTAGAGAGAACAAGACAACGTACAACAAATTGACAGGGCTTATAAGATACAAAATTAAAACAGAAAAAAAGAAAAAGTGGACCACAACATGCGAACAACTAGATCTAAACAAGGATGGTCGAAAGGCCTGGACCCTTCTGCACCGGCTAGCAGGAAAGAAACAAATAACAAACCCCCAACCAATAAAAGGCACTGACGACATAATAACAGAAAACCTTAAAAAGGCTGAAACCTTCAATAAATATTTTGCCAGCATAAACAAGTCAAAGCCAAGAAAACAACTGGACCAAGCCTTCAGTAATATCTTAAAGAAAGAAGAAAAAGCTCCAACAGTCAACTGTCAGATCTTTGACACCCCCTTCACTCTACATGAGCTCAATACTGCTCACTCCACAATGCACAAGCTGGCTTCAGGAAAGCAAGTAGAACAGAAGACCACCTCTTTCGTTTTATCCAGGACACAGTAGAAGGGTTTCATGAAAACAAGCACACTACAGCAGTATTTATAGATTTGCAGGCACTTTATGCAGACGACCTTTTAATTTGGACTACAGAGAAATATCGAGTGCTGACTAGATCCAACCTAAATAGAGCCCTCACAACTATCTCCACATATTCAAAATTATGAAACATGGAAATAAACAAAGAAAAGTCAGTTTATTCAATCTTTAGCCACAGCAACAAAACAGCAAAAAGAAACTACATCCTAAAAATAGACTCTCAGCCAATAAATAAAGAAGAAAATCCAACATATCTTGGTGTAAAACTAGACCAAAGACTGTCTCTAAAACACTTTATGGCAGATTTAAAAGAAAAGGCATCACAAAGATTAAACACAATAAAACACCTAGCAGGAACATCCTGGGGAGCTGAAAAGAAAACCTTAAGACAGTTATACGCTGGATATGTCAGATCTGTAATGGATAACTGTCTCTCCATACAAGTAGCTGCCAACAAAACCTATCAATCATCATTAGATACAATCCAAAACCAAGCCTTGCGGTTAATTAGTGGAGGTATGAGAACTACTCCCACAGCAGCCTGTGAAATAGACTCCAATATTGAACCACTTAAGTTAAGGCGCAACAGAGCAGCATTAGAAGCTATTGAGAGATACAGAAGGTTGGAGGACGATCATCCAAATAAATTACTAACACAGAGAAATAGGAAAAACAACCAAAAAAAAGCAAAGGACTCTGATCCAACTTACTGACGAACTAGCCCTAAAACACCACCTACCCAATAACAAAGAAAAAATTACCAGGTTTTCAAACATTACACCCGGACTAAACTACAAACAACCAACCATCAAAACACATTTACTAAATAACACCTTAACAAAAGAATCAAATCCACTGGAGCTCAAAGTAGGCACGCTTGAAACAATCGAAAGCTATCAAAAAACAGCTATCCATATTTATACAGACGGATCGGCTTTCAAAGCTACCATCAATGCTGGTCTTGGTGCCTTCCTGGTCTTCCCTAAAAATAAACACTTTGAGATAAGCGCACCCTGTGGTGATTACTGCTCAAACTTCCAAGCCGAAATTGAGGCAATTACCATAGCACTCCAGACAGTGGAAAACAATCTACAATCTTCCAACTAAGAACAGGACACACACCACTATTAAATTACCACCTGAACAAAAAAAACTCCACACAACTACCCCTTTGCAGACACTGCGCCCACCCCTTTGAAACCGTAAACCATATCCTCTTTGAATGCCCCTCCCTAATCCACCTTAGGCAGACCCTACTTCCACTACAGCCCAACATAACCAACACCCTGTACGGCAGTGCTGAACAACTGAAGAAAACAGCACACTTTTTTTCCTTGGCACAGTCTGCAAAAGAGCTCACAGCTCAGCAGCAATAAAGCTGGCTAGAAGAAGAAGAAGAAGAAGAATATCAACTTCTCCATGACCGCTGTAGTGTTTTAGTAGTCAACTTTCAAGGCATACACTTTACAGTGACTTTACATAAAAATACAATCTTACTACATCATATGTCCACACTATAAATTATATCCACACTATACACTATATTCACACTATACACTATATCCACACAGTACACTATATCCAAACAGTACACTATATCCACACTATACATTCTATTCACACTATACACTATATCCAGACTATACAATGTATCCACACTATACACTATATCCAGACTATACAATGTATCCACACTATAGATTATATCCACACTAAACACTATATCCACACTATAACCTCACTATTCTCAATGTCCTTATTCCAACTGATGTAACTGATTTGGCTATAGTGTTTAGTGTATATCTTACAGCGACACTTATAACATTTGTGTTTCGAATATCAAAACCCAATTCCCAAAAGCTACAAACTAAAACGTTCCAATTGTTTCTCTAAGCCTAACAAGGACATTAATGAATAGACGTCCCCATGGAGATACTTGATTTAGTCTGACTTTTTATGGTGAGTTCTATGTGGCGTTCAAATGTATTCAACCTGATTACACAAGTTGAGAAACACAGTATTGTAATGGTGCTAATGGAAGGTCTCGTTTTTATTTACACCATCTGATGATGTACCAATACATTTGAACAGTTTCTTAAATCTATTGAACATCGGGGGCTAGCTTATTGATCGTCTTTCAAGCTATACAGAAACTTAGAAAAAGAAATATTACCATTCACTGCTTTATATTTCGCAATTAAAGATTGCACTATTGTAGACTATTGTAATCTCTAATACATGGAATCAATGAGATTCATCTGAATATTTATTAGATCTACTATTGACAATATTATTGACACTATTTGACGCTATTAAGAGAAATGTCACATGTTTAGTCAGATTTCAGTAATTTTATATCTATTTGTTCAGACATTCTTACTGAAACGCTTTAAATTTCTGAATCTTGAAATGTAGTTATAGGTTGTCTCCCTTGTAGCAAGAGAGAACCACGAACGCATTTTGAAGTTTTTGTGTTTTTCCCTATCAGTGTGGACCGCTTCGTGGCACTCACTCGATATCCGTCACTGGAGAGGTGACTCCATTTCATTTCTAGGTGTATTCGTTTTGATACTCCAAGCACTGTTTTTCTATGAGAGTAATGAATAGAAGTCAACTGTTGGTCTAGAGATGACTTCACAAGTAGAACATTTTTAGAAGAAATAATTTAACAAAATCATGTCACCTCACCCTGTCACCTCACCCTGTCACCTCACCCTGTCACCTCACCCTGTCACCTCACCCTGTCACCTCACCCTGTCACCTCACCCTGTCACCTCACCCTGTCACCTCACCCTGTCACCTCACCCTGTCTGTTTAGTAGGCTACACATATTTTACGCCTCATTTCTTCCATTCTCGCATCAAGTGAAAATGTGTACAAATTATTCATAGCTCCTAACAAAAATAAATCAAGAAATCGACCATATATTTCATAAATTAGTTTTAACTAGTGGACCGGAGGCGTAACATTTAATAACTTAAAACAGATTTGCCACGCCCTCCTGTCGATTTAGCAGGAGCTCCTGGAAATCTACCGAAATTGCAAAAAATACGAAAAAGTCCTTAAAATATACGGAATATATTGACAAAATTTGTCATTTTGGGGTGTCATTCAATATAGAAAACGCCAATGTTACGCGCGATAAATAAAAACGGCATTATGCATTAGCCGTAATTGTGTAATCTGGTGAACGAAGCTTCTCGCGCCTCAAACTAATGAAGAATTACTTGAGGTCAACAATTCTGAAATTTAAATTGAAACATAGTCTCCTGCTCCCTACTCATCTGTGACATAGTCTCCTGGTCCTACTAATCTGTGACATAGTCTCCTGCTCCTACTCACATATGGCATAGTCTCCTGGTCCTACACATCTGTGACATAGTCTCCTGCTCCTACTCATTTGTGACATAGTCTCCTGGTCCTACTCATCTGTGACATAGTCTCCTGGTCCTACTCATTTGTGACATAGTCTCCTGGTCCTACTCATCTGTGACATAGTCTCCTGGTCCTACTCATCTGTGACATAGTTTCCTGGTCCTACTCATCTGTGACATAGTTTCCTGGTACTACTCATCTGTGACATAGTCTCCTGCTCTTACTCATCTGTGACATAGTTTCCTGGTCCTACTCATCTGTGACATAGTTTCCTGCTCTTACTCATCTGTGACATAGTCTCCTGCTCTTACTCATCTGTGACATAGTCCCCTGCTCTTACTCATCTGTGACATAGTCTCCTGCTCCTACACATCCAAGTCGTGACATAACGATTCTAGCATCCATACAATTATCAGAATTGACAATTTACTGACATTTTTTTAAAAATTAACTAAAAATACGTGACACACTGAACGCTGAGAGGCAGGTATTATGACGTCACAAGTAGGAAGATTTGAGTTATTCTGGGAAACAGAAGTAAACTGACAGACTGACTTGATACCCAGCACCCTAACACTTAGACTAAGCATCACAGTCGCAGTATGAAATGTACAGGAACGTTGTTAGTTTATAACTTAATCTGAATTCAGAACTCAATTACAAGATGGCGACGTGGTTTTCAATCAAATATTTGAGACTTCTAATGCTGACATTGTTGACTTAATGTTTCAAAGGTATGAGACTTTTAATTCTTACATTGTTGATTTGATGTTTCTTTGAACTTTCTCATGGCCGCTCTTGTTGTTTTTTTTTTGCTTCAGAATTTCATTTCTGCAAGGAAAATAAGAGGAGTTGTAGTTTTTCATTTGTAGCAAATCAAGTTACTCCTTTAGTTGAAGTCAGATTGCTATTTTTCCTACATTTTTAGATTTATCGTTGCCATGACTACATTCTAATATCACTTAGATTCACAGTATTCTTGAAACATGTCCACCTCTTTTCTTGAACTCCTAAATCAACGTATACATTTGGGTACCCCCATAGTCTGCCCGACACTGGCCTTCTTACTTCTCTCTAGATTGCACTCTCTAAGAATGGAGATGAATCTAAGAGACAAGAGTAAGGAAGAAAGAGAGTTTGTGTTGAAATGTTTAATTGGTTGGTCAATTACTAAGACAATCTACTTAGTAGTGACTCTTGCTGTTACATTCTGTCTGTGTTTGTAACCAAACTCTATAGCTTTTCACTGTACAAAAACAAACAACGAAAGTCAACATATACTTAGTCTGTTTACAAATAATACACCAGTATTTTAGGTTATTTACTAATTTACTAGTCTGTTGAAGACTTTTCTTTGTCTTTCTGTCCAATTTGTTTTTAAATTGCTTCCATGACCTGACAAGTCAATTGTGTCACATCTAAACTGACAGTTGCTCGTTCAGTGTACATTTATATCAATACGGACTTAGCTGTTAGACACTACAGGAAACAATCAATACGTTCATAGTATTAGTCTATTAGTTGCAGTTTGCGCTCTAGACTGCGGGCTACGACGTTGAAACAAAGTAACCCTAAATAACACACAAGAACTAAACTGATTGGTTTGTACTAAGTACATTATTAGCAACACACACTGGCTACGCCCTTTGTTTTGTTCTCAGGCTTTATATTGTTTACTAAAGCTGGAACATATTTTTTATTTTTTAATTGTAGTAAACGATCAACCTAACCGACGTTTTAGCCCTTGATTTTAGTTTATCTGTTACAATGAATTTTCACGGCCCGCTCTCTCTTTCCTCCTCCCCTATCTCTCTCTCTCTCTCTTACGCTCTCTGGAACAACATTTTGTATTTTTGTTAACCTGTGCATTGTAATTCTCCGACATAGACTTTTGACTTGATTTGGAAAGACCAGCATCATAATGCACTCATGACACTATGCACGCTCTCATATTTTGGGCCCGTTAATTCTAGTATATATTTTACTTATCCACATCCTCCCCTCCCCCGCCATTAACAACACTCTATAACTTCTCTTCGGCGTCTCAATTCAATGAATGTTGACCTTAACCCACCCCTCTTTTTTTTTGTTTGTTTCTCTTTTTTTTTAAGGACATTAAGCTGTCCCTCCTATGGTTCAAAATTGTCGATTTATTTTTCTATAACTGAATATTATAGAGCATTCATTTCTGAACAATTTGGTGTATACAACATGTCCAAATTCAAAGTGGAAGTATTTTAAATATTTTAAGAGGTTTGTCGTTTTTTGACTGTTTTCTCCCTTTAGCCATTTTCATATTGTTTTGTTCAGAGATGGCGTGATAAAAAAACATTATTTTTGAATATTTTACCTTGAAATTTGGCACCAATAATGTTGTTTATACAAGTATGAAAGTGAAGCAGAATAAATACCAAAGGTTGAAAACTTTTAGAGTAATTAATTTTTTTCTATGCCTACCCCCCTATAAAAACGTGAAATAATGGGCCACAAACAAGTTTAGAGCTGTAGCTTTTTTTCTAAGCAATGAATATGGTTAATTCTGCTTCGCAGTCCTCTGCTAGTATTAAATAACCAACAGGGGAAGTTTTATTGAAATATCTTTAGTAGTTTTCAAGAAATCTTGACATGAAAAGTAACTATTTTTTCAACATTTTTAGCTAAAAATAGAACCCCTCCCAATTTTTTTTTTCAAAATGTTGATAAGATATAAGTATTTATTTTCTTCTTATTTGCATGCCTATTTACAAAACAATTTCTATTATTAAAACATGTCATTTCTATTTGTGGGTTTAAGCTGTCATTTTATGGATCCTCCAATTGATCACCACACACTTTTAGATTTTGAATCTATATACAGCATTTGAAGTTAGTTTTAAACATTTCGTGTACATCCTTTAATAAGAAAACGAATCTAGACATTTATTTTGGTATGCCATTAGGATTAGTTTTGTTTTTGTTTTTTTTTAGCGGCCCCCGAAAAGGGTAAAGACGCTATTAGTTTTGTGTGTCCTGTCGGTCCGTCTGTCCCTCGTAAACTAGAAAAGATAGTAAAAATCCGACATCACAATTTTTTTGACCATTCAAAGTTCTGATGCAACGGCTACATTTTCTTTTCTGAAAGCGAAAAATCTAATTATTTTAATCACTTATGCAAACAGTTTTTTTAAAGAGAAAATAATCTATTTAGTATAAGTTTTGAGTATTTGGTAAATGTGCAGTGAACTTTAAACGGTTTTCGTAGGAAAAGAGCATTTTGTAGATTTTAAAGAAAGATTAAAATGTCTAATGTAATATTTAGCACAAACGTTAATGGAATTTAATTTACAATAGCGTAGTTGGTTGGTTGTTGTTGTTTTTTTTTTTGGGAGGGGGATTCCAGGGGGATCTTAATATAAAAATAAGGCAGACGGGCGGACAGACAGACTATTACGAAAATGAAAACTTCTTTTCCTAATAAATTGTAATTGTGATGTGGTCAGCTATAAATAGTAACGGTAGTAAATTTAAAGTGTATAGAGTTTAGACAGTACAATGTTGGTTGTGTATCTCTCTAGTGTATAGAGTTTAGACAGTACAATGTTGGTTGTGTACCTCTCTAGTGTATAGAGTTTAGACAGTACAATGTTGGTTGTGTACCTCTCTAGTGTATAGAGCTTAGACAGTACAATGTTGGTTGTGTACCTCTCTATTGTATAGAGTTTAGACAGTACAATGTTGGTTGTGTACCTCTCTAGTGTATAGAGTTTAGACAGTACAATGTTGGTTGTGTACCTCTCTAGTGTATAGAGCTTAGACAGTACAATGTTGGTTGTGTACCTCTCTATTGTATAGAGTTTAGACAGTACAATGTTGGTTGTGTACCTCTCTAGTGTATAGAGCTTAGACAGTACAATGTTGGTTGTGTACCTCTCTAGTGTATAGAGTTTAGACAGTACAATGTTGGTTGTGTACCTCTCTAGTGTATAGAGTTTAGACAGTACAATGTTGGTTGTGTACCTCTCTAGTGTATATAATTTAGACAGTACAATGTTGGTTGTGTACCTCTCTAGTGTATAGAGTTTAGACAGTTCAATGTTGGTTGTGTGCCTTTCTAGTGTATAGAGTTTAGACAGTACAATGTCTGTTGTTTTATTCTTGAATATTTTACTTATCACCTGTATTTCTGAACAGAGCAATGATCTGGTTACCTCCCTTATTCCCTAAATCCATCCCATTACTTAAAGTGATTTTGTGTGTTGATAATGTTAGCCTAACATGACTTTGTAAATGCAGTAGCTGGTGACTTGCCAGGAGTTAATTGAGTCATATCATAGCCTTCTGAACAACTTAAGTTTTTTTTTGTAATACCTCAGTTAGCGTACACCTGTCGTCTGAGCTTCTGTCATATGGACAAGTTGTGAAGTTGTTTTTTCAAGGCTGTGAGCACGCAACAAGTATGTGTTATAAAGTCGTGAGTTGAAGGAGTTCAATGTGCCGAATAGCTTCAGACTCGCGACATAAAACACACTAGACCTCAAAATAACGTGAACATGCTCTCTTAAAATAGGACTGACTCATCAACTTTTTACAAATTTGTTGAACAAAAGGAACCGGAAATTACATTACATTCATTTTAATTTCATTGATTGAAGAGCTTCCAGACATTCAAACAAGATTCCGTTATGTACACTTAAAAAACATTCTCTTTTTTTCCAACTCACAATAAATTGAATGTTTTACTCTAGAATCATTAGTTTCTGGAATCTATGTTTACTCTTTAATATATTGTTTAGCTGTCCCGAGCAGAAATATATTATTAATTTCGTAAAGTATGTTTGCCCGCTATTTAGTTTAAAAAAAAAAATAACTAAAAAGCGCTATTGAAAAATCTGATTACGCTTATTCCCAAGCGCAGTGTTTCCCAAGCTGTGTTCCGTGGAACCCTAGTGTTCCTCGAGGCTTGAATAGATGTTCCTCGAGGCTTGAATAGATGTTCCTCGAGGCTTGAATAGATGTTCCACGAACTACTGGAATAATTAACTACTAGGCCACCACGACAATTAATGTCTCTACAAAAGGGCAGAGTGTCTTATATGCTCAGAATGTGCGAAATGTTTTTTTAAGGACAAAGTTTTGGAAACACTGTTGTAGGGTAGAACAAGTTTTGGAAACACTGTTGTAGGGTAGAACAAGTTTTGGAAACACTGTTGTAGGGTAGAACAAGTTTTGGAAACACTGTTGTAGGGTAGAACAAGTTTTGGAAACACTGTTGTAGGGTAGAACAAGTTTTGGAAACACTGTTGTAGGGTAGAACAAGTTTTGGAAACACTTCTGTAGGGTAGAACAAGTTTTGGAAACACTTCTGTAGGGTAGAACAGGTTTTGGAAACAATTCTGTAGGGTAGAACAAGTTTTGGAAACACTGTTGTAGGGTAGAAAAAATTCTTCTTAAACAAAAAGTTTTTTTTTTGTTTTATTAATTGAATCTGTAGGTAACAAAACTTGAAATAGAAGTATATAATATATTTCGATAGTAGTAACATACGAGTTGTCTACATTTTTAAAAAGGTAATATATTTTGTTAGCATTTATATACAAGTTCCAAAAAAATTTATAAAATATTTATATTTTCCTAAAAGCTTCATATGTATCCTTTAATACTTTAAACCTAAGTACACATTTTTATATGCATATTTTTTCTAACCAGATTTCTAAGGCCATTCGTGTTAGTTAATAGTAGTACATAAATTACCTTCTGCAATACCGACATGTCCATTGATTAGTCTACAGTCTACACCAAGAAAACCATGCTGTATTCAGAAAGCGACACATTTTGTGCATTATTTCCACGGTTCCTTCATTTTGTTAAGGTGAAGATGGCCTTGTGGTTTTTGATAATTCCTAGTCTCTGATTCCAACACAAAATGTCACACATAATCTTATCCACATGTTTGCTGCGTTCATGTCTGACCAGCAGGCCGATTACTTGCTAAACAACCGACCCACAGGGGACGCCAACGAGTGTGTGTGAAACATTTTGATCGCTGTTGTTTTTTTTTGAAAGAGCAAAGTGAAAAATAGGAAGAAACAAAACGTTCTGGGACACAAATAGTCTCTACAAGTTGATTGTACTTTAGCACAAAGTTTATTGATTGTACTTTAGCACAAAGTTTATTGATTGTACTTTAGCACAAAGTTTATTGATTGTACTTTAGCACAAAGTTTATTGATTGTACTTTAGCACAAAGTTTATTGATTGTACTTTAGCACAAAGTTTATTGATTGTACTTTAGCACAAAGTTTATTGATTGTACTTTAGCACAAAGTTTATTGATTGTACTTTAGCACAAAGTTTATTGATTGTACTTTAGCACAAAGTTTATTGATTGTACTTTAGCACAAAGTTTATTGATTGTACTTTAGCACAAAGTTTATTGATTGTACTTTAGCACAAAGTTTATTGATTGTACTTTAGCACAAAGTTTATTAGGTACTTGGCGTTGTGCTTTGAGGAAACATCATGTTCCTTGTCTCAAAGTGCGATACACAGCTAGATGTATCATTTTGACTAAATTAGATATTTACACTCTACAGAATTAGGTCTTAGAGTTTAATAGTTACGTCGTTGAGTTTTACAGAATTAGGTTTTTGAATTCACTAGTTAGATCGTAGAGTTTTACAGAATTAGGTATTTGAGTTTCATCCTTCTGAAACAAACATTGGTCCTATTTCAAAACCTAAAGCTACACATGCAGTATAAGAATCCGAACTGACTTTTACAATGTCAACTATTTAAGCGAGTTTCTTATCTTCATGTAGTTTTGATTTTTACTGAATCACTTCTTTTTTATTTACTTTAAATGAACCACTTCCTCACTGAACCACTTCCTTACTAAACCACTTCCTTACCGAACCACTTTCTTACTGAACCACTTCCTTACTTAACAACTTTTTTACTGAACCACTTCCTTACTGTACCACTTCCTTGCTGAACCACTTCCTTACTGAACCACTTCCTTACTGAACCACTTCCTTACTGAATCACTTCCTTACTGAACCACTTCCTTACTGAACCACTTCCTTACTGAACCACTTCCTTACTGAACCACACTTCCTTACTGAACCACACTTCCTTACTGAACCACTTCCTTACTGA
The DNA here is from genome assembly GCF_947242115.1 of Biomphalaria glabrata. Taxonomy (NCBI): domain Eukaryota; kingdom Metazoa; phylum Mollusca; class Gastropoda; family Planorbidae; genus Biomphalaria; species Biomphalaria glabrata. Next base: position 22,425,361 of record NC_074721.1, read on the forward strand.
ACCACTTCCTTACTGAACCACTTCCTTACTGAATCACTTCCTTACTGAATCACTTCCTTACTGAACCACTTCCTTGCTGAACAACTTCCTTAAAGAACCACTTCCTTGCTGAACCACTTCCTTGCTGAACCACTTCCTTGCTGAACCACTTCCTTACTGAACCACTTCCTTACTGAACCACTTCCTTACTTAACCACTTCCTTGCTGAACCACTTCCTTACTGAACCACACTTCCTTACTGAACCACTTCCTTACTGAACCACTTCCTTACTGAATCACTTCCTTACTGAATCACTTCCTTACTGAACCACTTCCTTGCTGAACCACTTCCTTACAGAACCACTTCCTTGCTGAACCACTTCCTTGCTGAACCACTTCCTTGCTGAACCACTTCCTTACTGAACCACTTCCTTACTGAACCACTTCCTTACTGAACCACACTTCCTTACTGAACCACACTTCCTTACTGAACCACACTTCCTTACTGAACCACTTCCTTACTGAACCACTTCCTTACTGAACCACTTCCTTACTTAACCACTTCCTTACTGAACCACACTTCCTTACTGAACCACTTCCATACTGAACCACTTCTTTACTGAACCAATTCCTTACTGAACCACACTTCCTTACTGAACCATTTCCTTACTGAACCAATTCCTTACTGAACCACACTTCCTTACTGAACCACACTTCCTTACTGAACCACTTCCTTACTGAACCACTTCCTTACTGAACCACACTTCCTTACTGAATCACTTCCTTACTGAACCACACTTCCTTACTGAACCACACTTCCTTACTGAACCACTTCCTTGCTGAACCACTTCCTTGCTGAACCACTTCCTTGCTGAACCACTTCCTTACTGAACCACTTCCTTACTGAACCACTTCCTTACTGAATCACTTCCTTACTGAACCACACTTCCTTACTGAACCACACTTCCTTACTGAACCACTTCCTTACTGAACCACTTCCTTACTGAACCACTTCCTTACTGAACCACTTCCTTACTTAACCACTTCCTTACTGAACCACACTTCCTTACTGAACCACTTCCTTACTGAACCACTTCTTTACTGAACCAATTCCTTACTGAACCACACTTCCTTACTGAACCATTTCCTTACTGAACCACTTCCTTACTGAACCACACTTCCTTACTGAACCACACTTCCTTACTGAACCACTTCCTTACTGAACCACTTCCTTACTGAACCACACTTCCTTACTGAATCACTTCCTTACTGAACCACACTTCCTTACTGAACAACACTTCCTTACTGAACCACTTCCTTACTGAACCACTTTTTTTTAGAAAATTCAATCAGTTATTGTTCTGAACCCTTATTTTTATTAAACTACTTCTGTGATTCACTTTTTTTTTTCTTTGCATATTTTAGAACTCGAGGCTGCTGAGAGGAGGAGGGGGGGGGGGAGGGTAGTGGGGAAGAAAGTGTAAGGAGGGCTAATTATTTCTCTGCGAGTAAAGTAATTTTTAATGTCTGTACTTGATCTTGGCCTTGACCTACTTGTTCATAAAAGAGTTCAGAGATACTTGTTGTACGACCTGGGACATGAGACCAGGTGTTTCTGAACACATCTCGTTACTTTCTCTCTCACCCAATCGTTTGCTTGATGACGTCATGATATGTAACATGCATCATATCATATAACTTAAGTCTGTGATACATTATAACAAATAACTTAAGTCTGTGATACAAACTTTAAATCATATCATATATAACTTAAGTCTGTGATACAAACTTTAAATCATATCATATATAACTTAAGTCTGTGATACAACCAAAACTATGTTTTATAATGACATACAAACAAAACTATGTTTTATAATGACATACAAACAAAACTATGTTTTATAATGACATACAAACAAAACTATGTTTTATAATGACATACAACCAAAACTATGTTTTATAATGACATACAAACAAAACTATGTTTTATAATGACATACAAACAAAACTATGTTTTATAATGACATACAACCAAAACTATGTTTTATAATGACATACAAACAAAACTATGTTTTATAATGACATACAAACAAAACTATGTTTTATAATGACATACAAACAAAACTATGTTTTATAATGACATACAAACAAAATTATGTTTTATAATGACATACAAACAAAACTATGTTTTATAATGACATACAAACAAAACTATGTTTTATAATGACATACAAACAAAACTATGTTTTATAATGACATACAAACAAAACTATGTTTTATAATGACATACAAACAAAACTATGTTTTATAATGACATAAAAACAAAACTATGTTTTATAATGACATACAAACAAAACTATGTTATGTAATGACATACAAACAAAACTATGTTATGTAATGACTAAACCGAAAAGATTTTTGTAAGATTTGAAGAATAAAACAAAAGTCTTTATTTGTTTGTTTTGCTTTCTTAATCTCAACTTCTTTACAATTCTCTCTTTCTCTTTCTCAAGCTCTCATTGTATTCTTTCACTTTCTCTTAGCTGTCACTGAATTCTTATACTTTCTCTTAGCTGTCAGTTGATTCTTGTACTTTCTCTTAGCTGTCAGTTGATTCTTGTACTTTCTCTTAGCTGTCAGTTGATTCTTGTACTTTCTCTTAGCTGTCAGTTGATTCTTGTACTTTCTCTTAGCTGTCAGTTGATTCTTGTACTTTCTCTTAGCTGTCACTGAATTCTTGTACTTTCTTTTAGCTGTCAGTTGATTCTTGTACTTTCTCTTAGCTGTCAGTTGATTCTTGTACTTTCTCTTAGCTGTCAGTTGACTCTTGTACTTTCTCTCTCTCTACTTTTTAAAATTTAATTTTTCCTAGCTCTCAGACATTTTTTTCTTCATTGCTCTCATTTTTATTTCTAGTTTTAAATCTTTCTTTCCTAATTCTCTCTTTCCCATTAAGACTTTCTTTCCTAATTCTCTCTTTCCCATTAAGACTTTCTTTCCTAATTCTCTCTTTCCCATTAAGACTTTCTTTCCTAATTCTCTCTTTCCCATTAAGACTTTCTTTCCTAATTCTCTCTTTCCCATTAAGACTTTCTTTCCTAATTCTCTCTTTCCCATTAAGACTTTCTTTCCTAATTCTCTCTTTCCCATTAAGACTTTCTTTCCTAATTCTCTCTTTCCCATTAAGACTTTTTTTTTCTATAAACATTTAATGTTTTCCGCCACTCTCTCCAAACGCTGATTTTGTTTATCTATAAATCTTGTGATTGCTTGCATGTGTGATTATCTCTATTTATAAACCAACTTTAAAGACAATGTATAAACTTCTCAGCAGTTCAGATTGCGCACGTTTGACCTTTACCCCCGTGCTCTAAACACAGATCCAGCCCCTCCCCTCCTGCTCTGTGTGAGAATGACGTACAACTCACTCTATTGATTTTCTAATCCTCTAGAACTCGCGTTACAAAACTAGGTAGGACAGTGTTGGACAAACAAAACTTTGAACAAGAAACACTTAACAAAACTAGGTAGGACAGTGTTGGACAAACAAACCTTTGAACAAGAAACACTTAACAAAACTAGGTAGGACAGTGTTGGACAAACAAAACTTTGAACAAGAAACACTTAACAAAACTAGGTAGGACAGTGTTAAACAAACAAACCTTTGAACAAGAAACACTTAACAAAACTAGGTAGGACAGTGTTGGACAAACAAAACTTTGAATAAGAAACACTTAACAAAACTAGGTAGGACAGTGTTGGACAAACAAAACTTTGAACAAGAAACACTTAACAAAACTAGGTAGGACAGTGTTGGACAAACAAACCTTTGAACAAGAAACACTTAACAAAACTAGGTAGGACAGTGTTGGACAAACAAAACTTTGAACAAGAAACACTTAACAAAACTAGGTAGGACAGTGTTGGACAAACAAAACTTTGAACAAGAAACACTTAACAAAACTAGGTAGGACAGTGCTGGACAAACAAACCTTTGAACAAGGAACACTTAACAAAACTAGGTAGGACAGTGTTAGACAAACAAAACTTTGAACAAGAAACACTTAACAAAACTAGGTAGGACAGTGTTAGACAAACAAAACTTTGAACAAGAAACACTTAACAAAACTAGGTAGGACAGTGTTGGACAAACAAAACTTTGAACAAGAAACACTTAACAAAACTAGGTAGGACAGTGTTGGACAAACAAAACTTTGAACAAGAAACACTTAACAAAACTAGGTAGGACAGTGTTAGACAAACAAAACTTTGAACAAGAAACACTTAACAAAACTAGGTAGGACAGTGTTGGACAAACAAACCTTTGAACAAGGAACACTTAACAAAACTAGGTAGGACAGTGTTGGACAAACAAAACCTTTGAACAAGGAAAACTTAACAAAACTAGGTAGGACAGTGTTAGACAAACAAACCTTTGAACAAGGAACACTTAACAAAACTAGGTAGGACAGTGTTGGACAAACAAAACCTTTGAACAAGGAACACTTAACAAAACTAGGTAGGACAGTGTTAGACAAACAAACATTTGAACAAGGAACACTTAACAAAACTAGGTAGGACAGTGTTGGACAAACAAAACTTTGAACAAGAAACACTTAACAAAACTATGTGGGACTGTGTTGGACAAACAAAACTTTGAACTCACTCTCTGAATGTCAAGGGAAATGACTATTTGACCTTTAGTCACAGTCATGGTTGAGTTAAGCCGTATCGGACACACCAAATTACTCATGTATTTATTTAAAGGTGCACATTTAATAAAACTCATCAAATCCGATCCAGTTTATTACTTAACAAGCAAACGTAACTTCTTGTTCATCTGGCCAGGAAACTTGTATCCCACTAGAAGTGACCTGTGACGAAGATTTCACTTTGTAATTATCTAATCACTTTTCCCATTGTAATGTAATGCGACCCATCAAAGCAATAAAGCGGAGACAACTAAGGTGTTGACTTGCATACTTGAGTACTTTATTTATTACAGAAACAGGCACTTAAGTACCTCTGAAAGGAATTATACTCTATTGTCAACTGAATCAATATATCAATTCACAAGTTAAAAAAAAATATTTAAAAAAAAAGTCTTGAGTGTCTTGAGTATGATTGAAAGTACAATTCACACCCAACGCCTAGTGTCTGTTTCATTTCCTACTTTTTAGTGCATTGTCATATAAACTTTGTATTCATAAACTGACTCTATAACTAATTAAACCTTTTTAGTCTTTACATTGTAAGTATATTTATATATGTAAGTCAATGCATTTTTGTAGAATGAGAATCTTTTGTGACAATGGTGATTAACACGATGTAATTACCAAATCCGCTACAAAGTTTTTCTTATAATTGATTAACATACGTAAACACTTTCATGTCATTTGGATATTAACCATTAAAAGCTTATGTCAACTCACTCAGCCTGTCTATAGGATCAAAAGTGTGTACACGTTATTTCACACACACCCAACCTCGGATCAAGTTCAAACTTTGCACAGTTTATCATTGGCATAGACAAGACATGAATCAATAAAAATAATTACCAACTGTCAATTAATTACTGGTAAGTAATTATTTTGTGTCGAGACCAACAAAGGAAATTAATTCTTCAGTATTCACATAAAAGGCTAAATATTTAGTGTTTGCTCCCTTTCCATAATTGAACACGTTATTTCTCGCCTCCCATTCTCGGATCAAGTTGAAACTTTAAAGAAATATTTATTGTACCTAACAAAACAATAACTAATTATTAAAAATAACTAATTCGTCAATTAATTATTGGTAATTAATTATTTTGTTTGGCATCGAATGAAGGAAATAACTTCAGCAGTATTTAAAGATGTAAAAGATGTAAATTGTAAATGCGGAATTCTTCTCTAAGATAAACTTTATTTTTTTAAATGGATTTTTAACATTCTTTGTTGTTTTGTAATTATTCAATACATCTTTTAAATTCTATAAGTCACCGCATTCATTTAGAATGATAATAATATCAGAAATGTTCTAAAATAATTTGATAACGATTGAATAAGCAGAAGTGGTTGAAAAATTGATTGTAAAACTCCAGCGAACTAATGTAACTGTTGAATGAAAGACTTTTCTTTACTGTTATATTTAATGACTTGGAAAGTAATTATCTATTTGTAGACATTCTTCTTCAAGTCTCCAAATAGTGATGCAATAGTCTTACTTAACTTCTTTGCCTCAGGAAACACCCGGTCCAGCGCTGGTGGTCATGGCTTGGCACGAAGTGAAAGGGAAAACAAATAAACGTTTGTCCCACACATTCTTGTATCTGTAACTTGCCTTTTAGTTCCCTTGTGTCAAGAAAATCATTACTAAGTCGTGACATACCTTTCATGTAGACCATCTCGTGACGAATTTCATTTCGCTGCATTGTAGATAAAAATAATGTCCCTGTGTTCACTTTTTTTTTTTGTCCAGGATATACATTATCCCCCCTTGCTTAATCTATGGTCTTACCACGATGACTCTCTTTTGTCAGGTCAAAGTTTTAATAAAAGAAAAAACAACTTCTCTGTGCCTTCGTAAAAGAGTCATTTCAAAACACCAAATGCCCTTGAAAGACGGCTTGGGAATAATAAATAAAGCTTTACAACGGTTGCAACCTGCATATTTTGCCACATCTAAGGCAGACAAAGCCGTTGTCCGCAGGGGGTCTGTTTAAGTTCTCTTTTCGTCGTCTGTGCCTTTCTTCGGCCAAGGCTCTATTTGGCTCTCAAAAGTATCTCTGGCGACTCTTGCGAGAGCTCTCCAACTGTCTCTTTCGGATGCAAGCTGCTGCCAGCTGCATTCTTCTACTTCAGTAGGTTTGAAATAAATGTTTAGGATAAGGTCTTTAGGGTTACTAATCAAATATTTCAAAAGCAATTTTAAAGCAAGTGTATAAAGAGTTTCTCTTGCATTCATACTCTGTTTTCTCTTTTAAATGACTGTCAATGATTATTTTGATTTTAGTTTAAAAACAAACAAACATGAAAAGTTAAAGATTTTATACAATAAAAAATAGTTACTCTAAAATCTGAATATTTCATTTTACCAGTAGATGACACAGATATGAGAAAGATAGAATCTTATGTTTATTGTCATGCAAGACAAAATTATTTATTCGAAAGAAAAATGTTTTTGTCAATAATTACTTTTACATATGTGTCAGATAACTGTTACATCTTTGTCAGATATCTGTTACATCTGTGTCAGATAATTGTTACATATGTGTCAGATAACTGTTACATCTTTGTCAGATAACTGTTACATCTGTGTCAGATGACTGTTACATCTGTGTCAGATAACTGTTACATCTGTGTCAGATAATTGTTACATATGTGTCAGATAACTGTTACATCTTTGTCAGATAACTGTTACATCTGTGTCAGATGACTGTTACATCTGTGTCAGATAACTGTTACATCTGTGTCAGATAACTGTTACATCTGTGTCAGATAACTGTTACATCTTTGTCAGATAACTGTTACATCTGTGTCAGATAACTGTTACATCTTTGTCAGATAACTGCTACATCTGTGTAAGATAACTGTTACATCTGTGTCAGATAACTGTTACATCTGTGTCAGATAACTGTTACATCTGTGTCAGATAACTGTTACATCTGTGTCAGATAACTGTTACATCTGTGTCAGATAACTGTTACATCTGTGTCAGATAACTGTTGAATCTAGGTTAGAAAACAATTGAAATCTGGCATCACTATATAATCTTGATTAGTTTTGTATGCGTGATCTAGGGATATCTCTTTAGTTGTATGTATACAAATGTCTGGCAATGACCTACACGTACTCATAACATTACTAATTGTCACAGTAATATTGAACCACTAAACTTAGGTCATGGTGACATTTTTCTCATTAGATAGTGTGACGCTCATTGACGTCAATACTTAACCTGTCTGGAATGTGTTTTACAGTAGTCATAGAATAGGTACTATTGTATTTGTGTCTCAGCTGTGTCTTGGTAAGTGTCTCAGCTGTGAAAACGTGACACACCGTGACACTTAAAGACAAGAGAATGAGAGAGAACATCGAGACACACCGTGACACTTAAAGACAAGACCATGATAGACAAACATTGAGACACACCGTGACACTTAAAGACAAGACCATGATAGACAAACATTAAGACACAGCGTGACACTTAAAGACAAGTCTATGAGAGAGAAACATTGAGACACACTAAAGCTCGTATTTATGTGTTTTTTTTTCCAATTCTATTTGTTTAAATTAACACTTAACTGTACAAACACAACTTTCAAAAAGTTCTTAGTGTTTCGTATAGAAGTTCCACAATGTTTTCAATCCATGACTCTAGCGCTGTAAATAATGTCAGTGGAATGTCATAAGTCACAGAGTCTGTGCTAATGGAAATGTCAATGGACAATTATAGTATCAACTGTTTGAGTACAATGTGTAGAGTCATGTGAGAGGGGAGGGGAGAACTGACAAATATTTGTAGAACTGTGAAAGTGATGGAGGAATAAAAGAAAGTACATATATTTATGTGTAACAACAAAATGTGTATTTTATAAGAACTTTTCATTTAACTGCTCATGATATAATACACAACTACAATTGCTCGTTACTTGCTTAACATGTAACAATGTGAATACATATGCATAGGCCTACATATAAAACTAAAAGAAATTATCGATCTCAAATTTCCATGGCCAATATACATGCCGGCTTTGCTCGGGTTTTAATATTTTTTGATCATTCGCTTATATAAAAAATGCATCTAAGCTGTTTGAATAATTCGTACAAATATCTCGAGAGATTGTTTGCAAGTCAAATGAAAGCAGCATTACTTTATAGTGTTTGAGTTATTCAATTAATTAGCGTGTCATAACAATAAAGACATGAAATGATCATTGCTTTATCCCAAAGGCTGGCCTGTACACTCTCTGGGCAGGTAGCTCTCTTATAATACGCAATAAATTTTCCCTATCCCGGTGAGAGACTTTGAGATATAGTGCAGACTTACACCCCCACCCACCCCTTCGGACGGTATTTAGAAAAAAAAATCATATTCAAGGCAATTTACTTCAACAATGGTACAGAATCTTTTTATTTGTTTTTATTAGTTTTACATGCGTAATTTGTTTTATCTAACTGTACCAACTCTAGAGAGTAAGTGTAATGAGTGGAGAGTGTGCTTATGTTCTATTAACATTTAATTATTGAAATTTAGATATAGATCAACTTGAAATAGGCTTTCATAAAAAAAGTATAGTTATTTTTTAAATATACCTAAGTGGACCTCATGTTCAAAGCACACAATGGGTGATGATTGAGTGACTAGATTTAAATTGTTAGCGTAGTCCAGTGAGGCCCAAAATACGGCCCCCGGGCCAGATCCCGCCCGCAACGTGATTCCATCCGGACCGCCGAAACGACGGAACAAAGTGTAGAAAATTCCCTTAAAAAAAACAGTTTGAAAAAAAATCTCTCCCTAAAATAGAGTAAATGGATTGGTACCATTCATAAGCTAACATAGTTGTTTTAGATAGAAAGAATGAATTCTTCGATTGAGACGCAATTTTTAGATTACAATTCTTTTAAGACTATTTACCAACAAGAACAAAATCCTTAAAAAAAAACAAAGCTACGCTCTGATCCTATCACTTTTAACTGGACCAGTTGGGAAAGGGGGAAGGGAGGAGCAAGAAAGGGAGCTCTGGGTGGGTTCAACTGTAATTAGTTTTTACAAGCATTTTAAAATATATCGGTGATTGACCTGAGTTCGAACTCGTGACTCACGCCTCCTCGGGCCGACGTGCTAACCACTCTGCTAGTGAGGTACTTATGACTGGAGAAGATTTATAGTTATGTAATTTTTGTTTTAATCTAGAGTGCCAACATATAAAGGGTACTAATTCATCTTATACCACCACTTCAGTCAAGCTCTATTTCTTTCCCTTGCTCGAGATACCAAACAAAAAAATTTTATTGACTTATGTAAAAAAAAATTTTTTTTGGTTATTTTTTATTGATTCTTGTTTTGTCAGGTAAAATGTTGACTAGTTCTCAAACGTAAGTGTTGTTGAAATGTAAATCTATTTAATCAGACAGATATAATGTACCATGTGCTTGTTACTACAAAATACCGAAAAATCACAACCAACATCTTTCTTTTTCGATTTATCGAGGATCCCTATGCGCCCTTTCTGGTCATGGGCCCTGGTTCATTGAACCCTTTCGCGCTTTGGATGCTAAGCCACTTAGTGTACCTTAAACTTATTAATTAAGGATGTTGTATTAGTATATGTTATGAAGCCCCTAGACAGTGCCTCATGTCAGCCTTTGGGCATTGTCCAACGGACACCACATGACGTTTACCTACACACGTAGACAATGAAATACACTCAGTAGATTGTACATTAAAATGTCCAAAATCACTGCTTTTTTGTGACGGTACGCACCGGTAATGCGCACCGGCACCTTTTTCAACGTGTGGAGAAAATATTACTTTCCTGTATTTTAACGTTTTTTTATTAAATTATTAGTAGTTAAAAGTTAGGCAATCCATAACTGGTGGCTATTCTACTCTTTTTTACAAAAAAAGGCACAGTCCTAGATCTATATTTAGAAATAAGGAATATTTCTGCCATTGTAGTCGATGAATAAACACAATGGGGTACAAGCGTACATCTAAAAATACCACTGGAATGTTGACTGAAACCTAATTGCCAGAATCTAACTTCAATGCTAGGTAAAGACTTACAATTAAAACAAAGGCGAATTATATAAATTAAGTTTATAAATGGTAAACATGTTCAACAATACGCCTTTAATATTATTTTCGTTTTTGATCTTTCATGTTACTTTGGTTAGTATCACTGCACTGCACGATATAAGCTGCACGAGATATTTATGAACTATTTGTTCAATATGCCAAGATAGTTGTTCGACCAAAATCTAGTGAAGACTATTGCCTCTATAGAGTTGGACATTTTATTTTTAGAACCCTCCTGTTGTGGTAGGGATATTTAACAAACACTACGGTGTTTAAGTTTCATCAAGCTTGGTGTTGATTTCCATAAGGACAAACGTGCACCTGACCATTTGCTTTCTATATTAGAGGAACTCTTCAAGTAGTTCTCCAAATGAGAAATTAGTTCCAGATAGAGGGAGGGGCAAGGAGTTAAACAAACGAAAGTGAAGGAGCAATCAAATTTGTTGACACAATGAAATGTAGACAAATTGGAAACATGCATCTTTGTGTAAGACTACAGGTCTGATCTCTGGTGCCTTGGCTTTGAAGTTCATTATGCCAGGGATACACAAACTACGACTCATCACGCGGTGTGGCCACTCAAAATTGGTGCACACAGTTTAATAATAAGTCAAAAGTGCTTTTGATTATGACTGTTTCACGTCATTAGTTCAGTGACACATGTACAGGTTAGTTCTTCAGGTCAGCACATCTCACCACCTCTGCTTTAGTGTTACTAAATTTCTTCTTCGATTCAAAAGTGCACACAAATGTGACGTGCTTAGAAATGTTACTACTGGAAGGTTTAAAAGTCCTTTTTTTCGGTCTCATTGGATGTGTTTAAAAGAATATTTTGTCTTTACAAATATCAATCAAATGGAGAGGCTGGAGAGCTAACCAATGGCTTTGATATTCCAACCCCGACAGAGACCAACGTGTACACCCCCAATAATATGGAGAACCGAGCATTTCAGTTTTATCTTAAACCTTCCACCAGCGAGTCCTCATGTTTTCCTTTGCAATGTGTCACTCGACATATTCACACGCCCACACACATACACACAAACACACACACATGTAGATAAACTAATGCTTCACATCTCAGCTTTTAAAAAAAATATTTTCGAGTGCGTCTGCCTGTCAGTCCGAAGCTGTTCCCATGACAGATCGAAGTATTGTATTGATCTGCTCGTCCGTGTGACATCGTCTTTTATCACTGGTGTCCTCCTGACGGGCTAGACTCCATACAACGAGATGACCTTGACCTTACCAGTGGGAGATTTAGCCTTTAAGTCTCCTGTAGCTTCTGAGGTATACACCTTCTAATCACGAGACATTAAGCTTCCACACTTTGATACATTGATTCTATCTATAGAGATAAGCATCTAGTTCTAGACATTGATTCTATCTATAGAGATATGCATCTAGTTCTAGTCATTGATTCTATCTATAGATATATGCATCTAGTTCTAGACATTGATTCTATCTATAGAGATAAGCATCTAGTTCTAGACATTGATTCTATCTATAGAGATATGCATCTAGTTCTAGTCATTGATTCTATCTATAGATATATGCATCTAGTTCTAGACATTGATTCTATCTATAGAGATATGCATCTAGTTCTAGACATTGATTCTATCTATAGAGATATGCATCTAGTTCTAGACATTGATTCTATCTATAGAGATATGCATCTAGTTCTAGACATTGATTCTATCTATAGATTTATGCATCTAGTACTAGACATTGATTCTATCTATAGATATATGTATCTAGTACTAGACATTCATTCTATCTATAGATATATGCATCTAATACTAGACATTGATTCTATCTATAAAGATATACATCTAGTTCTAGACTTTCCGAGTTCCTACACAAATGAAGATTATTAATTCCTATCCCAAACTGGCTGTGTTTAGGCAGGGAATAAACTTCTGGCAGGATTTGAACCCACCACAACATTATCAAAACAACATTGAAGTTCATATATTTTAAATTTTACTGCAAGTACTACCTTCTCACTAGTATAATCTCACTAGTAAGTATCTTCTCACTAGTATCCTCTCACTAATAAGTATCCTCTCACCTGTAAGTATTCTCTAACTAGTAAGTATCCTCTCACTAGTAAGTATCCTCTCACTTGTAAGTATCCTCTCACTTGTAAGTATCCTCTCACTTGTAAGTATTCTCTCACTAGTTAGTATCCTCTCACTAGTAAGTATCCTCTCACTAGTAAGTATCCTCTCACTTGTAAGTATCCTCTCACTTGTAAGTATTCTCTCACTAGTTAGTATCCTCTCACTAGTAAGTATCCTCTCACTAGTAAGTATCCTCTCACTTGTAAGTATCCTCTCACTAGTAAGTATCCTCTCACTTGTAAGTATTCTCTAACTAGTAAGTTTCCTCTCACTAGTAAGTATCCTCTCACTTGTAAGTATCCTCTCACTTGTAAGTATCCTCTCACTTGTAAGTATTCTCTCACTAATAAGTATCCTCTCACTTGTAAGTATTCTCTAACTAGTAAGTATCCTCTCACTAGTAAGTATCCTCTCACTTGTAAGTATCCTCTCACTAGTAAGTATCCTCTCACTAGTAAGTATCCTCTCACTAGTAAGTATCCTCTCACTAGTAAGTATCCTCTCACTAGTAAGTATTCTCTCACTAATAAGTATCCTCTCACAAGTAAGTATCCTCTACTAGTAAGTATCCTCTCACTAGTAAGTATCCTCTCACTAGTAAGTATCCTCTCACTAGTAAGTATCCTCTCACTAGTAAGTGTTCTCTATTCTCTACCACTTGCCAACATAATGTGTAAAGTTTATTTAATACAGTATTAACGAGTCAATAAATAGAGTCAACATTTCAATTTCAGTGTTATGATTTTTTGTTCAATTATTGATTAATACCAAAACTAGTCATGGTTGCTTTTGATAATGAAACATTTGTTTTTGTAGCCTAGAATTTGGAGGAAAATATAGGTCAACGTTATGGGTGTTCTTTCGTTATTGTCTTTAACAGATGTCAAGTGTCTTTCTCTTTAACAGATGCCAAGTGTCTTTCTCTTTAACAGATGCATATTGTCATTCTCTTTAACAGATGTCAAATGTCTTTCTCTTTAACAGATGCCAAGTGTCTTTCTCTTTAACAGATGCCAAGTGTCTTTCTCTTTAACAGATGCCAAGTGTCATTCTCTTTAACAGATGCCAAATGTTGGATGTTCTTTAGGAGACAGTGAAAGTCAATATCCATCATGAGTTAAACATTTGTCTCATTAGGCAAACTTTTACCTCCCATAAATCAACTGTCATCTGTTTCTGTGGCCGACGACAATGTTAGGATTAACGAGGGTGTCATGTGGCCAGCACAACCGCTTAAATTTTCCCAACTTATGCCAGGCACCCATTAGAGTTGGCTGGACTCAGGGGCACCCATTAGAGTTGGCTGGACTCAGGGGCACCCATTAGAGTTGGCTGGACTCAGGGTCACCTATGATGTCACGAAATTAAAAAAGCCGAAATTCGAACTCTTTAAAAAAAAATTTTACATCCACAAATTTTTTTTTTTTAGTTTAACCCTTGCGTCCCTAGAACTCATCCAGATATTGAGTTTTCACCCTGCGGCTACTGGACTTTAAACGAGTGATGTCCCTTAGGCTGACGCTGTCAGACGCACTGAGCGATTAATAGTAAAAACTAAAATATCATAATCGATCTGAAATAATTGGACAGTGGATATTTGGACCAAGTAACAGTGTAAACGTTGGTCTATTCAGTGTCCAAACATTGACAAGTGGAACAAATTATTAGTAAGAAAGCAAGCCCGTCAATTGAACACAATTAGACTTAGTCTAGATCTTATTATTTCTTTATGACTTAAGAAAATGTTGGTATTGCTGATTCTCGACTTGCCTTAAATGCCCTTAAACATTCTTACAGTAAACATTGGTAGGTCACCTCATTGATATAGTAAGCCACTTCAGGATGACACATTTTCTTATGTAACGTTACCCAATAGTTTTCGTCTGTATTAGCAACAGTTCCATTTGATTCTTTAACGCTACAGGCGCAGGAGACGAGAAGAAATGAAATAGACCACCAGCTTTGTTTCTACGAGATCCTGAAAAATATGCAGGTCGCCAATGAGTTTGAGTAGTCACTGCACTCATCCTTAACCTTCAGGATCGAAGACATTGCCAATTCAATAATAATAATTTAATTTAATTTATAGACAAACAAACATTATAATAATAATAATAATAATAATAATAATAATAACAAGAGAGATCATCTGTCCTCTCCAAAAAAGGTGATTCGAATCAACCATCAAACTATCGCCCTATCATTTGTCTTTTAGTTGTGTATAAACTATTAACTTCACTATTAAAAAGTAAAATGTATAAATTTTTTTCTGCCCATAAGCTACTAGCAGAGGAACAACAAGGTTGCATTGAGGAGTCGATGGGCTGTAAATTACAGCTAACTGTAGATGGTATAATATTGCACCAAGAAAAAGAAACTACACATGTATTAAATCGACTTTCTTTGTAACTATATGCAAAATGTAAATAATATTTTAAACACAGAACTGCCTAGCAGTAACCTCATCACGGCAATAAATAGCTGGGCCGTCCCAGTGCCCCCTTGCTCTGTGAGTATCATAAAATGGAGAGACACCGACCTACATGACATTGACAGGCTCACGAGAAAATTATTACCCAAATTTCAATGTTTACACCCCAAGTCCTCCACCATAAGGCTATACCTGCCAAGTATGGAGGCCGTGGATTGCAGAACATCTTCAACTTCAACGATCACAACTGCACGCCTCCAGCAATGAACTGGATTCCTTCCTACGCAAATACGACTCCGTACAACTCCTCTGAACCTACACAATGTCGATGTTAATGTCGGTTTGGACGACGTAGGGCATGAGTTTCGCCTATTGGAAGAAAAAACACTCCATGGAAAATTTCCGGCTTTATTATATGGGGACAACATTGACAAGGCTGCTTCCTTAGCATGGCTCAAAGCAGGTTATTTATACTCTGAAACAGAAGGCTTTGTTACAGCAACACAGGACAGAGTAATTAGGACAAAAAATTATGAGAAGCATATCCTAAAATTCAATAATATTGACAAATGACGAAAATGTGGAAATGTGGGTGAGTCAATTGAACAGAACACATAATGACAGGATGTTCAGCTCTATCAGAATTTGCCTACCTAGGTCGCCATAACCAATTTGCAAAGTTAATACATCAACACTTGGCTTTGATACTTAATTTGATCGGTAGGACACTCTTCCTTATTACAAATACTCTACACAAGAGGTTCTCAAGTCTACTGATCATCTATTGTAATGGTATAGGTCTATCTTGACCGACAAAACGGTAGATTTTAATCGCCCTGACCTGCTGCTCATTGATTAAAAAAAAGAGCCGCTACCATTATTGACATCGCCGTACCACTGTCTCATAATTTAAGAAAAACTGAGTTGGAAAAACAACGAAAATATGTGAACCTAGGCTTGGTGATTAATCGTTTATGGAAGTTATCTAAAACAACAATGCTGCAGACCTGCCAGCCACATCACCAGAAAATTCCTCCGTGGAAACTGATAAAGGGACTTCGATGAATTTTGTTTCCATTTAACGAAACTCGATCCTGGCATCGCCACAGAATGAATACTCTTTCGTTTCTAGCATAATATAATAATAATAATAATCTTAATAAGGAAATTTGTAAAATTACAAATGGCATGACGCCACAGTGCAGCGCCATTTTGAAAAAAAAAAGATATTTAGTGATTGGTATTTAAATTTAAATATTGATTAGAATTTAGGACTACCAGTAATAGTTACATACATTTATATTTTAAAGTTTTTTAGCAAAAACACTTACATTATTTCTAATATAGAAAATATTCATATCCTTATTATGATTGTATCAGTATTGTTGAGAGACGTTGGTATAATTAAATTTCATTTAATTAATTAGTTACATAATCAGTAATGGCTCTACTAGGTCCATGAGGTTCTGATAGAGGTTCATCGTAGAGGAATGCGCAATCAAAATTGAGAGACACACAGTAAGCTTTCAATTTCAAGAAGAATTACTTTAGTTTAAAATATCCAAGTGGAAGAGGCTAACAATGGCGGGGAGAAATAATCAACTCTGACGCAATCTAAGTATGTTGATAGGCAAGTGTGGGACTTACATAATCATTGTAACTGCTTTGATACATTGCTATGAGTGTCCTGTTGTTTAACTAAGCTCTAGTGTTCCTATGTCCAGTTATTGTCCTCTCTGCTGCAGGCTGGTCAAGCCTTTTAGCGTGGGTCTCAGCGTCGGGAGGTGTCATCTCCAGCTGAAGACTAGTAGTTGAGACGAATATTGCCCACCCGCTGTTAGCACCCTCGAGGTGTGAATGAAGCAGCGGTGGCGGGGTAAACTCTAGCAGGCAGACATTGAACACTCTGAAGAGAAGCAGCTGTGGCGAGGTAAACTCTAGCAGGCAGACATTGAACACTCTGAAGAGAAGCAGCTGTGGCGGGGTAAACTCTAGCAGGCAGACACTAAACACTCTGAAGAGAAGCAGCTGTGGCGGGGTAAACTCTAGTAGGCAGACACTGAACACTCTGAAGAGAAGCAGCTGTAGCGGGGTAAACTCTAGCAGGCAGACATTGAACACTCTGAAGAGAAGCAGTTGTAGCGGGGTAAACTCTAGCAGGCAGACACTGAACACTCTGAAGAGAAGCAGCTGTATCGGGGTAAACTCTAGCAGGCAGACACTGAACACTCTGAAGAGAAGCAGCTGTAGCGGGGTAAACTCTAGCAGGCAGACATTGAACACTCTGAAGAGAAGCAGCTGTATCGGGGTAAACTCTAGCAGGCAGACACTGAACACTCTGAAGAGAAGCAGCTGTAGCGGGGTAAACTCTAGCAGGCAGACACTGAACACTCTGAAGAGAAGCAGCTGTAGCGGGGTAAACTCTAGCAGGCAGACATTGAACACTCTGAAGAGAAGCAGCTGTATCGGGGTAAACTCTAGCAGGCAGACACTGAACACTCTGAAGAGAAGCAGCTGTGGACGCTGAGAATCGATTCCCTGTGTAGAACTGGGAACTCAATGTTCAACTGGAACTCGCTCATGTAGAGATTCCTTCCTCCAGCCAAGGAGTCGAGAACATGATCTTCCACGAGTGACCGGACTATGATTCAAGAGCCTCGGATCAAGGCTACATTCTAATTGGCGTTTCTCATCACAGTAACAGAGCTGTCAATCAAAGAGATGATAGGACTAACAGGAAAACAGTGATCACTCGAACAGGAAGCTAGGAACAGAGATGTATCGATGTCACAGGAACAGGAATAGAGACAAGACGGTGACTGTAGCAACGATCAGGCTCAAACAAAAAAAAACGGTTTTAATCCTCTCATTCCACAAAAGGTCAGTGTGCGCTCTTTAAGAGCAGACGTCAATCAGACTTTCAGCAGAGCAAAATACATGATGTTCTTAAAAGAAATAGTGCAAGGCAATGAGATGTAGAACAATGCATTAGATAATCAATCAGGGAAATGACAATAATACAGCAAGTGAGAGAACACTAGATAGTGGCCATCACCACGATGTCATTGATTACACATTTTTTTTTCAATATGTATTGATTTTCTATTTCCCATTCTAAACCTTGAGCAAATGTTTAAATAAGACTTAATGGATGCAAAAGTGAACAAATACAATACAACAGGTGACAGACCCAGTGAAATATTGGATGATACAAATGTAGTGAGGCGAAAGGCTTTATGGTAACTCCACTGCAGGAAGTTCACTGAAAAACATTCCTAACACAAAACTGAGAGAAAACATTAGTAATGAGCTAATCTAGTTTTGCTATGGTTGAGATTTTATCTTCGCTGTTTCTGAATTCTAATCTTTTTAAGTCCTATTCGAGGCCCTCACCAATTAAAGGCCCTAGGAGGCTGCTTATTCCTAAGGCCGGCCCTTAACCCACTATAGTCACGCATGTAGGCAACACTGAAAGACCCCCACTCTAACCACGCATGGAGCCGACACTGACAAATTGAACTTGACCAAATGAACTGTCATGAAGATGAAGGTCACTGGCGCCATTTTGTGTGCAACTTTGATCCCTACGTCACGACCGAACATGCTTGCATCAAGTTAATCCAGTGTTCAGTTCGCCAAGGTGAAGGCCTGGCAGGTTTATGACAAAATGGATGACAAAGAAGGTGTTCCATGGTCAGAGAAAGGGGGGGGGGATTTCTTTGACAAGTTAGAATTGTTTTTGCTCCCTTGTCGTCTGCCTCTCATCCTGATATTTACAGTCCAAACACATTTCTTTGTCTAGTCTAAGATCTAAGGGCCCAGGAACAGCTCTCTTGGTTAATAGATTGAACGAGTAATAAGTCTTTAGACCCTGTCAGACCTTTTTAGTTTTTGATGGGAGGTCGATTAAAATAAAAGTTTTGGTTTTTCTGTTTAGTTTAGTCATCTCTACACTTTGGATGTGGCCCCACAGAAAATGTTCTAGAAATAGGTAAGGCCTTGACCTACAAACATATTTGTGAAAAGTTTTACGTAAGATTTGAGCTTGTCGTCACTAAACTGTTGTAGTTAAAAACTAAACTTAGACTTGAGAAGGAAACAAATATTGCATTGTCAAGCTTCTTGTCTCGCTCTACAACTATGTGTGTGTGTGTGTGTGTGTGTGTGTGTGTGTAGCATGGATGTGTTGCTAGCATTCAGAACTTTTCATCAGCTATTTTGTTCTCTCTCTCTCTCCATTGATATCTCCACTCTTTTTAGTTCTTTTTCTGTCTGTTTTCTAATACCTCACTTTTTTGTTAACTCGTTGCTGTATAACAGTCTATAAAAAAAGCATGTTTACCAATGTAAGCATTTCGTTTCTCTCTTAATGTCTCTTTCTCTCCTCCTCATTTCAGTTTTTTATATTTCTCTTTCTATTCCTCACTCTCTCTTTCTCTTTCATTCTCTCTCTCAACCTCTCTCTTAAGAAGGCTTTAAGTCTGTGATGTGTGTGTCTACATGACAGTCTGTATCTAAGCTGTAGGAAAGTGTCACGTGACAGAATTAATTGCGTTGTCCACACACACAAATCTTGGAAATAGATGAATAGAGTAATGTGACATGAAGATTTAACTTGTCTTTTACATGGGCCCAAGCTCTTGGTCAACCTATCAACACACATTCTATATTTAGACAGGTAAAACAACAGAGAACGGATATTTTTCCTTTCCCAAACAGAAATTTAAATGCAATCTTTGTAACCAAGGAAACCAAGGAGCGTGGTCCAACAAAACCATGAGCGAAACAATGTGTTCAATTTCCGTAAAGAGAGTCACTACGTGTAACTATTTCCTTCAACCAAAATTATGTGTTTATAATATGAAACAATGGGACAGTAAACATGTCTATGAATATTTGCCTTGGCTTCCCATATAATGGGATAAATAGCTTATGTAACAGATCTATAGCTTGAGTAACAGATCTATAGCTTGAGTAACAGATCTATAGCTTGTGTAACAGATCTATAGCTTGAGTAACAGAGCTATAGCTTGAGTAACAGATCTATAGCTTGAGTAACAGATCTATAGCTTGAGTAACAGATCTATAGCTTGTGTAACAGATCTATAGCTTGAGTAACAGATCTAAAGCTCGTGTAACAGATCTATAGCTTGAGTAACAGAGCTATAGCTTGAGTAACAGATCTATAGCTAGTGTAACAGATCTAAAGCTCGTGTAACAGATCTATAGCTTGAGTAACAGAGCTATAGCTTGAGTAACAGATCTATAGCTAGTGTAACAGATCTATAGCTTGAGTAACAGATCTATGTAGATCTATTTACTGCTGGACTGCTTATAAATAGAGAAGCACATTACACATGATGGTGCAGCATTCACAGGGATAGCAATGATTTAAATTCATCTCCACTCATTGATGCAACATTTTAATATAAATAGAATTGCTTTGAATTCATCTCCACTCATTGATGCAACATTTTAATATAGATAGAATTGCTTTGAATTCATCTCCACTCATTGATGCAACATTTTATTATAGATAGAATTGCTTTGAATTCATCTCCACTCATTGATGCAACATTTTAATATAGATAGAATTGCTTTGAATTCATCTCCACTCATTGATGCAACATTTTATTATAGATAGAATTGCTTTGAATTCATCTCCACTCATTGATGCAACATTTTAATATAGATAGAATTGCTTTGAATTCATCTCCACTCATTGATGCAACATTTTAATATAGATAGAATTGCTTTGAATTCATCTCCACTCATTGATGCAACATTTTATTATAGATAGAATTGCTTTGAATTCATCTCCACTCATTGATGCAACATTTTAATATAGATAGAATTGCTTTGAATTCATCTCCACTCATTGATGCAACATTTTATTATAGATAGAATTGCTTTGAATTCATCTCCACTCATTGATGCAACATTTTAATATAGATAGAATTGCTTTGAATTCATCTCCACTCATTGATGCAACATTTTAATATAGATAGAATTGCTTTGAATTCATCTCCACTCATTGATGCAACATTTTAACATCTCCACTTGTTGATACAGTAATTTGGGGAAAAAAAACGAAACTCTTCTACAATTAAAGAGCAGATCTGTGATTGCGTGAGGAGATGTCATTAATGTGTCATTTACATGTCATTTCGATGCCTCTTGATCTCGGACATGTCGACTGAAAGATAATCTGCCCTTGCCAACGACTAGCACCGGCTCTACAGCCCCTATCGATAATGTCAGTGGCTAGTTGATCAATTGGATCACAGTCAATGTCTTTTTTTAGTAAACCCTGGGGGAAGGCGCACAAGTATGCACACGGCTTTTTCATTTTTATTAAAGCAAATAGAGTAGTGGACCTCTTCTGTAAAGCAATGTTTTACTTTTTTTTTTTTTACACTTTACTTTATTACTTATTATGACAAATAGAAATGATAAAATAAGAGAGATGGAATATTCTATGAGAAAGAGAGATGGGGGAGTGTTGCATCACAGACAAAGACTAAGACTGCTTTATTGATCCTTATGGAAACATGTTGTGACTCTTGTCTCATAAAAAAAATAAATTCAATATGCAAACTTTGTCCTTGTCTCAATGTGAAAAATAAACTAAATATTCCATTCCTTGTAAACTGAAAAGTGGAGCAAACATTCAATCGTGTCATACAACCGAGTATTCTACTGAAGAACAATCTGGACATAATGCAATGGCTTTCAGTAGGAGCGTGCACAAATACAATCAAACAAACAAGACAAATAAAAATTGTTTTAAAAAAAACAACAAAGGCTTTACGAAGTGTAGTTGTATCAATTAGTTTAAATTATGTCATTATTTTTGTAATAGATCTAGACTTCTAGACCAACAATAATCAATCTGTGCTATTAGAAACATTTGTACAAACTGTTTTCGTTAAGCGCTCTGTCATGCATTTAGCTTTCTCCTATCAGTTATCTGGACCAGTTGGGAAAATGAAGGGGGGGGGGGAGGAAGAAAGGGTTATCTGGGTGAATTATCTGGGTGGATTATCTGGGTGGATTATAGCGTAATTGGTTTTTAAAAGCATTTACAAAATTTTAAAAAAAAATAGGGAGGGGGGGGGGGTTACGACCTGAAATCGAACTCGTGGCTCACACTTCTTCGGGCCGAAATGCTAGTTGTCACGTCCCTAGTGACACCTCATTGTTTACAAAATGAGGACATTGTACCTATCTCAAATCAGGTCAGAGAACACCACGATTCTCAAGACCAGAAAGAACGCCAATATGTACAAACTGTAATTTCAAAGGACATTATGCTTCACAATGTAAAACCAGAGACATAGAATGCAGTTACTGTCATCTTAAAGGTCACTACGCAAACGAATGTAGAAAGAAACAAAACAACTCAAGTGACAGATCAAAAGAAAAACAAGCATCCAGATACCAGCCACAGTCTACAAGAAATCAAAACTATGGTAATCAAAACAAATTCTACAACAGAAAACCTAGATCTGACCACACAACAATGACTATAGTTACAAAGTCTAAAGGTCTAGAATACTATCCAGGCTTAGTTGGAAACCAGAAAGTGGAAGTGATCAGAGACACAGGTTCGACATCCGTGGACGTACATTCAAAATTTGTTAAGCCTCATCAATACACAGGCAAATATGTTGCGGCTACAGCTTTCAATGGTACAGTCAGCAATCTACCTGTAGCAGAAATTAACATTACAACACCTTTCTACAGTGGAGATGTAGAAGCACTAGTATCAGACAATTTACCTGTCAATTTGTTGATTGGCAACATTAAAGGAGTTCGTGATTGCACTCAACGAGACCTACAAGACTGGTCGAAAGCCATAAAAGTAAGCCAAGAATGTAATGCAGTCATTACAAGGTCAATGACAAAAGAACAAGTAGAATCAGAAAATCTACAGAATGAATCAAACTCAAATCAACAAAATGACAACGCAACCAAAGAAACTACAGACCAAGAAAGCACTAATCAAAATGAAATGACTAGCAATTCAAACATCCCGCCTGAATTCAACAATGAAGAATTTAAAGAAGAACAAAAGAAAGATCCTACTTTATCAAGACTATACAAGAAAGCACAGACCAATATAAATCCAGAATCAAACAATGAACCATATCTTGACAACGGAATGCTTATGAAACGAAGCAAAAACAAAAATGAAATCATTGATCAAATAGTCGTACCACAAACCTACAGAAAGACAATAATTGAATCAGGACACAGCAAACCTTTTTCTGGACATATGGCGGTATCCAGAACAAAGAAAAGAATTCTACAACATTTCTATTGGCCAAGAATAACGAAAGATGTGAAGAAGTTCGTCAGTACGTGTCATATTTGTCAAATGAAAGGACCTAAAGGTAGACACACTCAAGCACCCCTTCAAACTGTAGAACTCACAGACAAACCATTCCAGAAAGTCGCCATTGACATTATTGGACCCATACCAATTGAATCAGCAAGAAAGCATAAATACATACTTACTTTAGTTGATACATGTACAAGATGGCCAGAAGCAATACCATTAGTCAACATAACAGCTATTGACATTACCAGAGCTTTGTCAGAAATTTTCTCCAGAACCGGACTACCAGAGCTGATACTAAACGACCGAGGGGGACAATTTACAGCGGAAATCACGAAAGCCTTGATGGACATGTACAAAATAAAGATGAAATTTACAACGGCCTACCACCCACAGAGTAACGGGCTCTGCGAACGTATGAATTCTAGTTTGAAGCAAATCATATCAAAAACAGCCAATGACAACCCACAAAATTGGGATCTTTTAATACCAGCAGCACTTTTGCATACCGAGAAAGTCAACAAGAAACTACAGGTTTTTCTCCATTTGAAATGCTCTATGGCGCAAATCCGAGAGGACCTATGGCAGCACTAAAAGAATCATTATGGCACCAAGACAGAATGCAACAGCAACAAAAACAGCATTTCAACATGTCATAGACACTCGAAATATGGTCATACAAGCATGTCAGAAAGCTAAACAAGAAACAGCAAAAACCAACATAGCTTCCCAAAGACGAGTTAACGAAAGCAGAACTTTGAAAAAATTAGAACCAGGAGATAAAGTGAGACTATTATTGCCAGATAAAAAGAACAAGTTTTTTATTCAGTGACAAGGACCATTTTTAGTTACCAAAAAAGTCACAGACGTAGACTATGAAATTGAAATAAACAACAAAAAGAAAGTCTATCACATCAATATGCTACATAAATATAATGAAGAAATGCAAGAAAATGAAACAGTGCAAGACACAATTACATGTTTGACTGTTCTTCAAGAAAGTGATTCAAATGATACACAAGAACTCATTATCCCGAATCCAATATCAACACAAACAGAATCATGGAAAGACATAAACTTGAACAATCTACCATGTCAGAGAAAACAAGAAGTATCAGAGATACTAAAGGATTACTCATCCATTTTTACCGACGTTCCAGGCAAAACATCAGTTATAGAACATGAGATCAATTTGACTAGCGACAAACCAACAAAACAAAGACCATATCCAGTCCCAATACATTCTAGAGACTTTCTACAAAAAGAAATCAACCAATTACTACAAGGCATAATTGAACATTCAAAATCGCCCTACGCAGCACCTATCGTACTTGTGAAACGACACAATGCTACCTAGAATGTGTGTAGACTTTAGGCAACTCAACAAAATTACTTGCCTAGACTCTTACCCTATGCCGAATCCAGAAGATCTCATGACACAGTTTACTGAAACAAAATATTTTACAAAAATAGATCTTTCAAGGGGATATTACCAAATTCCAATGAAAGAACAATGTAAACCATACACAGCTTTCACTACTGCATTTGGACTATTCCAATTTAACTACATGCCATTTGGTTTAGTCAATGCAAGTAGTACATTCAACAGAGCAATACATCGACTATTCGGACAAAAAAAAAGATACTGTTTCATATATAGACGACATATGTATCTTTCACAAATCTTGGGAAGAACATTTGCAAGGACTCAAAGAAATCTTTCATGAACTAAGACAGCATGGCTTCACTTTCAAACCCAGCAAAATGGAACTAGCCATGAATGAAGTAACATTTTTGGGTTACAACGTAAGCTACAACTCTTTAAAACCTCAAGATGAAATCATCAAGAGAATATTAGACATTCAAGTGCCTAAGACAAAGAAACAAATCAGGAGTATACTAGGACTTTGCAATTTCTACCGATGTTTCATACCTAATTACACGACTCTCACATCACCCTTGACAAACCTTACCAAGAAAGGTCAACCAAACAAAGTACTTCATTCACAAGAACTGGAAGACACTATAACGAGAATCAAGGACACCTTTTCACACGAGTCCATTCTCAAGTGACCAGACCAAAACAAAACATTCCACCTTGCGACGGACGCGTCCTCCGAAGCGATCGGAGCCTGTTTAATGCAAGAGCACAATGGAACACTACATCCCGTGTTCTATATTAGCAGGAAATTGTTACCAGCAGAGACCAGATACTCTACAATTGAAAGAGAGTGTTTAGCGATAGTTTGGTCCATAAATCGCTTTACCAAGTATCAAACCATTCAACCTACTTACAGACCATTTTCCTCTCCAATTTCTAAACACTAGAAAACTGGCTAACAGCAGATTAACACGATGGAGTTTAATGTTAACAGACTACAAGTTTACTGTAAAAACCATACCAGGGAAGATGAACGTCTTAGCAGACACCCTGTCGAGATGTACTTAGATTACAACTAGAGAAACAAAACTTGTACATTTTTGTTTTGATTTAAAATTTGATTCATACATTGACTAAAAATGATTATATATGAAATGTATATGTCATTCACTTTATTACTATAATAATTTTTTTTCTTAATTTTTTTTTTTTTTTGCATTTGCCATGCTTACATATGTTATTATTGTGAAGAATTCTAAAACTAGAATACTGCATATTATTGAATGTTATAACTGATTTTTATACATGGAAGAAGTATCTGTAATATCATTGTACGTTAGTAACATCATTATATATAAGATTGAGCGTGTGCAGTTCCGTTTTACTCAACATGCATACCGCTTAGGAAGAGGGGGGTATATGTCACGTCCCTAGTGACACCTCGTTGTTTAGAAAATGAGGACATTGTACCTATCTCAAATCAGGTCAGCGTACCCACGCTTAAATGCCAGAAAGATGCCGATTAAAACTTAGCTCAAGACTACAGCAGGGAAACAAAATTAACATAGCTTAAATTACAAACACAGTTCCTAGTGACACCTCATTGTTCACAAAATGAGGACATTGTACCTATCTCAAATCAGGTCAGCGCACTCACGCTTTAATGCCAGAAAGACGCCGATTAAAGCTTAGCTACAGCAGGGAAACAAAATTAACGTAGGTTAAATTACAAAACAATTAAAAGGGAAATGTAAACGGGTCAAGGAGTCAAGGATGGGTATTGAATTGTCACTGTTTTTTATCCTAAAGAAAGGTATAAAAGGCGGAGTGTTAGCATGAGACGAGAGGGAGAGCTAGAAAGTTAGACTTAGAAGTCGCTAGTTTTTAAAGTAAATATTTACTCTTGATCATTTTTACTGAATCCTGTATCTGTTGTATATATCTTTGTACATACATTTATTGTTTCAAGTTCAAATTTTTAATTATTAAAACTCAAGAAAACATATCAGCACTTTGTTACTTCATTGATATTTAAAGTGTTCGAACTATAATCAAGGCAGCTCCGAACCCACCTCTGTCACAAGTGTATAGCATCAAGCTCTGCCAGTTCAATAAACACGTGACAGTAGTGAGCTACTTAGGACTAGAGAAGATTGCATAGTTTTATAAAGCTTAGTTCACTTCATTCAATTACAATTTCTTTACCTTGTTCGAGATACTAAAGAAAAAAATAATTACCAATAGTTAATTAACTAATTGGCGAATTTAAAATTGATTCTTGTGTTGTCAGATATAAAAAAAAAGTGTACAAAATTTCAGCTTGATCTGACATGGATTTCGGAGAAATATACACACTTTTTACCAGACAGACAGACAGAGTGTGTTGATAAAAACTTTGTAATAAAAATACAGTTTTCATCTACTAGCTTTCAAAAATTGTATAGTACAGTCATTTTAGAATTCTTGAATCATTTGGTCAGCAGTACTGGTCAATACTTGTCATCTTTGAACCTGGACTTAAGTTGGAATACTTGTCTGCTTCATTCGTTCCCATCAGACGAGATCCCTGAACGTCAGTTCTGCTAAACCTTATGAGCCATTGTGAGAACAGCTTTCGACGAGAACGCCCACAGAAAGTGTGTACCTGTACATGTCCAGAGAACTACAGCCCTAACAATATGTCCATGTGTCTACCTGTGACAACAAAGTCAAAGTCTGTGTTTCTCAGAGTGTGTTCCTTGTTGTAGCAGTCCCCCTCCACGTCCTTCCCACCACATCCTTGTCCCTTGACCCCATTCTGTCACGGGGTCACTTCCTGGTGTCATTAATTTGACCTCTCATTTGTTCCGACTTTCCTGTTGCTCCCCTTCCAGTTAGGAACATTTCTTGTTTTTTCTAGGTATTTCTTGATCTACAAACGAATACATAGCCTTAGATTTACATTGAGTCAAACATTGCTGAAAAACTTGACAAAAACTCTGCGCATCTCTGACTAGTACGAACGCTGTCTGCCACGCATGATTACACTTTCACACCTATATCAAATGACTTCCGCCAATATCAATAATTTGCATGATTATTAACCAGCGTGCTAATTAAGTGTGCGCATGCATTTTTTTTTTAATGCACGCGCATTCGTGTTTGTGCACGCGTGTGTGCTAGTGTGTAAAGGTAGGAAGTGTCTGTAAAACAAAACAAAACACACACACAAATTTGAACAACAATGCAACACGACATGAGAAACTTGACAGAATTCCTTGGACACCAGACATGCAGAGACATTCTAAGTCTGTGTCTTAACATATTTCGTTGAAAAAGAAAAGCTAATTACGTGCTGTGCGTATGTGTTCGTCTAGTCGTGCGTGTTAATTAGAGACTTCTATTCAGTTCTTCGTTTCCCATTCAGACAAGCCATCTCCCCTGCTCTTAGGGCACTTAGTTCAAAAAGAGACCACTAACACGACTTAATCCTTGGACAGTTGATAAGAAATGTGCCTTCCTCCTGACTATTTTAAGGATTGGGTTTTATATTTGTAAGTTATGGTTTGGTGTTTTATGTATAAATGCTAGATTACATTTTAGTCCTGAAGCTAAGTGTGTTACTCAAGTGATGTGTCAATAAGCATAATAAACCTTCAAGGTCTCACGTAACGTAGATAGACTAGACTGTGTTATCTACAATAGTTTGTGTCATGTGCAGTAACTAACATTATATCTGTGACATGTACAGTAATTAGACTGTGTCATATGCAAAATGAAGTAACTATTAATTAGTATGTGTCATGTACAGTAACTAGTCTGTGTCTTGTACAGTAACTAGTCTGTGTCTTGTACCGTTATTACTTTCTGTCATATATTGAAATTAGTCTGTGTCATGTGCAGTAAATAGTATGTGTCATGTATAGTTACTTCTAATCTGTCTGTGTCATGTACTGTAATTAGTCTGTGTCATGTGCAGTAAATAGTATGTGTCATGTATAGTAACTACTAATCTGTCTGTGTCGCGTACTGTAATTAGTCTGTGTCATGTGCAGTAAATAGTATGTGTCATGTATAGTTACTACTAATCTGTCTGTGTCACGTACTTTAATTAGTCTGTGGTGTGTACAATGTGGCTAAGTGAACAAAAATGTGTAACTTTAAATTTTTGCAGTAAAATTCTGTAAGAGTAACACCGTAATAAATTCAGTGTGCCCTGGACATGTTGAGCTTTGTAAAAAAAAAATAATGAAAGAGCGATGAGAGCGAAAAAGGGGGGTGGGGGTGCCCACAAGATGGTAGGGTTGGGGGTGGGGTGTTCACAAGATTGTAGGGGTGGGCAAAGATAGAAGAGCCTTTAAGAAAATGAAATCAACTTTTTTATCACATTGACAAAATCAATAAGTTGAGCCAGGCGGTGTGTGTGTGTGTGTATCTCTCTGCGTAGGGTTTTCCCAAGTTGTTATTAAACTCTGAAAGTAGAAACATTTGATCCTATAGTTAGTTCTGTCACATTGAGTGATATATTTTGTCTACAAACATGAAGCATTAAATGCGGTCTTACAAACATCAGCTGAAATCATACAAACATCAAATACAATCCTACTTCACACAATCCTACATAATAATTCAGCGGTTCTCAACCTTTTACGCTCGGAGACCCCTTTTTACAATCCCCCGCTCTCAACCCCCCCCCCTTTTCCCACACACACATACAGCAATAGAAGAGTAGACAAAAACAATCCATTTTTTCGATGGTCTTAGGCGACCCCTGGCAAATCGTCAATCGACCCCCAAGGGGGTCGCGATCCACAGGTTGAGAACCCCTGCTACATATGATGGACCTGAAGATCATGTTTACAAGTAGGAAATCGTCTGCTATCAAGATCTAGATCTACTAAAGAAACGTGCAACGCAAGGGTTAGCTGTCAAGACCCATTGGAGACCTGCATATTTTTCCACAACTCGCGCAGACAAAGCTTTCTTTTCGTTATCTGCGCCAATAAGAGATTTTCTTTGAGTCTCGAATGTTTGTCAGTTCTATAAGGGAACGTCCATCCTGCAGGGAGGTTAGACTTAAGTGAAACATACTGGACACATACAAACTGGTCAAGAACCCATATACACTGAGTCTGTCGAATTAGTATTCACCAACAGAATAGACACGAGACAGTGTCTTGTCTTAATGACATGCCCACACAGAGACACAAGAGAGTATCTTGTCTTATTGATCTGCCCACACTTAGACACAAACTAGTGTCTTGTCTTTTTTAACTGACCACATTGAGACACAAAGCAGTGTCTTGTCTTTTTGAAATGACCACACTGAGTCACAAACCAGTGCCTTGCCTTATTGAAATGACCTCATTGAGACACAAACCAGTGTCTTGGACACAAACCAGTGTCTTGCCTTATTGAAATGACCACATTGAGACACAAACCAGTGTCTTGTCTTTTTTTAAATGACCACATTGAGACACAAACCAGTGTCTTGCCTTATTGAAATGACCACATTGAGACACACACCAGTGTCTTGTCTTATTGAGCTGACTGACACTTCCACTCTTCGCACAGCCATAATCTAGCCGAGGGGCAACTGTCAAAATCTGAGGCAAACGTCCTCCTGTGCTTCACTGAGGTGCGTGTTAGACAAGGAGGAGGGGGAATGTTTTATGTTCTGTGGAGAAGTGTAACACATCCAGTCCATGTGTACAGAAATGTACACACTGTTAAGACTCAGCACACAATGCAGCTTGCTGTAGAAAAAATATTTCAGATCCTGGCTAAGAGAAAAACAACATATATTACGACAACATTTAGATCTGGGCTCTGGGTACATTCAATTGTTAAAAGAACTTTTTAGCTAAACTGTCGAAGTATGTGATAAAGAAAAGTTGATAGATCTCTGAATAGCCATTTCCTAGTACAATTCTCTCTCAAGACTGTTCAGACTGTACCCACTCTTCGACACTGACTCTATTGAGTCGACTACTTGAGCAATGCAAATCTGTTTCTGAAGTCACTTTACTTCGGTTTCATTCTTGGTGTGTGCACAATAGAAAACCTTTTGTGAAAACGGTGATTGGAAACCAATTCACTGATAATTTTGGCACTCGGCATTTTGGCATCCGGAAATTTAGGCAACGAACATTTTGGTATCCGGAAATTTCGGCACCCGAAAATCAGGCACTTTTTAAATTAGAAGATAAAAACTTTTAATGTATATTTTATCCTTAGACTGCCAGCTGTTGGTGATTTTATCAAAAATACCCATGGGCGTAGTCGGTGTAGGAGGCGTTGGGGTTCAAGCCCCCGATATTCCCCCCTCGCTGGGTGGTGGAATTTTATGACTGAATTTTTGCTTTGATTTTATTTCTTTAAGGTGAGATTTTAATGTTAAATCATCACGTGCCCCAGCGCAGACAAGGGTGTGGGGGGGGGGGGTTGAGTTAAAACCTTTGCAAAGTTTTTTTTACGACAAAATAAACGTTCACTATAAGACTAAAGCTTACAACAGTCACTAGATTCTATGAGCGTAACCAAGAGGAGTTTTGTGTTTAAAAAGCCCTCCAGAGAGTTTTTAGTTTCCACCTCTTTAATAAAAAAAAATTAAATCAAACTACACGCACAAAATTCTATGAGCGCATTCAAAGAGGGTTTTACCCCCGCCAAAGAGCCGCCCAGAGGACTTTAGGTTTAAAACCGCTTCCAGATGGTTTTGAGTATACCCCCTTTTTCAATATTATTCTAAAGCAAACTACAGTCAGCAAATTCTTCGAACGTGGCAAAGTGGTTTTGAGTTTGTTAAAAAAAAAAAAACTCCATAAATTTTTTAGTTTATAACAGATGATTTTGATGATAATTTTTTCCTTAATTTTTTTGTTTTAAAATCTAACAATCTACAATGCATCCAAATATTTATACATTTGTTTATATTTTATAGACACTGGTTCGTGTTATTTCTTAGCAGTTCAATGTCTTAATTACCAATGGACATCATTAGCCCTTGATCATGTTATAAGGATTTCTTCCAGAGTTCAGGAATGAGAGACAAGGGACTCTACGACATATTTCATTTGCTCACCTCGACAGTTCAATGTGAAGGCCGTGACGGAGGCTTAGTCACATCAAGGAGTCCTTTGTATTCTTATTATGTACAACTACTAACTATAATGATGTCGTCATTCTAAAGTGCGATGCAGGTGAGGAATGGTGTAGCCGAGGAGGCAAGTGCTAGATAGGCTTCACGCGCCATGTTACTTTGGGAGTCCACTGACACCTTTATTATTCTCTCTTATACCCCAGGGGGAGGGAGATTGAGAAATAAGCCTATTACCTGCATGGAATCTACTCACCTCCCATTTATACAACAAACTGTAATGAAATATAACATTAAAGTTATGTATAATGTTGCAGCTGATTGTGCTCTACAATCTATTGATTGATTGATTGATTGTAATTTATGTGAGAGCAACAAACTTTGTGGCGCTATATGAAGTTTTAATTTGAGAAAACATAATAAAAGAAACACCCAATTCTCTATGTATCATTCTTGTGAAAGTCAAGTTATTGATCAGAGCTATTCAAAAAAATCAAATCAATTATCCATGTAATGTTGATATTGATTTTTCTTGTATCAATACACTTCATGGCTTCTTGACTTATTGATTGCTGGATTTCATTGAAATAGACGTCTAATTAAATCTTTGTTTTAAAATGATCCTTAAATGTGAGCAAAGATTTTCTAAATCAAGCTAGAGGAAACAAATAGAGAGGGAGGAAAAAAAGAGAAAATGAGAGAGAGAGAGAAGGGGAGAGAGAGAATCAAGAGAAAAGACTGGAGAGAAAAGAAGAAAATATTGGAGCATAGAAAAAGAGAAAAAAAATCAGATCAGAGAGGGAGAGATGGAGAAAGAGAGAGAAAGAGATGGAGAAAGAGAAAGGACAAAGTATGAAACAAATTGTGTGAGCACATTTATTAAAACACTTAAAAAACGTTTTATTTAATAATTGGCAATAAAGTGAGCTCTGGCCTTCGTTTGAGATTCCTTGGTTTCAATTGAAGACAGACATGGAGGTCAATTTAATTGTTTCCTTCTTGTTTGGATTCGATGTTCTCTCTTTTTTGTATCCTCTGTTGAGAACAATTTTAAGTGACATTCGATGCCAGACTGAAAATCTGTCCGTGTTTGTCAAATGTCAGTAGTGTTAATTGTTCAACAATTTTGGCTTGTCGATTTCTTGAGATCAGACTACGTCATCCATAATGAACAACAACCAAATTGGCTAAGAATAAAAGGCATACAACATTTAAAAAAAACACAGCCACACTAAAGACTTTTACTGCGCGGTAGACAATTCAGCTGTAACTTCACTGGGCATTTTGGCATCCGGCACCCTGCTGGACTAAAATGTCTACTATTCAACTATTAGGTTGCCTGTGACGTCACGAAGGTCATGAGTTCTAAACTTTTCCATCCTCTCCTGAACTCCTGCAGGAGTTTTGAACTGGGACATACAAATCATCAAGACGCGATAAAAAAACGTAAGAAAGCATTTTAAAAAATGCAAGAAAATCCAAAGTCCTAGAACCTCCTCAAGGATCTCACTTTCATGTACCGGTGACTTTCTTGGGTGTTTTCTTATAAGTTCTTGTGTCTTTTTTCCATCAATTTTGTTTGGCATTTCTCCTAACAAGCCAAAGGTATCATGTGTTATGGTCCTACCACCTAAGTACCAACATCATTGAGATTTCTTCCAAAGTTTTCTCATTTTTCTATGTGCTCTTTGTTCACAACTTCCCACAACATTTTATCTCTAGGACTTGATCGAAACTCTTATGGTCCAAGACTTGGCCAAGAACAAGTTTAGCCCGATCTCTAGGACTTGATTCAAACTCTTATGGTCCAAGATTTGGCCAAGAACAAGTTTAGCCCGATCTCTAGGACTTGATTCAAACTCTTATGGTCCAAGATTTGGCCAAGAACAAGTTTAGCCCGATCTCTAGGTCTTGATTCAAACTGTTATGGTCCAAGACTTGGCCAAGAACAAGTTTAGCTCGATCTCTAGGACTTGATTCAAACTCTTATGGTCCAAGACTTGCGCCAAGAACA
The DNA here is from genome assembly GCF_947242115.1 of Biomphalaria glabrata. Lineage (NCBI taxonomy): Eukaryota > Metazoa > Mollusca > Gastropoda > Planorbidae > Biomphalaria > Biomphalaria glabrata. The sequence continues at coordinate 22,459,490 of NC_074721.1, forward strand.
AGTTTAGCCCGATCTCTAGGACTTGATCCAAACTCTTATGGTCCAAGACTTGGCCAAGAACAAGTTTAGCCCGATCTCTAGAGTGATGAAACAATTTGGTCTCCCAGTCTCGAGCTATATACGTTGGTATAAGCATTTAGTTTTTCGGAGAGGTTTAGGTTAAAATTCTTCATCCAAGATTATAGCATCAAGAGATAGGAAAATGTTGCTTGTTGCTATCTGCCAACTATGAAGCGAAAATTAATTTTCTCTTGAAGGAAAGATGAAAAGAAATATCTCGCTGTTTTTATATAATTCCACTTTCAGCTTGTCAATTCTTTATCGGTTTCAAAAAACACCAAAAGAGAAAAAAAAACTTCGGTGGATCTCGAAAAATGCTCTAACAATTTTTTCTAGAAATTGGACACTTTATTCTACCTTTGGAAAAAAATGACTAGTTTAATTGCCCCACTGGTATATAGTAGGTTTGACAGTTGTAAATTTTCAAAGAACATTTAAAAAAAATAATTTAAATTTGTCTTGAGATCAAGACAATGTTTATCTTGAACACGTACTCATAAAGAGTTCAAGAAATAATTACATTTTGCACACCGTGGTCAAGGTCTGGATCTATAGGCCAGTCATTAGAATTGGATTAACTCTGAGTAGATCTATACATTTAATAAACCCGCATTTTTTGTGCTCAGAGGGGGGAAAATGTTCGATTATTTTGTATCTATCATTAGTTATTAAAAGTAAAGTGATCGCTTTTACAAAGTCTTCAAGTTTATAATGGAGGAATTGTATTCTTTAAATGTGTGTTATTGGTACTTTCTATTTCTAAAAATAGAACACAAAAATATATGAGCTAGATTTAGGAAAAATACATTGAATACTAAAATAAAATTTTAACAAGCCAATTGATTTCAATTGCAATCATTATTTAACAATTTTTATTTACTAACAATGTAACATTGAAAATATAATGTAGACGACCAGCATTCGCGTACACAGATATCTATTTAAATCATATCAGAAGTTATATAGGTAGTACAATTGATTTCCGCAAGATAAGTTTATTTCTATAAATAGTGTCTATTTATTTCACTTGTTTTCACATGTTTTAATGGTATGTCGTGAACTGCTGCAAGCCAGTGTGACAAGTGATCCAGCTGCATATCCAGATGGCTCAGTATTAAGCTACTTGTACGACCAGCTCTTCTCTATAGATGGCAGCATTTAACTTTGCCATCAATCATGATTGTTTATTGAGGAAAGAAATCATTCTTATGTTTCGTGAAGCTAATAAGACAATCTTGAACGATTGATCGACGTCTTCTTTTCATCGGCAAAGTCAGATTGATGTGTTATCGATCTCATCCAATGTTCTGCATTGGAAGTGGTCATTATTGTGTGCCCACGATCATTTCATTTTGTCTGGAGTAAACAATTTTGGTCAATTCTGAAATGGTTCAGTTTTGTTAAGACTCACTAGCACCATAGTCTCATTCCATAAAACCACAGAAAAAGGAGCGGGGGGGGGGACAAATGTTCAGAATGTCTGACGCTGTTGAGCCATTGAAGGACGTCACACTATTGTGACATTTGGATCATTGAAATAATCTGTGTACAATTTCGATATCTTGTATCTTATCTGACGTAACTGCTAGGTCACATCCATCCCTGACCTGCATTATGTACATAGTTTGTATCTATATCTACCTACATGTGTCGTATATTTAGTCTGGAATAAAAGTCTTTCAAAATGTCCAGTTATCATCAATTGCTCTAGATATAAATTTGTATAAAACTATAACACTCATATCTTAGTTAAAACTCGTAACGAGAGCACATAAATACAAACAGTATATGTTGTCATAGCTCTACATAAATACAGACTTTCTATGATATCTCTACATAATTACAGACACTCTATGATATATCTACATAAATACAGACACTCTATGATATCTCTACATAAATACAGACTTTCTATGATATATCTACATAAATACAGACACTCTATGATATATCTACATAAATACAGACACTCTATGATATCTCTACATAAATACAGACACTCTATGATATCTCTACATAAATACAGACACTCTATGATATCTCTACATAAATACAGACACTCTATGATATATCTACATAAATACAGACACTCTATGATATCTCTACATAAATACAGACACTCTATGATATCTCTACATAAATACAGACACTCTATGATATCTCTACATAAATACAGACACTCTATGATATCTCTACATAAATACAGACACTCTATGATATCTCTACATAAATACAGACTTTCTATGATATCTCTACATAATTACAGACACTCTATGATATATCTACATAAATACAGACACTCTATGATATCTCTACATAAATACAGACACTCTATGATATCTCTACATAAATACAGACACTCGATGTTGCCATATTTCAACCTATTTGAATGTGTCACAGATCGAAACAAAACTTTCTCAATTAACTGAACCTGATGTATTGATGTACTGATGTATTGATGTATTGATGTACTGATGTACTGATGTATTAATGTACTGATGTACTGATGTACATGTCTCTCATCTCTTAGTTCAGACATCTCACTTCTTTCTAATCAATGTGTGACCCATTTCTCTATCTCCCCACTAGACAGACACACTAAAACATTTCACGACATTAAAACATACACATTTCACGACATTAAAACATACACATTTCACGACATTAAAACATACACATTTCACGACATTAAAACATACACATTTCACGACATTCAAACACACAATTGTTGTCTAAATGTTTGTGTGTCTTTACTTCATAGCTTTACTTCTTTACATTCCCAATCACATTGACATTTCTGTGATTGAATGAACACATCGACCTTAGTGTCTCAATTAGAAGTGATTCCTACTGTTGTCTCAATCTAAATGACTACATTTATAAATGGGTTCTAAAAGACCAATCTCACTTGGAGCTGTCTCACAGAACAATGTATGTCTATACCTCACAGAACAATGTATGTCTATACCTCACAGAACAATGTATGTCTATACCTCACAGAACAGGGTGTGTCTATACCTCACAGAACAATGTATGTCTATACCTCATAGAACAATGTATGTCTATACCTCACAGAACAATGTATGTCTATGCCTCACAGAACAATGTATGTCTATGCCTCACAGAACAGGGTGTGTCTATACCTCACAGAACAGGGTGTGTCTATACCTCACAGAACAATGTATGTCTATACCTCATAGAACAATGTATGTCTATACCTCACAGAACAATGTATGTCTATGCCTCACAGAACAGGGTGTGTCTATACCTCACAGAACAGGGTGTGTCTATACCTCACAGAACAATGTATGTCTATACCTCACAGAACAGGGTGTGTCTATACCTCACAGAACAGGGTGTGTCTATACCTCACAGAACAGGGTGTGTCTATGCCTAACAGAACAATGTATGTCTATACCTCACAGAACAGGGTATGTCTATACCTCACAGAACAATGTATGTCTATACCTCACAGAACAGGGTGTGTCTATACCTCACAGAACAGGGTGTGTCTATACCTCACAGAACAATGTATGTCTATACCTCACAGAACAGGGTGTGTCTATACCTCACAGAACAGGGTGTGTCTATACCTCACAGAACAGGGTGTGCCTATGCCTAACAGAACAATGTATGTCTATACCTCACAAAACAGGGTGTGTCTATACCTCACAGAACAGGGTGTGTCTATACCTCACAGAACAATGTATGTCTATACCTCACAGAACAATGTATGTCTATACCTCACAGAACAATGTATGTCTATACCTCACAGAACAGGGTGTGTCTATGCCTCACAGAACAGGGTGTGTCTATGCCTCACAGAACAATGTATGTCTATACCTCACAGAACAGGGTGTGTCTATGCCTCACAGAACAGGGTGTGTCTATGCCTCACAGAACAGGGTGTGTCTATACCTCACAGAACAATGTATGTCTATACCTCACAGAACAATGTATGTCTATACCTCACAGAACAATGTATGTCTATACCTCACAGAACAGGGTGTGTCTATACCTCACAGAACAGGGTGTGTCTATGCCTCACAGAACAATGTATGTCTATACCTCACAGAACAATGTATGTCTATGCCTCACAGAACAATGTATGTCTATACCTCACAGAACAATGTATGTCTATGCCTCACAGAACAATGTATGTCTATACCTCACAGAACAATGTTTGTCTATACCTCACAGAACAATGTATGTCTATGCCTCACAGGGCAGGGTGTGTCTATGCCTAACAGAACAGGGTGTGTCTATACCTCACAGAACAGGGTGTGTCTATACCTTACAGAACAGGGTGTGTCTATGCCTAACAGAACAGGGTGTGTCTATACCTCACAGAACAGGGTGTGTCTATACCTCACAGAACAGGGTGTGTCTATTCCTTACAGAACAGGGTGTGTCTATACCTCACAGAACAGGGTGTGTCTATACCTCACAGAACAGGGTGTGTCTATACCTTACAGAACAGGGTGTGTCTATGCCTCACAGAACAGGGTGTGTCTATACCTCACAGAACAGGGTGTGTCTATGCACAGTATTATTATCTCGGCCTCACATTTCTTTTCAAAGTTGTTCATTTTTTATCCTCCCTCCATCTCCTCCTCCCTTCCTCCCTCATTGGTCTGATTTTCTCACTCTTTTCTCACCTAATCTTTACTGCCAGGCCCTGGCCTCTATGACCCCGGTCTGATCAGAACAGATTGATTTTACACAACCAGCCTCCCTCACTCCCTCCCTCTCTCTCTCTCTCTCTGACTCCCACCCACCCAAATACTAGCACACTATTGATCGGCACCAAGACAGCAGGCCGATAGACTGGCCACCGCCTCTACTGTTATTATTGGTGACCCAAGCCTATGTCCCCTCACAGCGTCCTCCCAGAGTGGTTCCAGTGTCCTGTTGTTTCACTTTTATGTCCACGCCCGGAACCTAACGAGACTCTACACTTGACGGATATTGTCTTCTTGATATAAGGTCAGTATGTAGGGCACTAGTCATTGCTAGCCAGTGAATGATGCCAGGTTTCCGGTTTAAGACATTTGAATCATCATTCATTGTACCACAGCCTAGCTTGAAGTCGAGGTTTTACTTCTTGAAGACTTAAAATAGAAATTCATGCTATTAGATAGGAATTAATTTAAACAAACGTCTGTCTGTATAATGCCGTATTCATGTATAGGTAGAGTCAGACATCATGATGTGAACTTCTATTACAGAAATACAGTTCAGTTTAAAATCTTTGATCTTATAATCTTAATATAATCTTTGAACTTATAATCTTAATCTAATCTTATAATTTTAATATAATCTTTGTTCAAGTACACACTTCAATGAATCTTATAAATAAACACTGAGAGTTGATAGCTAGCTTTTTGGTGTATGCGGCGTACAGAAGAAAGAGTTTATATAAGCAATGCTTTGAAATAGGATTAGGAGAATGGCTGTACACTTTTTAGTAGCACTTAAAAAATGGTGCACACACTTCCGGTTTGTAAAAGATTTTGTTTTAGTAGACAAAATAGAAGTTTTGTTTTGTTGATTGTGGACATCTCCTATACACATTGAATTTTGTTTTGTTGATTGTGGACATCTCCCATACACATTGAAGTTTTGTTTTGTTGATTGTGGACATCTCCCATACACATTGAAGTTTTGTTTTGTTGATTGTGGACATCTCCCATACACATTGAGGTTATGTTTTGTTGATAGTGGACATCTCTTATACACATTGAAGTTTTGTTTTGTTGATTGTGGACATCTCTTATACACATTGAAGTTTTGTTTTGTTGATTGTGGACATCTCCCATACACATTGAAGTTTTGTTTTGTTGATTGTGGACATCTCTTATACACATTGAAGTTTTGTTTTGTTGATTGTGGACATCTCTTATACACATTGAAGTTTTGTTTTGTTGATTGTGGACATCTCCTATACACATTGAGTTTTGTTTTGTTGATTGTGGACACCTCCTATACACATTGAAGTTTTGTTTTGTTGATTGTGGACATCTCCTATACACATTGAAGTTTTGTTTTGTTGTTTGTGGACATCTCCTATACACATTGAAGTTTTGTTTTGTTGATAGTGGACATCTCCTATACACATTGAAGTTTTGTTTTGTTGATTGTGGACATCTCCTATACACATTGAAGTTTTGTTTTGTTGTTTGTGGACATCTCCTATACACATTGAAGTTTTGTTAAAACAGAAATTTGTTTTCTGTTACAAAACGTCAGTTAAAACGTATTGCAAGTTTCTTTTGTTTTTATTACAAGACATTCCAAGTTTTTATTTTCTTGAGAAACTCTTCGGTTTCATGCGAGACAGCAAATGACATGGTATCAAATGTTTCAGAATTTGAAGGGTATAATTTAAACATTACAAACAGAAAATGGCAACAAGGCAAAATAAATGTTGACATTAAATCTCCACAACCTTAAAATAAAAAAAATATTATAATAATAAAAAACGGAAAGTTGATAGAAATAAATGGAGCTGTGAATGTCAGTCTTCTCGTTGGCTGTCTTACAGCACATAGTAGCTGGGCTGTCTTGAAGTGACGTTGTGTTGATGTGACGCTGTCTTGATGTGACCTTGTGTTGATGTGACTCTGTCTTGATGTGACTCTGTCTTAATGTGACGATATGTTGATGTGACTCTGTCTTGATGTGACTCTGTCTTAATGTGACGATATGTTGATGTGACTCTGTCTTAATGTGACATTGTGTTGATGTGACTCGGTCTTAAAGTGACGTTGTGTTGATGTGACTCTGTCTTGATGTGACGTTGTGTAGATGTGACTCTGTCTTGATGTGACTCTGTCTTGATGTGACGCTGTCATGATGTGACGCTGTCTTGATGTGACGCTGTCATGATGTGACGCTGTCTTGATGTAACTAAGTGATGTAATGTAATAAAGTGATGTGATGTAAATGTAACGTCAATGTAATGTAGGCTGATATGATAGATAGATGCGATGTTATTAATTGATGGGATGTAATACAGTGATGTAATGTTGCTTCATGATGTAGTCTCACCTAGTGCGATGTAGTGTCACCTAGTGCGATGTAGTCTCACCTAGTGCGATGTAGTGTGTTAGTATGTTGGCTGGAGGAGGCTTGAGTTCGAATTCAGGCCGTTCAATTTGTTTGTTAAAATGACTTTAAAAAGCGTTCTTGGTAACTTTTACTTCGATACCCCCTTCTCCCCCACCAACTGGTCCAGATTGCGTAGTGAGAAAGTCAAAACATGAAATGGCGCTAAAGACAAACAATTGGTAAAACATTAATCACTCATTTATTATTGTTAGTAAAGATCAATTATAAATTTAATTACATGCCTGATCCAAACTAATTGATACAAATACGCCTAATTCAAGCTTTTTTTAATTTGTTTTTTTTTTAATGTTTCAAGATTTAGATCACTGTTTAGTTATTGACGGTAACAAATCGCCTTCAACCAGCACAAATCTGCAATTTCACCATACGATTTCAGTAGTTCCTAATGTGTGTGACTGGCTTCATTTGGCTTCATGTCTGATCGATAGTTGAGCCTCTCCCCCACGTGATCAAAGAGCTGACCTACTGTTTCGTTTTGCTTCCGTGGAAAGTATTTTTAACAACTAGAATTTTTTAAATTCAAACTAAGAAAAATGTTTCAAGACATTTCTTATTGTTAAAAGTAATAAATAAGTTTGAAGACATTCCTAATGGGAAACAAGAGTCTAAAGTAGAGTTTCCATGGAAACAAGCGTATGTGACAACATTGATATTAAAGCTCAATCGATCTGGTCAAGACTAGATAGCATACAGTGGACAACGCTTATAGATGGTTGCATTGTTAACGCCTAAAAAACCTTTATAGAGAGTCTAAAGAGTCTAGCCAGAGACCAAAGAGTCTAGCCAGAGACCAAAGAGTCTAGCCAGAGACCAAAGGGAATTCTGGGAATGACTGACCGGCAAGACGGAGGGAACAAGGATTTCTGCCTAGCCATGTATTCGTTCAATCTATTCGTGCAATCTATTCATGCAATGTATTCATGCAATCTATTCATGCAATCTATTCGTGCAATCTATTCGTGCAATCTATTCGTGCAATCTATTCATGCAATCTATTCGTGCAATCTATTCATGCAATCTATTCATGCAATCTATTCATTCAATCTCTTCATGCAATCTCTTCATTCAATCTATTCATTCAATCTATTCATTCAATCTATTCATGCAATCTATTCGTGCAATCTATTCATGCAATCTATTCGTTCAATCTATTCATGCAATCTATTTGTGCAATCTATTCGTGCAATCTATTTATGCAATCTATTCGTTCAATCTATTCGTGCAATCTATTCGTGCAATCTATTCATGCAATCTATTCGTTCAATCTATTCATGCAATCTATTCATTCAATCTATTCATTCAATCTATTCGTTCAAACTATTCATGCAATCTATTCGTTCAATCTATTCATTCAATCTATTCATTCAATCTATTCGTGCAATCTATCCGTTCAATCTATTCTTGCAATCTATTCGTGCAATCTATTCGTGCAATCTATTCGTTTAATCTATTCATGCAATCTATTCATGCAATCTATTCGTTCAATCTATTCGTTCAATCTATTCGTTCAATCTATTCATGCAATCTATTCGTGCAATCTATTCATGCAATCTATTCGTGCAATCTATTCATGCAATCTATTCGTGCAATCTATTCATGCAATTTATTCATGTAATCTATTCATGCTATCTATTCATGCAATCTATTCGTGCAATCTATTCATGCAATCTATTCATGCTATCTATTCATGCAATCTATTCGTTCAATCTATTCATGCAATCTATTCGTTCAATCTATTCATGCAATCTATTCGTTCAATCTATTCATGCAATCTATTCGTTCAATCTATTCATGCAATCTATTCATGCAATCTATTCATGCAATCTATTCGTTCAATCTATTCATGCAATCTATTTGTTCAATCTATTCATGCAATCTATTCGTTCAATCTATTCATGCAATCTATTCGTTCAATCTATTCGTTCAATCTATTCATTCAATCTATTCGTGCAATCTATTCGTTCAATCTATTCGTGCAATCTATTCATGCAATCTATTCATGCAATCTATTCGTTCAATCTATTCATGCAATCTATTCGTTCAATCTATTCGTGCAATCTATTCATGCAATCTATTCGTGCAATCTATTCATGCAATCTATTCATGCAATCTATACATTCAATCTATTCATGCAATCTATTCATGCAATCTATTCGTGCAATCTATTCGTTCAATCTATTCATGCAATCTATTCATGCAATCTATTCATGCAATCTATTCGTTCAATCTATTCATTCAATCTATTCGTGCAATCTATTCGTTCAATCTATTCATGCAATCTATTCGTGCAATCTATTCGTTTAATCTATTCATGCAATCTATTTATGCAATCTATTCGTTCAATCTATTCGTTCAATCTATTCGTTCAATCTATTCATGCAATCTATTCGTGCAATCTATTCATGCAATCTATTCGTGCAATCTATTCATGCAATCTATTCATGTAATCTATTCATGCTATCTATTCATGCAATCTATTCGTGTAATCTATTCATGCAATCTATTCATGCAATCTATTCATGCAATCTATTCGTTCAATCTATTCATGCAATCTATTCGTTCAATCTATTCATGCAATCTATTCATGCAATCTATTCATGCAATCTATTCGTTCAATCTATTCATGCAATCTATTCGTTCAATCTATTCATGCAATCTATTCGTTCAATATATTCCTGCAATCTATTTGTTCAATCTATTCATTCAATCTATTCATTCAATCTATTCGTGCAATCTATTCGTTCAATCTATTCGTGCAATCTATTCATGCAATCTATTCGTGCAATCTATTCATGCAATCTCTTCATGCAATCTATTCGTTCAATCTATTCATGCAATCTATTCATGCAATCTATTCGTTCAATCTATTCATGCAATCTATTCGTTCAATCTATTCATGCAATCTATTCGTTCAATCTATTCATGCAATCTATTCGTTCAATCTATTCATTCAATCTATTCATTCAATCTATTCGTTCAATCTATTCGTGCAATCTATTCATGCAATCTATTCGTGCAATCTATTCATGCAATCTATTCATGCAATCTATTCGTTCAATCTATTCATGCAATCTATTCGTTCAATCTATTCATGCAATCTATTCATGCAACCTATTCGTTCAATCTATTCATGCAATCTATTCATGCAATCTATTCGTTCAATCTATTCATGCAACCTATTCATGCTATCTATTCGTTCAATCTATTCATGCAATCTATTCGTTCAATCTATTCATGCAATCTATTCATGCAATCTATTCGTTCAATCTATTCATGCAATCTATTCGTTCAATCTATTCATGCAATCTATTCGTTCAATCTATTCATGCAATCTATTCATGCAATCTATTCATGCAATCTTTTCGTGCAATCTATTCATGCAATCTGTTCGTTCAATCTATTCATGCAATCTATTCATGCAATCTATTCATGCAATCTATTCATGCAATCTATTCGTGCAATCTATTCATGCAATCTATTCATGCAATCTATTCGTGCAATCTATTCGTGCAATCTATTCATGCAATCTATTCATGCAATCTATTCGTGCAATCTATTCATGCAATCTATTCGTGCAACCTATTCATGCAATCTATTCATGCAATCTATTCATTCAACCTATTCGTGTAATCTATTCATGCAATCTATTCATGCAATCTATTTATGCAATCTATTCATGCAATCTATTCATGCAATCTATTCATGCAATCTATTTATGCAATCTATTCGTGCAACCTATTCATGCAACCTATTCATGCAATCTATTCGTGCAACCTATTCGTGCAATCTATTCATGCAATCTATTCATGCAATCTATTCGTGCAATCTATTCATGCAATCTATTCATGCAATCTATTCGTGCAATCTATTTCTGCAATCTATTCATGCAATCTATTCATGCAATCTATTCGTGCAATCTATTCGTGCAATCTATTCATGCAATCTATTCATGCAATCTATTCATGCAATCTATTCATGCAATCTATTCATTCAATCTCTTCATGCAATCTATTCATGCAATCTATTCATGCAATCTATTCGTGCAATCTATTCATGCAATCTATTCGTGCAATCTATTCATGCAATCTATTCTTGTAATCTATTCGTGCAATCTATTCATGCAATCTATTCATGCAATCTATTCGTGCAATCTATTCATGCAATCTATTCATGCAATCTGTTCGTGCAATCTATTCGTGCAATCTATTCGTGCAATCTATTCGTGCAATCTATTCATGCAATCTATTCATGCAATCTATTCGTGCAATCTATTCATGCAATCTATTCGTGCAATCTATTCATGCAATCTATTCTTGTAATCTATTCGTGCAATCTATTCATGCAATCTATTCATGCAATCTATTCGTGCAATCTATTCATGCAATCTATTCGTGCAATCTATTCATACAATCTATTCGCGCAATCTATTCGTGCAATCTATTCGTGCAATCTATTCGTGCAATGTATTCCCAGTTCATTCCATTTCCTCCTCTATTGTTTCCAAGGTGTCACAATGAGGCCGGCTATTGGTTCTCAACTTAAAACCCGAAAACGTCAAAGTCAAAGTGAGCGTGAAAGTAAACATGTTAGTGAGAGGTCCAGATCTAAACAAACATATTAGTAAGATGTCCAGATCTAAACAAACATATTAGTGAAAGGTCCAGATCTAAACAAACATATTAGTTATATTAAAACTGATTGAAAAGAATTTATTAAAAAAGAACAGCAGTCAGGATAAGTAGATAAGACTACTGAAATACTCTGCAGTAGAATTTGAAAATTGTATTATTTTCATAAAGTTGTAAGAACGTATTGAGAGACTATTATTTGAAATTAGAAAACAGTTTGTTAGAAAATCACGTCCAGCATGCTATGTACAATCAAAGACTTAGGATGTACTAGTGTCATCTCAACCTCCAAACATTCTATTCAAGAACAACTCTAGAAGCTATTCAATGTTCCTGTGTACATATGTTTGTTCTAGAAGCTATTCAATGTTCCTGTGTACATATGTTTGTTCTAGAAGCTAGTCAATGTTCCTGTGTACATATGTTTGTTCTAAAAGCTAGTCAATGTTCCTGTGTACATATGTTTGTTCTAGAAGCTCTTCAATGTTCCTGTGTACATATGTTTGTTCTAAAAGCTAGTCAATGTTCCTGTGTACATATGTTTGTTCTAGAAGCTAGTCAATGTTCCTGTGTACATATGTTTGTCTAGAAGCTAGTCAATGTTCCTGTGTACATATGTTTGTTCTAAAAGCTAGTCAATGTTCCTGTGTACATATGTTTGTTCTAAAAGCTAGTCAATGTTCCTGTGTACATATGTTTTTCTAGAAGCTAGTCAATGTTCCTGTGTACATATGTTTGTTCTAGAAGCTCTTCAATGTTCCTGTGTACATATGTTTGTTCTAAAAGCTAGTCAATGTTCCTGTGTACATATGTTTGTTCTAGAAGCTAGTCAATGTTCCTGTGTACATATGTTTGTTCTAGAAGCTAGTCAATGTTCCTGTGTACATATGTTTGTTCTAGAAGCTAGTCAATGTTCCTGTGTACATATGTTTGTTCTAAAAGCTAGTCAATGTTCCTGTGTACATATGTTTGTTCTAGAAGCTCTTCAATGTTCCTGTGTACATATGTTTGTTCTAAAAGCTAGTCAATGTTCCTGTGTACATATGTTTGTTCTAGAAGCTAGTCAATGTTCCTGTATACATATGTTTGTCTAGAAGCTAGTCAATGTTCCTGTGTACATATGTTTGTTCTAGAAGCTAGTCAATGTTCCTGTGTACATATGTTTGTTCTAAAAGCTAGTCAATGTTCCTGTGTACATATGTTTGTTTTAGAAGCTAGTCAATGTTCCTGTGTACATATGTTTGTCTAGAAGCTAGTCAATGTTCCTGTGTACATATGTTTTTTCTAGAAGCTAGTCAATGTTCCTGTGTACATATGTTTGTTCTAGAAGCTATTCAATGTTCCTGTGTACATATGTTTTACTTTCTGACCTAAACATGACACATACACTAGGCCTGCTAGAAGAAAACAGCTTTGAACCTAAACCTTTCACTTTGCATCTGAAGACCGCATTGTTTTTATGACTTCTAATTATAACAGCAATGGCTGTTGGATTTCATAGTCTGTGTTGAGAGTTAGCACCCCTTTCAAATATTAGGTTTTATATATATATTGGATACTCCGTCAATAGGAAATCTGAGATATGTGTTTGAAATTTGAGGGCTCCTTTAATCTGAGATATGTGTTTGAAATTTGTGAGCTCTTTTAATCTGAGATATGTGTTTGAAATTTGTGGGCTCTTTTAATCTGAGATATGTGTTTGAAATTTGTGAGCTCTTTTAATCTGAGATATGTGTTTGAAATTTGTGAGCTCTTTTAATCTGAGATATGTGTTTAAAATGTGTGGGCTCCTTTAATCTGAGATATGTGTTTGAAATTTGTGAGCTCTTTTAATCTGAGATATGTGTTTGAAATTTGTGGGCTCTTTTAATCTGAGATATGTGTTTGAATTTTGTGGGCTCTTTTAATCTGAGATATGTGTTTGAAATTTGTGAGCTCTTTTAATCTGAGATATGTGTTTAAAATTTGTGAGCTCTTTTAATCTGAGAAGTTTCGTTTTCAGCTTTAACGACGCGATCGAACTACAAAAAGGTTGACCAACATCGCAGTACGCATGTCTGTAGAGTGAGTAGAATGAAATAACTTCCAAACTTTAACATTAGAAGTGTGTTGTCTGTAAGATTTAAGGAACTAGAAGTGTGTTGTCTGTTAGATTTAAGGAACTGGAAGTGTGTTGTCTGTAAGATTTAAGAAACTAGAATAGTGTTGTCTGTTAGATTTAAAGAACTGGAAGTGTGTTGTCTGTTAGATTTAAGGAACTGGAAGTTTGTTGTCTGTTGGATTTAACGAACTAGAAGTGTGTTGCCTGTTGGATTTAAGGAACTAGAAGTGTGTTGTCTGTTGGATTTAACGAACTAGAAGTGTGTTGCCTGTTGGATTTAAGGAACTAGAAGTGTGTTGTCTGTTGGATTTAAGGAACTAGAAGTGTGTTGGATTTAAGGAACTGGAAGTGTGTTGTCTGTTGGATTTAAGAAACTGGAAATGTGTTGTCTGTTAGATTTAAGGAACTAGAAGTGTGTTGTCTGTTAGATTTAAGGAACTAGAAGTGTGTTGTCTGTTAGATTTAAGGAACTAGAAGTGTGTTGTTTGTTAGATTTAAGGAACTGGAAGTTTGTTGTCTGTTAGATTTAAGGAACTGGAAGTGTGTTGTTTGTTGGATTTAAGGAACTGAAAGTGTGTTGTTTGTTAGATTTAAGGAACTGGAATCTTGTTGTCTGTTGGATTTAAGGAACTGGAAGTTTGTTGTCTGTTAGATTTAAGGAACTAGAAGTGTGTTGTCTGTTAGATTTAAGGAACTAGAAGTGTGTTGTCTGTTAGATTTAAGGAACTAGAAGTGTGTTGTCTGTTAGATTTAAGGAACTAGAAGTGTGTTGTCTTTTGGATTTAAGGAACTGGAAGTTTGTTGTCTGTTAGATTTAAGGAACTGGAAGTTTGTTGTCTGTTAGATTTAAGGAACTGGAAGTTTGTTGTTTGTTGGATTTAAGGAACTAGAAGTGTGTTGTCTGTTGGATTTAAGGAACTAGAAGTGTGTTGTCTGTTAGATTTAAGGAACTAGAAGTGTGTTGTTTGTTAGATTTAAGGAACTGGAAGTTTTTTGTCTGTTAGATTTAAGGAACTGGAAGTTCACTTTGTCTGGAACAGAATTGATCTCTAGTGGTGCGTTGGTCTGGGCGTGTCTGTCTAAAACATGTTCAATGGTCGTCTGGTCGACCCAGTCACGTACTCACGCTATTTGATCATGCTAGACACAGGCTCAGGTCATTGGGTCACGTGTAATTATTTCCTTCCATGGACCTACACTCCCACATACAAAATGACGGCCAATACTGTCAAACGCAAGTTTTGTGTTTCCCTTATACCAGAGCGTAAAATACAAGCTTGGTTTATTGTTATTATTATTATCTTTTACTTTTATTTTTTTAAAATACATTATGTTTTGTATTTATTTGTCTGAAACATTGCAATATACAAATAATATTTACAAAGTATTTGCTTGTTTGTACCAAGTTAGTAATAGTACAAAAACTGGGGAGGAAGTGGTTCCATCCAAAATAATATATATATAACACATGAGAACACGTCAACGGGCCGGTGGGTTAAGTTATAACAATGAAGTCAACATATTGCCAATACAGTATAGTCGAAGTACGATTGTCTAAAAGTATGAATTTAATCCACTAATAAAATGTATTTGACATTTGATCTTATAAAATTAATTCTGATATTGATTTGATAGACTAAATTATTGTAGACATATGCATCATCAAACTTTAGATCTACTTTCTTGTGTGTGTTTCGTTTATTTAAGTTTATGAAGCCTAATGTGAAAACCAAAGAACAACAGAAAGATATTTTCTCTACCTCTGTACCAATTAGATTCACAGGTGATTTACTCAACAGTTCATCCATTGTTCTCTTCAGACACACTATTTTTTTCGCATTCCTTCAGTGGAGTCGCTAGCGTAGTGCGAGGGGTACGGACCGCACCGGGGAAAACCTATTGGTATATTTTAAGAAAATGAAAATGAGTCAAACTTTTTTTTTTAGAAATTGAGACTGCAGGTTGGGATGGCGTTTAATATCTGACCGCTCTTGTGACACCCACCATAGAGACCCCTCTAACTGCATCTCTATTACTATTTTATCTTGTCCTGATAAAATGATCTTGAAAAAAAAACATCTTTGAAAGTCCTGATCAGCTTATGACATAATAAAGAACTAAACATTTATTTCAACGGAACATGTTCACAAATTAATGTCTGTGTTTGATTGAGTAACGTGATAAGAATAGATTTAGTGCTACACAATTTAGAGAAAATAAAACCAACAAGAAAAAAAGGAATCAATAGTAAAAGCGCAAAAAAAAACCCTCAAAGTATGAGTGTATGAGAATCTCTAAGGTTGCAAACGTATTCGCATGAAATGTCGTACACAGTTTTCTTTTACCTCTTAGGGGCTCACTAGGACATGGTTTTGACAGATTCAAAGCCTTTAACTCCGCAATTCACAAAAACCCCAAGCTTTCTATTCAACCTTTGTATTTTATTTTCGGTATTTTCCCAAAAGAGTGCATTCTATTTATAAAGTGAAAGTAGAAAGAACACAAAATATCCACGTTTTTTTAGCAGCCCCCGAAAGGGGAAAAGACGCTATTAGTTTTGTGCAAAATGTCTGTCCGTCTGTCCGTCCGTCCCGTTTAGATCTCGTAAACTAGAAAAGATATTCAAAATCCGACATCACAATATTTTAGATCATTCAAAGTTCTGATGCAACGGCTACTTTTTTTTTCTGAAAGCGAAAACTCTAATTTTTAAAATCAGTTATGCAAGCAGTTTTTTAAAGAGAAAAAGCTAATTAGTATGCACTATAAGTTAGACCTAATTTAAAATGAATAGTAATCTTATAAACCTAATTTTTATGAACATTTATTTAATTGCGGAAAGTTTTTTTTTTTTTTTTTTTTTGAGGATTCGAATAAGAGATTGACCCTTTTCAAAACAATTGGATCAATTATAAGACATCAGTTAGGCCAAGGGAAGCGCGGTGGCTGAGCGGTAAAGCGCTTGGCTTCCGAACTGGGGGTCCGGGTTCAAATCCTGGTGAAGACTGGGATTTTCAACTTTGGAATCTTTGGGCGCCTCTGAGTCCACTCAGCTCTAATGGGTACGTGACATTAGTTTGGGAAAAGTATAGGCGGTTGGTCGTTGTGCTGGCTACATGACACCTTCGCTAATGCTAATCGTAGGCCACAAAAACAGATGAACTTTACATCATCTGTCCTATAGACCACAAGGTCTAAAAGGGGAACTTCTTAGGCCAGGTTCCAATCTAACTTTACATTCACTTTCACCTATCCTTTGATCTGCGGGACCGTAGGGGCACTACACAAGATTGTTAACCTTCTTTCTCCATTCTTATCTCTCATTTGTCTTTGATATAATTTCATTTGCATGTTCTTTCTGAAAATATTGAAGCCTGCCTGGATGGACCTTTTCGGGGGCCGATTTTAAGTTTGTGTTTCCGCACAAACTGTCTTTTGTAACCTTGTTAAAAGCACATTTTCTGTTTTTGTCCCCAAATTCCACTCATTCTTACTTTGCCTTGCGTCATGTATTTTCATTTCCGCTTCCTTTCAAACAGAGTCAAAGACCAACACCAATAGCATCAAACAGAGAGATCTTTTTCCTTTTCTTTCCAGACATCAACGACTCTAATGATTTCGAGTGTACATCAAACTAGTACTTTTTTTTTCCTCTAGACATAGAATTTAAAACTTACAGAATTGTCAGAGTGAATGCAAGGGATTATTCATAGACCTGTTGGATTATTAAAAGTGGTTTTTAGGGATGGGATTTGGTATGATTTCGCTATAATCCTATGTTCTACAATGCACGTGCTCTAATGTAACCTGGAAACTTGGGATGAGGGGGGATGCTTAAGAAAACAAAAGGTTGTCATTGTAATAGAAAAAAGCCAAAAGATAAATTAGGGTAGTGGGTTCCGGTCAGAAAGAAGCATCTAGAATATGTAATAATTCGATATTAAATTGACAAGCCGAATAAAATTCAGAGATTTTAAGTAGTACTAAATTTTTTTGTTATGAACGGTGGGGGGGGGGGGGGGGGGGAGGAACAGTAAAAGTGATGCTAGAATTTGCGGCCGAAAAGTATGTGTTTATGTGAATGTGTGTGTGTGAATGTGTGTGTGTGTGTTTGGGGGTGTTCTAAAACGTGTCATTCCAATTCAATTCAAAAGTATGTCTTAAATATACTAAGGGTGAAAAAAAGGAGAGATATATGGAAAATAGCGTCACAATTGATTGTAACAGACACTCTAACTCACAGGCTAAAAAGTATGTTAGATTGATAGTTAAAATTAGCCCGTTTATTGGAAGGTATAAAAACGAAGTCATGTTCCGGTAGTATTACATAAAGTAATATATAAACAAGATTACAAAGAGAGTTTGTGTTATCACATAAACTCAGAGGCGACCCCAATCGAATTCACCAATGGACCAGAGATATTCAATCAAAAGTCATGTGTTAATCGTTTATAGTAATACAATTTTAAAAATCATTTGGCGTTATTTTTTACATAAAAGCAAACAAGACAAAACGTTGTCTTCGATGTTAAGGGAACTAGAAGTGTGTTGTTTATTGGTGTTTAGGGAACTAGAAGTGTGTTGTTTATTGGTGCTTAGGGAACTAGAAGTGTGTTGTTTATTGGTGTTTAGGGAACTATAAGTGTGTTGTTTATTGGTGCTTAGGTAATATTTTAAAACTATTATATTAGTTCGTCTTTCCAATATTTCATTGACCAGTTTCTGTTTTTATTTCTTTAGACTTTAGAGAGTCTTTTACATGTGCTTAAGATATCATGACATGATTTTATGTTTCAAATATCCTACATTCGAATAAAAACACTATTGTAGAGATGAGCTCTAGTTTGGTTCAAAACAAAGTCATACAGTTTTAGGTTAGAAGTCTTTCAATTAGTTTTTGCTATCCGGTTAGGCCTTAACAAATTCTGTTTCTTTTAAAATTATTTATTAGTACACGAATAGTCCTTAGATCTGCATACAATATAATCTACTATGAGATTAAATCAAAGTGACTTAGAAATGCTGCGAACTTTTTAGTTTTACTGGAAACTAACCAAAAGTCTTTTTCTCCGGCAAACGTTTCACGGTTTTAATATTTGATCAGTTACTTAATCCTGTTCAACCTTTGCTGATGGT
The DNA here is from genome assembly GCF_947242115.1 of Biomphalaria glabrata. NCBI lineage: Eukaryota > Metazoa > Mollusca > Gastropoda > Planorbidae > Biomphalaria > Biomphalaria glabrata. Next base: position 22,478,546 of record NC_074721.1, read on the forward strand.
CAGGTCAGTAGCGCTAATCTAGGTCACAGCGTACCTATGACATTACCAGCCTCCACGCAATCTTTCTGATTGGAACTGTGAAAGTGAAGGGGTCTGGGAGGCGCCAGAGTGTCCATCTCATTGGGTCAATACTGGATGAAAAACCCTTAAGAGGATAGTCAGCTTGTCGTGATAGTAGTGACGGGATACACTGACATCCAATATGAACAGTGTCAGTAGTGTCACAGTCATGTCTTCTTTACAAGAGCATTGTAGAGTTCAACATTATAGTTATACATACGTTGGACGGAGAAAGAACAATAATTAACAGGCAGACACACAGACAGATAGTCAGACAGACAGACAGACAGATAGATAGATAGATAGATAGATAGATAGATAGATAGATAGATAGATAGATAGATTAGATAGATAGATAGATAGATAGATAGATAGATAGATAGATAGATAGATAGATAGATAGATAGATAGATAGATAGATAGAAAGATAGAATAGATAGATAGATAGATAGATAGATAGATAGATAGATAGATAGATAGATAGATAGATAGGAGATACAAAGTTTGTAAGCTCGCTGTATTTATTGATTATTTTTCTCTAGTTGATGAAAGGGAATATTTCCTCCTCAGACTTGTACACAAACTAAATGAAAGAATAATTAGGTTCAGCATGAGGACAACAAAGAAAAAGAAACAAAGAGATGTAGAATATTCTAAACAGTGAAGGAACAATGGCCCTGGGATGATAAAGAAGACAGAATCTAGCTTTCATTTCAGCACCCATGAAACTTAGATAGCAGTAATGCAACGGTAGATTGAAATCAAAGCTACAGAAAGGTCGCCGTATGACGCAGAAGAAAGTTCAATAGAAAATGTCTCTTTTGTCTGCTGCAGTTTTCTTCCCTTACTTTCATCTAGAGCAGTTCTAAACTTATACTGGAGTTGTCCTCGAGTTCTATCTGAAACAAAAAATAATAGGGATAAATAGATGATCAGAGAAACTGATGCAAACATAGTTTTGAATATTGTCCTAGCACGTATGTATTGTCATTGATGTCACACATGTCTACTCTCATTGATGTCACACATGTCTACACTCAGTGATGTCACACATGTCTACACTCATTGATGTAAACACATGACATAAGCCGGGTCTGACAGATGCATAATTAGGTCTGGCTTGGTGCTATCTAGTGACCAATGCATGCTTCTCGAGACGCCACTTTCGGGTGTCAAGGTGGCATCACTTCCAGCTGTAACGTCTGCTAATCCAATTAGGTGACCAGGAGTGCCTTGGAGAGGAGAGAGAACTCTTTCAGCTCTGACCTACCTTTTACCCCCCCCCTTTCCTCAGTGCTTTTTTTTTGTGTTGCCTCCCCTCGTCTGCCAGTGGACTACGTCAATACTAGAATTAGGCTACTGCCACACGTGAAGTTCCTGGGGGTTGGTTCCTTAGCACAGCATCGATGGTGCTACGGTGATGGACAAGGGGCACTGGCCTCCTCAGAAGCTTTTGTCCTTGTCTGTTAGCGCTCTTGATGTCAATCAATAAATGGAATGACGCTGAGCCAGTCTAAAGGAATACACTTACAAAATGTACACGCCAATTAGACAAATGTATTACCTAATATGTTCAGAATTACAATTCTGAGTTATACAAGCCACATTCTCTATTTACTTGTCATTACATTTTGTGGTATATCAATAATCTAAATGTTCCGGATAATTAATGGTCGTATATTTGTAATTTAATAAAAGTGATTGGATCACTTATCTTGTGGTTCATTATTTTGCGGTCCATCAGTATCACTTTTATATCTATTTCAAGTCATAATTTTTTTTTTTATTAAAAGATTGACCTAAAGTGAAACTTCATTTTTAGCGGCCCCCGAAAGGGGAAAAGACGCTATTAGTTTTGTGTGAAATGTCTGTCCGTCTGTCCGTCCGTCCGTCCGTCCCGTTTAGATCTCGTAAACTAGAAAAGATATTGAAAATCGGACATCATAATATTTTAGACCATTCAAAGTTCTGATCCAACGGCTACTTTTTTTTCTGAAATCAAAAAATCTAATTTTTAAAATCAGTTATGCAAGTATTGTTTTAATGAGAAATAGCTAATTAGTATGCATTATAAGTTAGACCTAATTTAAAACAAATAGTAATCTTATAAACCTTATTTTCCTAAAAAATTTTGTGTTTGTCTCATAAACTTTCTATAGTATTGTATTAATTTGATGATTTGATTGAGCCTTTTCAAAAAATTCGATTTTTAACTTTGGAATCTTTGGGCGTCTCTGAGTCCACTCAGCTCTTATGGGTACCTGACATTAGTTGGGGTTAGGGTTAGGGCGGTTGGTCGTTATGCTGGCTACATGACACCCTCGTTAACCGTAGGCCACAAAAACAGATGAACTTAACATCATCTGCCCTATAGACCACAAGGTCTGAAAGGAAAACTAGTTAGGCCAGGTTTGAATCTAACTTTACATTCACTTTCACCTATCCTTTGATCTGCTGGACCGTTGGGGCACTACAAAAGATCTGTTTACCTTCTTTCTCATCTCTCATTTGTCTTTGATATAATTTCATTCGGATGTTCTTTCTGAAAATATTGAAGCCTGCCTGGGTGGACCACTTCGGGGGCCGATTTTGAGTTTGTGTTTCCACACAAACTGTCATTTGTAACCTTGTTTATTCAATATCTTGTGTTTGAATTTCTAGTTTTTTATTCTCAAATACTTAATTATTAGTGGTTTTTTTATTATTATTTTAGTGCTCAATAAGTTTCTGGCCTCAATAATTCGTAACCTACTTTTTTTTAGAAACCAAACAAAAGATTGAAGTAAACGTTGAACAAGTTCCAGTTTTGTAAAGTCCTACTGTAATAACAATCCGAATAGAGAAAGTGCTTTATTTTGTTTGTTCAGACAAGAGCGAGAAGTTGTGGACATCTCTTTGTGTTCGCTGGACATTGCTCGTGTGAACAGAATCAGAGAAACACAGTGGTCAACCTTTTTGTTTTTCTCTTCCTGATCTCCCCCTCCCCCCCAACCTCCCGAACCTTGTTTTGTTACTTTCAAATCCACTGAATCTTGTCGGTCTAGAATATTCTAGAAGACTGTCTTACACGAAGTAGACACTGAATCTTAATGGTCTAGCCTACAGCCAACTAAATCTTAGTAGTCTAGAACTGTGTTCAGATAATCTGAATAATAACTCGCCACGCACTACTGTTTAATTTGTCTATGACTAAGTATTCTATGACGACCTAAACCAAAGATTTGAAGACACTGATATTCCAGACTGGGTAGTGAACACATTTGTGCGTGGGCCAACTCAGTAAACATATTGTAGCATCAATTAAGACACGGTGACATCCAGTAAACATATTGTAGCATCAATTAAGACATGGTGACATCCAATAAACATATTGTAGCATCAATTAAGACATGGTGACATCCAGTAAACATAATGTAGCATCAATTAAGACATGGTGACATCCAGTAAACATATTGTAGCATCAATTAAGACATGGTGACATCCAGTAAACATAATGTAGCATCAATTAAGACATGGTGACATCCAGTAAACATATTGTAGCATCAATCAAGACATGGTTACAGTCTCAAAAGTCCAAACGAATACAGGTGCAGCTTATTGAACCATCCACAAACGAGGAACTTCAACCAATATTTCAACAAGGGAGACCACTCCTTCTGGTTTCATAAACATATCCCCAATATATATTCGGCATCATGGGCGTAGCCAGGGGGGCACTGAATTTAGTGACTGATTTTTCGCTTTGATTTTGTTTATTTTAGGTGAGATTTTAATACTAAACTATCACTTGCCCCAGCACAGCAAAGGAGGTTTTGAGTTTAAAACCCCTACGAGGGTTTTTTGAGTTTAAAACCCCTACCAGCGGGGTTTTGAGTTTAAAACCCCCTACCAGGGGTGTTTGAGTTTAACACCTACTCTACCAGGGGTTTCCGCAGTTAAATTCCCCTCTTCTATAAAACAAACCAAAAAAAAAATGCAAACGACAATCACCCAAATTTCACGAGCACTGTTAAGGAAGATTTTGATTTTTAAACCCCCTCCAAAATTTACGATAACCCCCTCTTCAATTTGAAAAAAGATAATTACTCATTCAAAAATCTATGAGCGTAACCAAAGGGTTTTTTGAGATAACCCCCACACCCTCTTCAGTAGGGTTTGAAGCTCTTCAATACCCGGTATAAAAAAACACAAATTACGCACTCAAAATGTTATGAGCGTAGCTAAATGGGTTTTGACTTAGTTTTGAATTTAAACCCCACTTCAGCTGGGTTTGAAGCTAAAAATACCTCTTCAATATGAAAAAAAAGCAAACTATGCACTCAAAAATGTTATGAGCGTAGCTAAATGGATTTTGAGTCAGTTATGAGTTTAAAGCCCCCTTCAGCGGGGGTTTGAAGCTACAAAATACATCTTCAACGTAAGAAAACGTAAGAAAAAAACAAATTACGCACTCAAAATGCTATGAGGGTTGCCAAAAGGAGTTTTGAGTTTAAATCCCCCTTCAGAGTGGTTTGATGCTAAAAAATACCTCTTCAATATAAAAAAAGCAAATTACACACTAAAATTATTTGAGCGTAGCCGACTATTGGGGGTTTTGAGTTTTAATCCCTCTCCAACAGTTTAAAACCTCTCCAGATGGTTTTTAGTTTAAAATCCCCCTACATAGCGTTTTGAAGTGGAAAACATCTATCTTCAATATTATTGTAAAGCAAACTACAGTTACTAAATTCTATGAGCGTAGCTAAATGGGGTTTTGAATTTAAAAAAAAAACATAACTCCAGAGATTTTTTAGTTTAAATCCCCCAACAGATGATTTTGACGATAAAACTTCCATTTTTGATATAAAATCTAAAGCAAACTACAGTCACCAGTTACCAGTGGCGGGGCTCCATTAATAAAGTGCAGTGAATAGTCATCTGCTGAAATTGAAAAACACTAAATGTGGCTTAACAAAGATGGCTAAGACAGATTTTAGTAGTCAGTTATAGAGATCGGGTGTAAATCAAGGAAATCCTATGCCGAACTGGGAGTCGACCCCTTAGTAAGATTGTGAGAGAGCGTCGCATGAGGTTTGCGGGATATACTACGACAAAATGAATTACGCATAATAAGTGTTGCGATGACATCCTTGTACAACTTGGGGCCACACATTCGTGGAAGTCCTCAGAGCAGGTGGGAAGAGGCTTCAGACATTACCAGCGACAGATTTTTGTGGAAACAGTTTGACGGCTAATGCACGAACGGCGCGGGAGGGTCTAAGTCAGTAAGAATAGCACATTAGATTTTTAAAATAAAACTTTTTAATATCAGTAAAATGCACTGTAGATACCTCAAAATATGCTTTTTGTTGGCTTTCAATATCAGAAATAGTGCTTGGTGGCGGGGCTTCGCCCCACGATGGTGGAGCTCCTAGCGCTCCCCCAGACCCCCTTGCTGCAATTTTCCTACTAACTTGAGGAAGAACCTATTTTAGGGCACAATAAGCGTCTTTCGAAAGAATGACGGGTCATAATGTAATAATGATTATATATACGCACACACATACATATAAATATTTGTTTTCGCGGGGGGGGTGGGGGGGGCGGCCGGGGGGGGGTGAGAAAAAATCCCCCCCCCCCAAAACCCCACCTCCCCCCCCCCCAAAAAAAAAAAAAAACCCTGGCTACGCCCATGTCCGGCATGACGAAGTCATTGTAAAGACGTTTGTTGACTGCACTCCAGACCTTCTTCCTGTAATTAACCTCATCACAACTAAAAAGAAACTGACTTGAAATGTGTGCTCATTGAGTTGGACATAAACACACTCATTAAATCTCATTCACCTCAGCGAAGTCATTACTTTGATCTTTTTTTGTTTTGTTTTTTACACATGTTACTACATTTATGTAGCTTTTTCTCTTTCGGCACATTGGACTACATAAAGGGGTCCCCGGGTAAGTTTGAGAACCTCTGATCTAGCATGCGGTCTTGAGCAGAAACAAAATCTTCAAGATTATTTCAGCACGTGTTTGAGAAATGTTTAATTCTAGAACACCAGACTATGTTAGCAGACTATGTTACCAGACTATGTTACCAGACTATGTTACCAGTCTTTGTTACCAGACTATGTTACCAGACTATGTTACCAGACTATGTTACCAGACTATGTGTAGTCTGTGCATGCATTGTCTAGTGAAAAGTAGAGACATTTCGCTATGGATCTTAAATGATGACTACATAACTTCTGAAAATGGACAACAGAATGACAGACAGATACACAGTAAGTGACAGACAGAGAGACTGTAAACTATGATGATTACACATGCTGACAGACTGACTGACTGACTGACTTATAATGTGAGATAGCTACGTAAATATATCTCATTGTTCTACTTAAAATATTTTTTCATTCGCTACTTCGGACACTGGTCAGTAATGTCCACTTTCTTGCTTGAAACAATATCTCTTAGATCAGTCCCCAGACGAGATTTCATTATCTCTTTTATTAAGTGGACAATGTTCATCTTTCTCGAACCTATCTGACCCACGGGCAGTAAGAGAGTCCCTCATGGATGAAATGAGCACGTGCCCCGAGGTCATTAGGATAATTAGATGGGTTCCAAGTACCGTAGAGAAGTGACCCTCAGAAAGTTGTTCCCTGTAGACATAGGTCAGAAGGAAGAGATTGTACAAATGTCGAGATAAATCTGCGTAGCCTAAATTATAGCCCTTTGAGTGATGACTGATCGAGTGATTTGAGCAAAAACAACTTAAAAGCGATTAATCTATCTATCTATCTATCTATCTATCTATCTATCTATCTATCTATCTATCTATCTATCTATCTATCTGTCTATCTATCTATCTATCTATCTATCTATCTATCTATTTCTCTGTCTCTCCAACTGTCAGTCTATCTATCTATCTAATCTATCTAATCTATCTAATCTATCTAATCTATCTAATCTATCTATCTTTCTATCCATCTATCTGTCTGTCTGTCTATCTATCTATCTATCTATCTATCTATCTATCTATCTATCTATCTATCTATCTATCTATCTATCTATCTGTCTGTCTGTCTGTCTATCTATCTATCTAAACTTTGATAGATAAATCAATACAATCATCCTTTAATGTGCTCAGATTTGTTCATGGTGTTGGTTTTATATTTCTGACTCTCTTTAAGTTGTTCTACATGAATCCCGAAGTGCATTGTTCCATGGATCAAATAGTTCACACACATGGGTACAAAAAGAGACGTAACACTTTTGGTTGCCAGGCGTCTAGCAGAAGACCGGGTCGAGTCCCCCAACAGGCAGACATTGTCTAATTGCCCGATTGTTGGCAGCAGTCTTTCTTATCTTGCACTTTCAACAAACTCATACATCCAAGTAACGTTTGTATGTTGCATGGGCGTAGCGGGGAGAGAGGCGGAATGTAGTGATGGATAATAAATGGCTGGTATATTGAACCATTGTACAGTAATATACATGTAAGATACATTAGCAAACAATGATATGTTGTCGCCCTATGGAGTGAATTCTTACATAGTTTAATCAAAAATAGCTCAGTCCTAAATAATTAATTTCTGTTTGATTTAAATGTAAATAAATGTTATCTAGAAACTCCTATACTATGAAATTAAATGTGCCTATAGACCCTATAGTTGTGCTAACACTATCTGGTATTCACCATTAGTCTGTACATCTCTCCTGACACACACATGTCATAACATAGCCTATTGACTAAGTCCTAAACTGATGCATGTGTGGAACTGCAAATCTTGTATTAGACATTTTATTGCATTGGAAGTTTTCAGTCTCTGAAGTAAGTTATATAGTGTCCATCTCTCTTTATATATATATATATATATATATTTGTTTATCTTGTTTTAACCTGTGTGTGTCTCAGGTGTAGAGAAATCATTTGTTTTATACAATTATATTAAAATGTTTAGAATTTTAGGATCGAGAAGTTTAAATTTGTTTAGATATGACCTATATAAAAACTAAAAAGTTATCATATTATCATACTCGAAGCTGTAAACCGTTGTTCAAAAATGACTAAGGAGTGCGATATCGACATTCACAGCTGGGAAGCACTAGCTCTCGATCACTCCTCATGGTGGGAAGCACTAGCTCTCGATCACTCCTCATGGTGGGAAGCACTAGCTCTCGATCGCTCCTCATGGTGGGAAGCACTAGCTCTCGATCACTCCTCATGGTGGGAAGCACTAGCTCTCGATCACTCCTCATGGTGGGAAGCACTAGCTCTCGATCGCTCCTCATGGTGTGAAGCTGTGAGTCTCGGAGTCTAAAGATTTGAAGTAAGAAGAGTGGTCAGGGTGAAAGAGCGCCGAACCAACAAAAAGCTGAGAGAAGAAGTTGGTCCATCTGCAACTGACCAAATCTACCCATGCTACGTATGTGGCCGGCTTTTTAAATCGAGGATTGGACTTAACAGTCATCTTCGTGTCCATAGGAAATGAGAAATATGCTCATCTTCCATCACGAAGGAGGCTCTGTGTATAACAATTAAAAATGGTGTTCTCTTGACATTGTCACGTGTTTGTTTTGCACTAGGTAACGATGTGACTTTTTGATCAAAGATACAATAATTAGCCATATTTGTCACGTAAGTCATAATTAATATTCAAATGACTTCAAAAAATCTATTTCTCCGTTTTGATCACAAAATATTTTTTTTGGCTGAACAGAGAATACGCAGACTCCTTCGAGTCCATTGTAGTTGTAGTTGTAGTTGTCACTACCGATTCAGACTGCATATTAAGAAAAAAAGTAAAAGATGTGGCCCACATTTAACGAGGGTGCCATGTAGCCAGCAACACGACCAACAGCCTTAATTTTTATCTTAAGATCCCTAAATAAAACCACCCACTATTCACCAGGATTCGAACGCGGAACACTCCGGTTCTGAAGCCAAGCGTGTTATCACTCAGCCACCACGCCTCGAATGAAGGAATACACAATGTGTCTCGTAGACCTGTGTCTAGATTTCTATGTCAGTATCTAGAGGTCATTGCAAGAAATAGACAATGTGTCTCGTAGACCTGTGTCTAGATTTCTATGTCAATGTCTAGAGGTCATTGTAATGAATTGTATGTGAATAGTTATGTAACCTTGGAAACTGAAACTAAATCTACATCTGACAATGCATTTTTTATTGGCAACTGTGTCCATGCATTTAGTCAATGTCAATGATCCATACATTTGGTCAATGTCTGTGGTCTAGTTCATGTGTTGGTCTAGTCTTCGTATGTTGTCTATGTAGTTGGTCTACGTCTGTGGTCTGTGTCTGTTGTTTTGTTTTTGGTGTCCGTAGTCCATGGCTATGGTTTACTAAATGATGTTAAAGCTAGTGATTTTCTGATCGGTTTTATAAGCGTTCTTGTTTTATAAAGTTGACACAAATGTCTACGAGCTGGCACTTAAAAATAGAACTCTTGGTGTGCAGACATTCAGGGCCGCCTGTACGTCTTCCGCTGTCTTAAAGGGGAGGCAATAGGTAATAACAATCAGTTATACAATAAACTAGAGATTGTTATAGGAATAAAAGAGGGGAGTTGAAAAGTTACAGCTTGTGGTAAACATTTTGAAGTTTAGGCTAAATTTGCTAAAGTTTATGCTAAATTTTCGATACTTTATGCTTAAAGTGGTGTAGTTTAGGCTAAATGTGCAGTGATTTGAGATGTGTGGTCGTTTCTCCAAAATTATCACTACACAAAGGCAAAGATAATTGTGTGTGCATATAGGGCAATACACACAAAGGCAATGATAATTGTGTATGCATATAGGGCAATACATTGTTAAGACAAAGATATTGTTTAAAATGAGACGTTCTTTGGAAATAAAGAGACAGAGAATAATGCATTGAGACGTGATGAGAAGTTAGTACTACATTAGTCCTAAACATGGCAGGCTAATAAACAACTGACTTTGCGTTGACCCTTGCCCCATTTGAACAAATGATAATGTTTGAATACATTAACCAGGTACCTAGAGGACTGCGTCTCAAGGAAGTATCAGACTCAGACATTATTTCCAACTAAATCTACAGTCTCTCTAAATCATACATATATTAAACATAAATGAATAACAGCACCAGGGACCAAGTTTTTAAGAGAGAAAGTAGTGAATTAAAATGCTACGAAAATAAGAGCATGCGCCGACCGAGGCTCGAATTTTATTTTCGTAGCATTTTAATTCACTACTTTCTCTCTTAAAAACTTTGTCCCTGGTGCTGTTATTCATTTATGTTTAATATATGTATGTATCATTTGTTTCAGCACCTAGCTTCAACTCTTTATGTTCTCTCTAAATCAGTATTATATCAAGACGGTAGAGCTACATTTGAACAGAATACAATAACTCATGGACATTATAACAATCTCTAATACAGTATCTCTTATACAATACGTCTATTTCTAATAAGGTATGTGGTCTAACACTTCCATTATCACTATGTTTGGCCCCAGTTCCCTCCCCTCCCCTCTGAAGTGAAACAAAACGAGACCCTAACAAAGACCAGGTCTTCCTTCATCCAGCCCCCCCCCCTCCACCCATCTCACCTTCGTGAACAAAAGGTTTCCTCACTTTCTTCCGTCAAGGCCTGGCTAGACTAAGTCTACCTGCGGGCAACTGTCTTACCTTATTGTCTACCTGGCCGTGCTGCACCCCCCACCCCCCACTCTTGGCACAGCCCCCTTCACCCACCCTCCTCCCAGTAGTGGGATTGTTCTAATGCATTTCCCTTGGTGTTCTAAATATCATATTACAGTTCTGTTTGGCCAAGCCACAGTGTTCCTACATTCTCACCAGAGCCTTGTTTTGACGTGAACAACAAAATTGATTGTCAAAAGTGAAACTTGATTGTCACAAAGTTGATATGTTCTATTCCTCTTTCTATTTCTCAGGATAATACCTTGAATTCCTCACAGCTGGGACTATCCAAATACATGTAAGTGTTATGTTTGCTAGTTATGACATCGTTGTATGTATTTGATGGAACAACTACACAGTCTTGATCCATGCTTTTAGTTTTATATCGTAGATTTTTATTCGCAAAAAAAAAGATTATTTTGTATTTAGTGTGTGAAAGTTTGGAACGAAATCCAAACAAAAGCAAGAGGGAGGAGATACAAAACCAAACGGTCAAGATTTAGAAAACCCAGAGGACAGAGAAGAAAGGTCTCTTCTGACCTCTTGATAAAAAGTGGACAGTTTAATACATGCTCTAGGCATTATGGTAGTCTGAGTATGCCTTTTTAAAATCAATAACGCTCTCTTTTCCTCCCTTTCTCTCTCTCCTCACTATTTCTTTCCTTCTTTCTCTCTCTCTATGTCTCTCTTTTCTTCTCTGTCTCTCTCTCTTTCCTTCTTTCTCTCTCTGTCTCTCTTTCCTTCTTTCTCTCTCTCTGTCTCTCTTTGTCTTTCTTTCCTTCTCTGTCTCTCTCTCTGTCTCTCTTCTCTCTCTCTGTTTCCTTCTTTCTCTCTCTCTGTCTCTCTTTCCTTCTCTTTCCTTCTCTTTCCTTCTTTCTCTCTCTCTGTCTCTCTCTGTCTCTCTCTGTCTCTCTCTCTCTGTCTCTCTCTTTCTCTCTCTCTGTCTCTCTCTCTCTCTCTATTTTCTCTCTTTCCTTCTCTCTCTCTATTTTCTCTCTCTCTCTGTTTCCTTCGTTCTCTCTCTCTGTCTTTCTTTCCTTCTCTCTTTCCTTCTTTCTCTCTCTCTGTCTCTCTCTCTCTCTCTCTCTCTCTCTGTCTCTCTCTCTGTCTCTCTCTATGTCTCTCTCTCTCTCTCTGTCTCTCTCTGTCTCTCTCTCTGTCTCTCTCTCTCTGTTTTCTCTCTTTCCTTCTCTCTCTCTCTCTCTCTCTCTCTCTCTCTCTCTTTTCTCTCTTTACTTCTTTCTTTCTCTGTCTCTCTCTCTCTCTCTCTCTGTCTCTCTCTCTCTGTTTTCTCTCTTTCCTTCTCTCTCTCTCTCTCTCTCTCTTTTCTCTCTTTACTTTTTTCTTTCTCTGTCTCTCTCTCTCTTCTCTGTCTCTCTTTCCTTCTCTTTCTCTCTGTCTCTCTCTTTCTTTTATCTCTTCAGATTTAGTGTTAACTTGTTGGTTGTTTCTCCCTTCAAATTTGTGATAGCCAATTCAAACAAACTGTAGAACATTCACCTGGTTTGAACTTACACTGTGTGTGTGTCTGTGAGAGAGAGAGAGAGAGGTGCAAGCTTGCATCAACTATACGTGGATGTGTGAGTGCGCGTGCACTATACTCTACCAAAATGTGTAGGTAGATCTAATCCAACTCATTTTCCTTGCTAAGCTATTGGCTTTGAAGTTACTAGTTCTAGTGCACTAGAGTTGATGTACCTAAGTCAAAACAAATGATAAATAAATAGATGTAGATCTAATGTAGTTGCGAAAAGAGTCATTCAAATGTGTGTAGCGTCTACGCAGTTATGCAACCATAAATTGAACTTTGCCCATGAATTTAGACCTGCATGTTTACAGTCTAAATATGGTCCAAAAGATTTCCATTTTTTTTGTCCAACTTCTACGGCTACGAAATGTTTGTGAAAATAAGCCAACATCCAATAAAAACAACGATCTGATGTACATATTAATGTCCAAATGCAGAACGCAATCCAACTCATGCACTAACATTGTTCTTTGTCGACCTTCCCGTGCTGCACTACCACCTTCTCTCCATGCACTGCTGCCACCCCTCACCCCCAAAATCCTCCACCTTGTAGGATTGTTCTAATGCTTTTCACTTGCTGTTCTAAAGATCTCATTAAGTGAAACTTAGCAAGCGTCAAACATTTGAAAACAAAACCGTTATGCGTTGTACAAGTTCAGTCATGTTGAATAACTGCTAACTTAGGACTCATGGACAGGGCCGGATTTAAGTATCTGGATTCTCTGGAGGCCCCTACACTCTTTCGAAAGCTTTAATAAAGATCCACTAATGAATAAAATACTTATATCTCAAAGCATTTTTTATTATTTTAGTTTTTTTTTAAAAAGTGAATAAGTTTGAGTTTGTAAAGGGTAAGACCTTTGGTAGAAGCACTGTCGTAAATCCGGAGCTGTACTGAGCATGCTACAACTACATGCAGACACTTCTTAATCACGTGCATGCTACAACTACATGCAGACACTTCTTAATCACGTGCATGCTACAACTACATGCAGACACTTCTTAATCACGTGCATGCTACAACTACATGCAGACACTTCTTAATCACGTGCATGCTACAACTACATGCAGACACTTCTTAATCACGTGCATGCTACAACTACATGCAGACACTTCTTAATCACGTGCATGCTACAACTACATGCAGACACTTCTTAATCACGTGCATGCTACAACTACATGCAGACACTTCTTAATCACGTGACATTGTTGCCACACAATGTAAGAGTGTTAGCGACAGAAATGAGATCAAATGACTGCAATGTTTCTGACCCGTTCCAATGTTTCTGACCCGTTCCAATGTTTCCGACCCGTTCCAATGTTTCTGACCCGTTCCAATGTTTCTGACCCGTTCCAATGTTTCTGACCCGTTCCAATGTTTCTGACCCGTTTCAATGTTTCTGACCCGTTCCAATGTTTCTGACCCGTTGCAATGTTTCTGACCCGTTGCAATGTTTCTGACCCGTTGCAATGTTTCTGACCCGTTGCAATGTTTCTGACCCGTTGCAATGTTTCCGACCCGTTGCAATGTTTCTGACCCGTTTCAATGTTTCTGACCCGTTGCAATGTTTCCGACCCGTTGAAATTCCGATCTATTTTTTAGCTTTTGTTGATGCCCCATTCTTGTGGAGGTATCGGGAATGTAGCTCCGCCTGCCCCCCCCCCTTAAATTCGGCCCTGACTATGGACATTATTGACTACCATAGCAACTAATGATAACTCTACATATGTACTATTACACGTAAATACTGTCAGTTGGAACTTTGACCTTATAGTCCTAAATCATTGTCAAAAGTGTCCACTTTAATATCCTGTTGCTGCACTACCACTGTGCACTAGATTACAACTTAACACGTAGACTCTGAACAACTCTACAAATAAACAAGTTTCATAACAACAATATTTTACAACTTTCTTCCATTACCAAGCTGATGACTTTCTGCATGAATGATTCTTTCGCTCCTGGTTACGCCAATCTACTCTTTTCGTAGAAAATTCTTGTTAATATAGATCCAGACTTGGTATACACACAATGATATGTCTAACTCACACATACACACAATGATATGTCTAACTCACACATACACACAATGATATGTCTATCTCACACATACACACAATGATATGTCTAACTCACACATACACACAATGATATGTCTAACTCACACATACACACAATGATATGTCTAACTCACACATACACACAATGATATGTCTATTTCACATAATACATGGACCATTCTTATAAGGATAGAGGCAGTGAGTCAGTGCCTTGTATGATTGTTGGTAATAGATTCTCTGTGTGTTTGGTGACTCTTGTTACTAACTCATGTTGATGACCTACTTTACCAAAGCATTCTTACTATTGTTGTTGACGATGTTCTCCTCCCCTCCTCCCCAGCCCATACCAGTGGGGCGCTAAGAAGTATTGGAAACTCTTTCTATCACCACTCGCCTGCATCCAAGGATCCACGGGTTATGTGTGGCATGTTTCTAAACTGAAAAGAACAATGTAGGACCACAGTAGTCGTACCGTACATCCTGGGTGGTCGAGAGATGTTTCTATCTAGTTCGAGCCAAGCTTTTTCAAGTAACAAGACTCGGATACTAAACTTTGTTCACGAATGATAACTGAAGCATTTGTTTATCGAATAGTAGGCTGCGCTAGTTGCATAGTATCATTTTTAACATTAACATTAATGAACAATACCTTTTCAGAGCAAAGTTTGTATCGATTCACAGCAATTTTTGTCAACTAAAGATTTTAAGTAACTTCCCTTTTTTTATATTTACTGAGTAACTTGTTCAAATCTAAAGTGTTAGCATCAAAAGTTTAGTGAGATACAGGCTCATTAGAAGTTTAGTGAGATACAGCCTCATTAGAAGTTTAGTGAGATACAGCCTCATTAGAAGTTTAGTGAGATACAGCCTCATTAGAAATTTAGTGAGATACAGCCTCATTAGAAGTTTAGTGAGATACAGCCTCATTAGAAGTTTAGTGAGATACAGCCTCATTAGAAGTTTAGTGAGATACAGCCTCATTAGAAGTTTAGTGAGATACAGCCTCATTAGAAGTTTAGTGAGATACAGCCTCATTAGAAGTTTAGTGAGATACAGCCTCATTAGAAATTTAGTGAGATACAGCCTCATTAGAAGTTTAGTGAGATACAGCCTCATTAGAAGTTTAGTGAGATACAGCCTCATAAGAAGTTTAGTGAGATACAGCCTCATTAGAAGTTTAGTGAGATACAGCCTCATTAGAAGTTTAGTGAGATACAGCCTCATTAGAAGTTTAGTGAGATACAGCCTCATTAGAAGTTTAGTGAGATACAGCCTCATTAGAAGTTTTTATAGGAGATACAGCCTCCTTAGAAGTTTAGTGAGATACAGCCTCATTAGAAGTTTAGTGAGATACAGCCTCATTAGAAGTTTAGTGAGATACAGCCTCATTAGAAGTTTAGTGAGATACAGCCTCATTAGAAGTTTAGTGAGATACAGCCTCATTAGAAGTTTAATGAGATACAGCCTCATTAGAAGTTTAGTGAGATACAGCCTCATTAGAAGTTTAGTGAGATACAGCCTCATTAGAAGTTTAGTGAGATACAGCCTCCTTAGAAGTTTAGTGAGATACAGCCTCCTTAGAAGTTTAGTGAGATACAGCCTCATTAGAAGTTTAGTGAGATACAGCCTCATTAGAAGTTTAGTGAGATACAGCCTCATTAGAAGTTTAGTGAGATACAGCCTCATTAGAAGTTTAATGAGATACAGCCTCATTAGAAGTTTAGTGAGATACAGCCTCATTAGAAGTTTAGTGAGATACAGCCTCATTAGAAGTTTTTATAGGAGATACAGCCTCATTAGAAGTTTAGTGAGATACAGCCTCATTAGAAGTTTAGTGAGATACAGCCTCATTAGAAGTTTAGTGAGACACAGCCTCATTAGAAGTTTTTATAGGAGATACAGCCTCATTAGAAGTTTTTATAGGAGATACAGCCTCATTAGAAGTTTAGTGAGATACAGCCTCATTAGAAGTTTTTATAGGAGATACAGCCTCATTAGAAGTTTAGTGAGATACAGCCTCATTAGAAGTTTTTATAGGAGATACAGTCTCATTAGAAGTTTAGTGAGATACAGCCTCATTAGAAGTTTTTATAGGAGATACAGCCTCATTAGAAGTTTAGTGAGATACAGCCTCATTAGAAGTTTAGTGAGATACAGCCTCATTAGAAGTTTTTGTAGGAGATACAGCCTCATTAGAAGTTTTTATAGGAGATACAGCCTCATTAGAAGTTTAGTGAGATACAGCCTCATTAGAAGATTTTATAGGAGATACAGCCTCATTAGAAGTTTAGTGAGATACAGCCTCATTAGAAGTTTAGTGAGATACAGCCTCATTAGAAGTTTAGTGAGACACAGCCTCATTAGAAGTTTTTATAGGAGATACAGCCTCATTAGAAGTTTAGTGAGATACAGCCTCATTAGAAGTTTAGTGAGATACAGCCTCATTAGAAGTTTAGTGAGATACAGCCTCATTAGAAGTTTAGTGAGATACAGCCTCATTAGAAGTTTAGTGAGATACAGCCTCATTAGAAGTTTAGTGAGATACAGCCTCATTAGAAGTTTGATACAGCCTCATTAGAAGTTTAGTGAGATACAGCCTCATTGACAGTTTAGCGAGAGACGACCTCAATATAGTCAAGTACACATAAGATAATACTTGTACAATAACATATATTATTACTACCATTACCCACCGGTTACGCCCGTTAATTTGTTGTAAGGCTATATATTATTTTCTCATTACATCCTGCAAATGCTCACCTACTACTTTGGTTGTACCCTCCACACTTACTTCAACTGGTCCATATTTCAACATCCCCAGTTTGGCCAGAGTGTATTCTAGTATACCTTACGTTTAAGCAAGTGTTAAAAGGTATCTTAGGATCGAGGTTATACATTCTGTTTCAACTTTCATGTAGATCAAATTACTGATTTTTAAATTGTACAAAGACTGAGCTTTCTTGTGGAAATTACTTACGAAATCTAAACAAAAATATACTTTTGTAATTTTTTTATATGCCGTATAAACGTTAAAAGTTCGGGTGGAAATTGTGTACATGTACATGTAACGGTTAGGGTTTTCCACAGAAACTAGTCACTGGTTCAAGGTTCTGATTTTGTTCGTCCACTGCAAGTGAGAGATTTAGTGATAAGTCAGTACATCAGGGCCCTAGAGTTGATGTATTTATAGATTGTCTTCCAAGCTCCTACCCATGCCCAATCCTGTCTGGTCCAATCTCTTTTATGGTCATAAAGAAGGGGAGGGTATCTGCTGGACATAAAGAAGGGGAGGCTATCTGCTGGGCATAAAGAAAGGGAAAAGTATCTGCTGGACATAAAGAAGGGGAGGGTATCTGCTGGACATAAAGAAGGTGAAGGTATCTGCTGGACATAAAGAAGGGGAGGGTATCTGCTGGACATAAAGAAGGGGAGGGTATCTGCTGGGCATAAAGAAGGGGAGGCTATCTGCTGGGCATAAAGAAAGGGAAAAGTATCTGCTGGACAAAAAGAAGGGGAGGGTATCTGCTGGACATAAAGAAGGTGAAGGTATCTGCTGGACATAAAGAAGGGGAGGGTATCTGCTGGACATAAAGAAGGGAAGGGTATCTGCTGGACATAAAGAAGGGGAGGCTATCTGCTGGGCATAAAGAAAGGGAGGCTATATGCTGGACATAACTAAGGGGAAGGTATCTGCTGGACATAAAGAAGGGAAAAGTATCTGCTGGACATAAAGAAGGGGAGGGTATCTGCTGGACATAAAGAAGGGGAGGGTATCTGCTGGACATAAAGAAGGGGAGGGTATCTGCAGGATAACGTTTCCACGTTGTTTTGAGTCACTTCACAAGCAAGATATAACTTTGATATACTAATATAAAAATAACTACATACATTGTATTCGAACTCGATCATAGCTATGTGATTTACATTAGACACACACATTTAAAATGAAAATACTCTTATTAGTTATGAAATCCATCAATGCTTTCTGCAGAAATGATACAAACTATAGCAGAAAAGTTTTATTAGTTCACATTATAATACTACAAATATTCATTTCAAAATGTTATAACTTTGTCAAGGCAAGTCACTATCATAAGCCCAATAGATTGCATTAGAAACGGACACATCACTATAGACTGCTCATTGGCGTTGGACATTAGAGTTGCCAGTGACAAACCAATCGCTGAGAATTCTGAGAATGCGGACTGTAGAAATGTAACTATGTTAGCACGCGTAAGAAGTAGGTCAACATTAAAGACTATTTGGCTGACCTTGACATTGTCTACGGCTCGATTAGTATTCAATAGTTCCATTTATTTTTCTGTGCTTGAATATATGTCGATGCATGAAGTGACGCCACAGCATCTGTTTGTGAAAGTATTATACTTTTAACTTTAAACACGTGTGTATTCAACACAATATCGTTAGTCCAAGAGCCTTTATTGTGTATTGAAGTTCAACGAAATGACTATTCGTTATACAAGCCCTGAACACTGACCTGCAACGTCACAGCCTGTTTGCAGTTTAGACCAATAGTTCGTTGCCACGTCACAGATCAGTACAACATTACAACAAGCTATTGGTCTAAACTGCCTACAGGTTGTGACGTCACAGGTCAGTACAACATTACAACAAGCTATTGGTCTAAACCAGTGATGCTCAACCGAATTCGACCTGCGGGCCATTTTAACTTTCGACACGCGTGTCGCGGGCCACATCAATAAAAGGTAAAATAATGAAATCCAAATTCTCCAAAAACTATTTCAAAATATTGGATCTAGTATTAATTAATGGGATATTTAAAGTCATCATTTTTTACGCGTCTAAAAATGGGATCATTTCTCTACTTAAAATGTGAGCGACATTGTAGCTACCTTTACCACCAACTTATTTTCTTGTCTCTTTTTGGTTAATATTCCCATCGACCCTCCAATCTCTAGGCGTAGTTTGACCAATCTTTTATACGCGGCTCAAACCAAAAAGGCCTTCATATTTGTTTTATAATGCCGCTGTATATGTTCTTGTTTTTGAAACAGCCAGACTTTCTTTACAAAACAAATATGCTGGCTAATTATCATGTTCCACAAAAAAAGATCCATTCACTTTTCTCGGTAGATTCCCATTTCATAAACTCATAAACGCACAATCGTTAAAGGTCATGGTACCAATCCTTCAGAGAAAAAGTGGAGGCCCTAACAGTTTTGAAGGGGTGAGGATTTGATTTTCTACTTTTGTGCCGACGTTTCGGCGGGCCGGATGAAACTACGTCGCGGGCCGGTTCTGGCCCGCGGGCCGTACTTTGGGCATCACTGGTCTAAACTGCCTACAGGTTGTGACGTCACAGGTCAGTACAACATTACAACAAGCTATTGGTCTAAACTGCCTACAGGTTGTGACGTCACAGGTCAGTACAACATTACAACAAGCTATTGGTCTAAACTGCCTACAGGTTGTGACGTCACAGGTCAGTACAACATTACAACAAGCTATTGGTCTAAACTGCCTACAGGTTGTGACGTTGCAGTGTTCAGACCTTCTACAACGAATGGTCTCGCTCAATTCATTGCAAGTACATTTCTAGTAGTCAACAAAGTACTGCACTACAAACTTAGGAGTATTTCTAGTAGTCAACTAAGTACTGCACTACAAACTTAGGAGTATTTCTAGTAGTCAACAAAGTACTGCACTACAAATTTAGGAGTATTTCTAGTAGTCAACTAAGTACTGCACTACAAACTTAGGAGTATTTCTAGTAGTCAACTAAGTACTGCACTACAAACTTAGGAGTATTTCTAGTAGTCAACTAAGTACTGCACTACAAACTTAGGAGTATTTCTAGTAGTCAACTAAGTACTGCACTACAAACTTAGGAGTATTTCTAGTAGTCAACTAAGTACTGCACTACAAACTTAGGAGTATTTCTAGTAGTCAACTAAATACTGCACTACAAACTTAGGAGTATTTCTAGTAGTCAACAAAGTACTGCACTACAAACTTAGGAGTATTTCTAGTAGTCAACTAAGAGAGCTGGAGATGTCACGTGCTCTTAGGTCAGAGTGTTCTCTTGTGACAGAAGGCGGAAAGGTAAATTGTCTGCTTGGTTTCAATGAAAACACAATGAAATGTGTCTCTCCAGCAGAAGATAAGACATATATATACATATATATATATATATATATATATATATATATATATATATATATATATATATATATATCGCTTAGTGCTTTCTGCTACGTCTCCTGTTTGACGCTTAAATTCACTTGGATGGCCGACACTTCCATTTCATCACCATTTCTTGTCTAGAGTAAGCAATACTACATCACATTTGAGTGGAATGCACATACTAATGTTAACATTTTGTAAACACTGTTTAATGTCATGGAGTAATAAGCCCAGTGGAGTATTATTCTCACTCTCTGACCCAGTGGAGTATTATTCTCACTCTCTGACCTAGTGGAGAAATATTCTCACTCTCTGACCTAGTGGAGTAATATTCTCACTCTTTGACCTAGTGGAGTATTATTCTCACTCTCTGACCTAGTGGAGTATTATTCTCACTCTCTGACCTAGTGGAGTAATATTCTCACTCTCTGACCTAGTGGAGTATTATTCTCACTCTCTGACCTAGTGGAGTATTATTCTTACTCTCTTACCCAGTGGAGTAATATAGTCACTCTCTGACCTAGTGGAGTATTATTCTCACTCTCTGACCTAGTGGAGTATTATTCTCACTCTCTGACCTAGTGGAGTATTATTCTCACTCTCTGACCTAGTGGAGTAATATTCTCACTCTTTGACCTAGTGGAGTATTATTCTCACTCTCTGACCTAGTGGAGTAATATTCTCACTCTTTGATCTAGTGGAGTAATATTCTCACTCTCTGACCTAGTGGAGTATTATTCTCACTCTCTGACCTAGTGGAGTAATATTCTCACTCTTTGACCTAGTGGAGTATTATTCTCACTCTCTGACCTAGTGGAGTATTATTCTCACTCTCTGACCTAGTGGAGTAATATTCTCACTCTCTGACCTAGTGGAGTATTATTCTCACTCTCTGACCTAGTGGAGTATTATTCTTACTCTCTTACCCAGTGGAGTAATATTGTCACTCTCTGACCTAGTGGAGTATTATTCTCACTCTCTGACCTAGTGGAGTAATATTCTCACTCTCTGACCTAGTGGAGTATTATTCTCACTCTCTGACCTAGTGGAGTATTATTCTTACTCTCTTACCCAGTGGAGTAATATTGTCACTCTCTGACCTAGTGGAGTATTATTCTCACTCTCTGACCTAGTGGAGTATTATTCTCACTCTCTGACCCAGTGGAGTAATATTGTCACTCTCTGACCTAGTGGAGTAATATTGTCACTCTCTGACCTAGTGGAGTATTATTCTCACTCTCTGACCTAGTGGAGTTTTATTCTCACTCTCTGACCTAGTGGAGTATTATTCTCACTCTCTGACCTAGTGGAGTATTATTCTCACTCTCTGACCCAGTGGAGTAATATTCCCTCTATCTGGCCCATTGAAGTAATATTCCCTCTCTTTGGCTCATTGAAGTAACATTCCCTCTCTCTGGCCCATTGAAGTAATATTCCCTATCTTTGACCTAGTGAAGTAATATTCCCTCTCTCTGGCCCAGTGAAGTAATATTCCCTCTCTCTGGCCCAGTGAAGTAATAGTCCCTCTCTCTGGCTGAGTGAAGTAATATTCCCTCTCTCTGGCCCAGTGAAGTAATATCCCCTCTCTCTGGCCCAGTGAAGTAATATTCCCTCTCTCTGGCCCAGTGAAGTAATATTCCCTCTCTCTGGCCCAGTGAAGTAATATCCCCTCTCTGGCCCAGTGAAGTAATATTCCCTCTCTGACCCAGTGAAGTAATATTCCCTCTCTCTGGCCCAGTGAAGTAATATTCCCTCTATCTGACCCAGTGAAGTAATATCCCCTCTCTGGCCCAGTGAAGTAATATTCCCTCTCTCTGGCCCAGTGAAGTAATATTCCCTCTCTGGCCCAGTGAAGTAACATTCCCTCTCTCTCTAGTGATCGATAGGAATGCTGGGCACTACATTTATTGGATTTTGGGTAACAAAATGAAAACTTCCTAACTTCTGACTTGAAGGTTGACACATGAAGCCAGCTAGGTGCCCATGCTCCTGGCATTACCTATGTCAGCGTTCAGACACATATAAGTCTCAGGAAGAGTTACCTAGCTTAGTGCCTACATCTAAATGCAATTATGGAGTAGTTCATAGTTAGTGGCTAATCCACTAGGACATCTTGTTTAATGCCAGAGGGGATTAGCCATGGATTATATTGATTATATTTATGAGCATTTGGGCTCAAACTTCGTGTCCATTGTTTTACTTATACACGTTTCTTACGTTTCCAAAAAAGTTTTTCTTAAAATAATTGCAACACATTCATGCCAGAGAATAAACATTTTAAAACCTGTGGAATGACATAAAAGCTGTCGCCATAGTTGACTATCCTTTCTTAAAAGACATATTGTCTCTGGAAAGGTGTGTGTGTGGGGGGAATGTTTACGATTAGATCTCTCATTTTAATTTTATTTATTTATTGCTTATGATTGTTTTTATGTTAGTGGAGGAGGGGGGTGTTCTCTTTATAACAAGTTAAAATATAGCAAATATAACTTATATTAGAGTTTTATTTACATTAATTCTGTCATTTCTCAGCTTTTTTTTTCGGTGGTGGGTCTACCCCCCTTCACACGGTCCAACCTGGTAACGCATGCCCGACATAATATACAAATGGGGTAAAATAATAATAATACATCATAATTCTGAACAATCAACCACACCAATACATCATAAGTCTGAACAATCAACCACACCAATACATCATAAGTCTGAACAATCAACCACACCAATACATCATAAGTCTGAACAATCAACCACACCAATACATTATATGTCTAAATAATCTTATCTACTTATTTCCACATTTTGTATTTCAAGTACTTCATGAATTTTAAATTCGACGAACGATTCACTTCGTTCAGTCACTAGGTCACTATCCTTGACTAAACAACAAGCTGACAAAGTCTAGAATGTTTCAGATGAGACTGTGTGGCTTACAAATATTGAGTTGAATTACGCCTAACAGAGGTTACTATTTGCCGTATTTTCAATGTCAAACATCTTTAAATATAGCTCATAAAGTTGTAACAAGTTCTTCGGTTTTCTTCTTGTTTATGTCATTAGATTTACCTAATTACATGATTTAAAATGTCAAACATATAAATAAATCTATATCATGACTTGAAAGAGGTCTGTGATGCAAGAATCTCATTCTTACAAAGCTTATATTCACTCCATCTGTCCGTCTGTTTGTCTGTCTGTTTGTCTGTCTGTTTGTACACATTTGTACACGTTTTGTTTTTTCGCTTACCATTCTTCTATTGGCCACACACTAAGTCGAGGACACAAAATGAACAATTGGTTGAATTGGTAATAAATAAATTTTGTTTTGGAATAGAAAAAGGGCATTAAACCCTTTGTATTGAGAGATATGGCAGTGATTTTGCTGTTCCTACCTTAAGATATATTTTTCAAAAGTATTTTAAAACTCACTCTGTCTGGTAAAATTTTGTTCAAGTTATTTCTATCACAACCTAACAACAAGAATAAATTAAAAAAAAAAGGATTTAGTTAATAAACTATTGGTAATTAATTATTTTGTTTGGTATCGAACAAGGGAAAGAAATTGTACTTGACTGATGTGGTGGTATATGTTGAATTAGTTCCCTTTAAACTTTGTAAAAAGAAATAGGCGTCTTTGAATTATAAAACTAACAAATAGATAACAATAAAACTTTCTATTTTTATAAGCATCCTCCTGACCACTGGCGTATCCACGGAAAACGCGGTAGGGGCGATTGTTGCCCCCCCCCCTCTCACTCGTCGGACTCCGAAAAGGGGGGGGGGAGACAAATTTTAGTAAAGAAATCACACATATTGTATAAGAATTTATTACTAATGTTAATACTATATACTAAATATTTATATTTCAACCTATTTTAGATTATTTCGCCCCCCCCCCTCTAGTATGTTGCCCGATTTGGTGGGGTGAGGAGGGGATGATGGTATCAGCCCCCCCCCCCCCACCATAAACTTTCGAGTGAGAAGGGGGCGGTCCAATTTATTTGTAGATATCACAGTTTGTTAAAAGAATAAATTATATATTTATATGATTGAAATTTATTGTTATTGATATTTTAACTGATTTATTGTGTCGTTCCCCTGTTGACCGATGGGGGGGGGGGGGGGTGAGACGAATACATCTACTGCCCTTCCCACCTAAACAGTTTGAGTTGTGGGACGTTCCTACTTTTATGGAGAAATCATTGTTTGTGAACAAAATGAGTTGAATTACTATATCATGTTTATATTATATCACTCCCTTTCTGGTATCTTGGCCGATTCGGTGGGGTGGGGTGGGTGATGGCATCTACTGCATTTCCCAATCTAGCCCTCTTTGTTGGGGGGTTGGGGGTCGTTCGATCCTATTTTTATAGAGAAATCAATTTTGGGAACAAATAGGGTTTTTTTTTAAGGCTGGAGGAAGGAGATGAATTGAGACTGTATATACAACTTAGTGAAAGACTGTATACACAACTTAGTGAAAGACTGTATACACAACTTAGTGAAAGACTGTAAACACAATTTACTTTCTGCAATTGTTGTAAAAATCCGTTCCGTTACTTTAGATTACTTTAGAGACTTGTTAATAAATTGTTCAACTTTTTGAAAACTTCTGAACGAAATAAATCTACATCCTTACATTGCAATAAATCTACATCCTTACATTGCAATAAATCTACATCCTAACATTGCAATAAATCTACATCCTAACATTGCAATAAATCTACACCCTTACATTGCAATAAATCTACACCCTTACATTGCAATAAATCTACATCCTAACATTGCAATAAATCTACATCCTTACATTGCAATAATTCTACATCCTAACATTGCAATAAATCTACATCCTAACATTGCAATAAATCTACATCCTTACATTGCAATAAATCTACATCCTTACATTGCAATAAATATACATCCTTACATTGCAATAAATCTACATCCTTACATTGCAATAAATCTACATCCTAACATTGCAATAAATCTACATCCTAACATTGCAATAAATCTACATCCTTACATTGCAATAAATCTACATCCTAATATTGCAATAAATTTACATCCTTACATTGCAATAAATCTACATCCTAACATGGCAATAAATCTACATCCTTACATTGCAATAAATCTACATCCTTACATTGCAATAAATCTACATCCTAACATTGCAATAAATCTACATCCTAACATTGCAATAAATCTACATCATAACATTGCAATAAATCTACATCCTAACATCGCAATAAATCTACATCCTAACATCGCAATAAATCTACATCCTAACATTGCAATAAATCTACATCCTTACCTTGCAATAAATCTATATCCTTACATTGCAATA
The DNA here is from genome assembly GCF_947242115.1 of Biomphalaria glabrata. NCBI lineage: Eukaryota > Metazoa > Mollusca > Gastropoda > Planorbidae > Biomphalaria > Biomphalaria glabrata. The sequence continues at coordinate 22,504,366 of NC_074721.1, forward strand.
AATCTACATCCTAACATTGCAATAAATCTACATCCTAACATTGCAATAAATCTACATCCTAACATTGCAATAAATCTACATCCTAACATTGCAATAAATCTACACCCTTACATTGCAATAAATCTACACCCTTACATTGCAATAAATCTACATCCTTACATTGCAATAAATCTACATCCTTACATTGCAATAAATCTACATCCTAACATTGCAATAAATCTACATCCTTACATTGCAATAAATCTACATCCTAACATTGCAATAAATCTACATCCTAACATTGCAATAAATCTACATCCTAACATTGCAATAAATCTACATCCTAACATTGCAATAAATCTACATCCTTACATTGCAATAAATCTACATCCTTACATTGCAATAAATCTACATCCTTACATTGCAATAAATCTACATCCTTACATTGCAATAAATCTACGTCCTAACATTGCAATAAATCTACATCCTTACATTGCAATAAATCTACATCCTAACATTGCAATAAATCTACATCCTAACATTGCAATAAATCTACATCCTAACATTGCAATAAATCTACATCCTAACATTGCAATAAATCTACATCCTAACATTACAATAAATCTACATCCTAACATTGCAATAAATCTACATCCTGACATTGCAATAAATCTACATCCTTACATTGCAATAAATCTACATCCTAACATTGCAATAAATCTACATCCTAACATTGCAATAAATCTACATCCTAACTTTGCAATAAATCTACATCCTAACATTGCAATAAATCTACATCCTTACATTGCAATAAATCTACATCCTTACATTTCAATAAATATACATCCTTACATTGCAATAAATCTACATCCTAACATTGCAATAAATCTACATCCTAACATTGCAATAATTATACATCCTAACATTGCAATAAATCTACATCCTTACATTGCAATAAATCTAAATCCTAACATTGCAATAAATCTACACCCTTACATTACAATAAATCTACATCCTAACATTGCAATAAATCTACATCCTGACATTGCAATAAATCTACATCCTTACATTGCAATAAATCTACATCCTAACATTGCAATAAATCTACATCCTAACATTGCAATAAATCTACATCCTAACTTTGCAATAAATCTACATCCTAACATTGCAATAAATCTACATCCTTACATTGCAATAAATCTACATCCTTACATTTCAATAAATATACATCCTTACATTGCAATAAATCTACATCCTAACATTGCAATAAATCTACATCCTAACATTGCAATAATTATACATCCTAACATTGCAATAAATCTACATCCTTACATTGCAATAAATCTACATCCTAACATTGCAATAAATCTACACCCTTACATTGCAATAAATCTACATCCTAACATGGCAATAAATCTACATCCTAACATTGCAATAAATCTACATCCTTACATTGCAATAAATCTACATCCTAACATTGCAATAAATCTACATCCTAACATTGCAATAAATCTACATCCTAACATCGCAATAAATCTACATCCTAACATTGCAATAAATCTACATCCTAACATTGCAATAAATCTACATACTTACATTGCAATAAATCTACATCCTTACATTGCAATAAATCTAATCTACATCCTAACATTGCAATAAATCTACATCTTTACATTGCAATAAATCTACATCCTAACATTGCAATAAATCTACATCCTAACATTGCAATAAATCTACACCCTTACATTGCAATAAATCTACATCCTAACATTGCAATAAATCTACTTTCTAACATTGCAATAAATCTACATCCTTACATTGCAATAAATCTACATCCTTACATTGCAATAATTCTACATCCTAACATTGCAATAAATCTACATCCTAACATTGCAATAAATCTACATCCTAACATTGCAATAAATCTACATCCTAACATTGCAATAAATCTACATCCTAACATTGCAATAAATCTACATCCTAACATTGCAATAAATCTACATCCTAACATTGCAATAAATCTACATCCTAACATTGCAAGAAATCTACATCCTAACATTGCAATAAATCTACATCCTGACATTGCAATAAATCTACATCCTTACATTGCAATAAATCTACATCCTAACATTGCAATAAATCTACATCCTTACATTGCAATAAATCTACATCCTGACATGGCAATAAATCTACATGCTAACATTGCAATAAATCTACATCCTTACATTGCAATAAATCTACATCCTTACATTGCAATAAATCTACATCCTAACATTGCAATAAATCTACATCCTTACATTGCAATAAATCTACATTCTAATATACTTCCTAATATTGCCATAAATCTCCATTCTAATATACTTCCTAATATTGCCATAAATCTCCATTCTAATATACTTCCTAGTATTGCCATAAATCTCCATTCTAATATACTTCCTAGTATTGCCATAAATCTCCATTCTAATATACTTCCTAGTATTGCCATAAATCTCCATTCTAATATACTTCCTAATATTGCAATAAATCTACATTCTAATATTGCAATAAATCTCCATTCTAATATACTTCCTAATATTGCAATAAATCTACATTCTAATATTGCAATAAATCTCCATTCTAATATACTTTCTAATATTGCCATAAATCTTCATTCTAATATACTTCCTAGTATTGCCATAAATCTCCATTCTAATATACTTCCTAGTATTGCCATAAATCTACATTCTAATATACTTCCTAGTATTGCCATAAATCTCCATTCTAATATACTTCCTAGTATTGCCATAAATCTCCATTCTAATATACTTCCTAGTATTGCCATAAATCTCCATTCTATTATACTTCCTAGTATTGCCATAAATCTCCATTCTAATATACTTCCTAGTATTGCCATAAATCTCCATTCTAATATACTTCCTAGTATTGCCATAAATCTCCATTCTAATATTGCAATCTACTTATTGTTTGACTTAGTTCCTAGTTCATGTCTACCCTGTTCTATTCAACTATATGCCCAATCATTTCAAACGTCCAATCAGTCCAATCATGTCACTCAACCAATCAGTTCAACCATGTCACACAGCCAATCTTTCAATCTTGTCACACATCCAGTCAGTCAAATTATTTCACACATCCAATCAGTCCAATGATGTCATTAAACCTAACAGTCCAATCATGTCACACAACCAATCATTCAATCGTGTCACACATCCAGTCAGTCGAATCATGTCACACATTCAATCAGTACAATATCACACAACCAATCAGTCCAATCATCTAACACAACCAATCATCAAATCACGTCACTCATCCAGTCAGTCCAATCATGTCACACATCCAATCAGTCCAATCATGTCACACATCCAATCAGTCCAATCATGTCACACTTTCTATTTGTCAGCAATATTTCTTGGTTTCATCCCGTGACTTTGTCAACCTTTAATGTCCTCGTGACATCCCACCATTCCATGAAAACCTAATCCCACTACTAATGTAAACTATGAAATTAAAGACTTTTACAGCGATGGAAACGCCAGTCTTGCCATTATCAGCAGACAGGAAATCCGGACTTGGTCTAAATCCATTATACTCCTCTTCCTGTCAACCAAGACGTGGCCATCTTTTCAAGTCAATTATTTTCAAAATTGTGTTGGTGCTTTTTTAGCATATCGATTTGAGTTAGATGTTTACATTGTGTTGGACAGTATCAATTGTTTAGATGTTTACATTGTGTTGGACAGTATCAACAGTTTAGATGTTTACATTGTGTTGGACAGTATCAACAGTTTAGATGTTTACATTGTGTTGGACAGTATCAATTGTTTAGATGTTTACATTGTGTTGGACAGTATCAACAGTTTAGATGTTTACATTGTGTTGGACAGTATCAACAGTTTAGATGTTTACATTGTGTTGGACAATATCAACTGTTCTCACTCTTTTGGTTCGGTCCAAATTTTTCTTTCTTTTGATGCTGGAGCTGGTGCTGGAGCTGGTGCTGGAGCTGGAGCTGGTGCTGGAGCTGGTGCTGGAGCTGGACACTTTATCTCTTGTTTTCATCTCGTCTCACTCAAACCAATCAAATTACTTGGAACAATAAAAATTAACACTATATCATAATTAGTGTATTATGACATTTTACAGCTTTTCTGGGTCGGACACCTATCCTGCATGGACCCTTACGAAAGGCGACCTTTCTTTGGCCAGTTATTAGAAACACAAAACTCCCCCCTGGAAACGCCATCACGAACAATTTTTGCGCTACTTTGCCCTTAATGGCATATCGGAAAGCAGCTATCAGCAGATGGCCTCTAAAAGAAACAGCTGCAGCTGGCAGCGCTTGTGAAGGTCGCTGTACACACTTTTGAGGTCCAAGAAAATAAAAAAAAATAAGACTTAAATAGAGCCTCGTCAAAAAGCGCAAAATATGCCGGTCAACACTGTGTTTGCGTGGTCACGTGCAATACTGTGTTCATCCTAATTATCGGAATAAAGGTCAAGGCCTTAGTATGATTAAGATAATGATAAGACGTGGATTTAAAGAAAATGTTTTCAAAGACAAAAATTTTTTTTTCATTCTACTTCCACGGTCTATCTTTTCTTATATAATACAGGCGTTTCTTCCATAAAGACGTAATGCATCTAGTCATGCAAATTAACCAATGGCCTAGATTCTGCCAAGTCACTGGTTTTCCTGGCTGGCTCAGGCAACCCATTCCATGCTCTAATAGCACTAGGGAAGAAGGAGCATTAATACTAATTGGTCCTAGCATATCCAAACGTTACAGTTCAACTGATTTCCAGTTGGTCTCGCTCAAATTTAGCAGTTCCTCAGTCAAAGAGCAAGATTTCTAAAGTTGCAATTAGAATTAGTCAAATAGCAGGATTTCCATTATTAGAATTAGAAGTCAGACAAATAGCAGGATTTCCATTATTAGAATTAGAAGTCAGTCAAATAGCAGGATTTCCATTATTAGAATTAGAAGTCAGTCAAATAGCAGGATTTCCATTATTAGAATTAGAAGTCAGACAAATAGCAGGATTTCCATTATTAGAATTAGAAGTCAGACAAATAGCAGGATTTCCATTATTAGAATTAGAAGTCAGTCAAATAGCAGGATTTCCATTATTAGAATTAGAAGTCAGTCAAATAGCAGGATTTCCATTATTAGAATTAGAAGTCAGACAAATAGCAGGATTTCCATTATTAGAATTAGAAGTCAGACAAATAGCAGGATTTCCATTATTAGAATTAGAAGTCAGACAAATAGCAGGATTTCAATTATTAGAATTAGAAGTCAGTCAAATAGCAGGATTTCCACTATAAGAATTACAAGTCTGTCAAATAGCAGGATTTCCACAGATAGATAGATAGAGATTCGTATTTTGTTACAGATGTAAAATTTAAATCATACTAGAGACAAAAATATTCTCCCAATGACTTGGTCTCTTACATTCACTGTCACAATTCTTGGGATAAGCTCTTACATTCACTGCCACAATTCTTGGGATAAGCTCTTACATTCACTGCCACAATTCTTGGGATAAGCTCTTACATTCACTGCCACAATTCTTGGGATAAGCTCTTACATTCACTGCCACAATTCTTGGGATAAGCTCTTACATTCACTGCCACAATTCTTGGGATAAGCTCTTACATTCACTGCCTCAATTATTGGGATAAGCTCTTACATTCACTGCCACAATTATTGGGATAAGCTCTTACATTCACTGCCACAATTCTTGGGATAAGCTCTTACATTCACTGCCTCAATTATTGGGATAAGCTCTTACATTCACTGCCACATTTCTTGGGATTTTTAGCGGCCCCTTAAGGGGAATACTCGCTATTGGTTTTGTGTGGCCTGTCCGTTTGTCCGTACCGTTCAGAAAATTGAAAAGAAAATTAAAATTGGACAACATTTACTTTCCCCAACTAAAGTCAGGTACCCATTAGAGTTGGGTCTACTCAGGAGCGCCCTAAAAATCCCAAAATTCAAAATCCCAGTCTTCAACGAGTTTTGAAACCAGGATCCCAGCTCGGAAGCCAAGCGCTTAACCACTCAGCCACCGCAGCACCACCCCACCCCCCAACTTTTCGTGTTTGGCCTGTCCCTTAGTTTGATGGATCAGAGCATTGTGTCTGTACTTAGGAAACATTTTGATGAGTCTCACTTCATGAAATACTCTCACTTTATTAAATTGTTTCCCTTAATTAAAAATAGTCTCAATTCATTAAATAGTCTCACTTAATTAAATATTCTCACTAATTAAATATTAGCATTAGGTGTAAAATGTATTTTCAAAATTAATATCAATATAATAGTATAATTAGTAATATTCTGTTGCAACATTGGACACATTGACTCCAAAAGTTTTATACCAAAAAAAAAAAAAAAAGCCACGAAAGGAATTGTTCTCCACTTCGGGTGTGGTCTGCAGGCTCCAGTGTCTGACGACTGCATCTCAACAAATCCAGAATTCATCTAAACACAACCACCTCTAAATTTTGGATAATATTAGTTTGAGAAGGTCAGTTTGACATTGTGTTGGCCGCGGCATCTTCTAGTGTACACTTTAAAGAATGACTTGTTTGTTTTAACCGACATTGAGAGTGCGTGTGGGTGCGTGTGAGTGTGTGTGTCTAAGCGAGTGAGCTCCTGTCTGTAGGAGTATGTCTGGATGTAGGTCTGACCCATTCAGTTTGTAATGTAGACAAAGAAATTCTTGGATGGAACAAAATAAACAATTGTTTTGTTTTCTTGTCGGGTAAACTTTTCAACAAACAGGGAAAGATAACTTAATGAAACGTTCAGATTATTCCCTACTACAAGACAATGAATGAATGAAGTTTACACTCAGATTGACGTCATTAAGGAGTTATTCCTTCTAACTAGAATGTCATATATATATATATTATTAAACAAAGTATTTTGATCATTATTGAAAGTTATATTTTCAATCTTTTATTACGCTGAAATGCTGCTGAAAACAAAACGCAATATTTATTGTGCTACAAAGCTGTGTGTCCTGTCTTTCTACTATCTTCTAGTGGGCCATGTTGATGTATTAGACATGACTCTGTTTTGTTTCCATTAGTTGTAGGTTGGGCACTATTTGTTCTTCAATTGAAAATGACACGAGGAGTTAGTCAATGTCATTTCTGATATGTTTCGCCCTTTCAGACCTTGCTATCTATAGGGCAGATGATGCTAAGGTCATCTGTTTCTGCGGCCCACGGTTAACAGCACAACGACCAACTGCCTTTACTTTCCTCAACTTATGTCAAGTACCCATTGGCTGGACCGAAAATCCCAGAATTAAAAATCCCACTCTTCACCAGGATACGAACCTGGTACCTCGGTCCGGAAGCCAAGCGCTTTACCGCGCCTGCTTTCGATTCTCTACTCTTAGTAAATCGTATCTGCCATACATTAGAGTTGAGAGTTCAGATCGCTCGAGAAACAATGGATAAAAGACAAAAAAAAAAGTAAATAAAAAAAAAAAAAGTAAATAGCAAGGCCTTTAGTGCACTTCATTGCTGTATGAACTAACTACAAGCCCGCAGTACAAGCCCTAGTTAGGAACAATAAGTACCAGCCGTCTCTGTGAACATTTACTACATGCCCCTACTACAAGTTCTGTTTGCAAAATGTAAGGCAAGAAATCTAAGAGAGGGCAATATCTCGAAAGACATTAAACGAGACAAGTTTGTGTCCTGTCTGGTCACAAACAAGAAATTGTTGTCAGGGGTCATTTTCATGTCCTCACTTGCTTTGTAATGAAGCAATTCCTTTTCTTGTTTTATGGTCATTTTTGGTTGTTAGAGGGGCTTGAAAGGAGCTGGCTGCGAAGTTACCGCCCATCCATTAAATCTTCAGCTGAGACAGACAAATTAAGGACAAACTCCAGAAATGATAATGATGAATCAGAGACTTCCCCAATAACCTTGTCTAGGACCAATTACTGAATGTGTGTTTAGGGTAAATATATTTCTTTAACCTCATTTGGGAGAAAAGAAAGAAAATACATAAAAGAGTGAATTAGAGTTTATTTCTTTGTCTCATTGTTTTCTTGATTGCTCAAGGGCAATACTTACTAGAGTGGAACTATTTGGAGCAGCCACGTGGAAATTTCAAGTCGTCCATTTAGAATCACATTTTTGACCCTACATTTATTTCAGGATTACACAATACATTTACTCGTAACTTCATACGAAGATAATAAAACTATGACCTAAAAAATATTAAAGAATTTTCCATAATGTCATTTCATTACAGTGCATTCACATGCTTGATGTCATTCAGAGAACTGAAAGCGAGTGTGTTACGTTCGTGTTCTAAGACCAACACTGGGACATTGACCGCTCACGACCATGTATTGTAGGGGTGTAGTTCTGGGAAGTAGATCTACTTTCATTGAGTCTGGAGTTCACCTTTTGTCACCTCAAAAAAAAGTATGTTTCAAGCGAGGAAAGAGATTTGATTTATTCCTGAGATTTTGTTGATAACCCTTCCGACAATGGCTTTGTCAATGTCAGATGTGACAAAATATGTCAGTCACAGTTGAGTTTAAGTGTCGACATTCTTCATTAGACAACGCGGCAATTAATTATGAATCTTTTCTATTTTACCAACCCTGTTTTTGGTCTTTCTAAAGCTGTGTAAATGGCTAGACATACGATGTGTCAAGGAGTCTGCACATTTCTCTACTTGCCACATGACGGACACAAAAACAAATACCTTTGCTCTTCAACAGTATATTAGTCTCACCCCCGATTCCATTCCCACACCACTAGCATTAATTGTCGGTGTATCCGGTGTGACAGAAGTGTTGCTAGGCTATTTACTTGTGCAAGGTCGATGAGAATATTTGGGCACATTATGGAACTCCAGATTTAAGTATTTTCTAATCTCTTCCATTTGTTGCAGAAATGTCATTTCATGAAGCATTAGACTTTAACTCGACTTCAAACTTAGTGCATAGGCAACTAACTAGCCAGAATAAAATACATGTATTGCCAAAATACTGCAACACATAGAAATATTGTTCAAAACTTTAAGAGTTCAACTTTTTTGTCTTGATTTAAGTGTCAAAGGTCAATTTCAATTTAGTGTCCTTGACGTGGCTTAGTGTATGGCGAAAATATTCAGTACAGTAAGTAACAAGTGTGACCGTTTCTTCTGGTCAGTAAATAACAAGTGTGACCGTATCTTCTGTACAGTAAGTAACAAGTGTGACCGTATCTTCAGTACAGTAAGTAACAAGTGTGACCGTATCTTCAGTACAGTAAGTAACAAGTGTGACCGTATCTTCTGTACAGTAAGTAACAAGTGTGACCGTATCTTCAGTACAGTAAGTAACAAGTGTGACCGTATCTTTTGTACAGTAAGTAACAAGTGTGACCGTATCTACTGTACAGTAAGTAACAAGTGTGACCGTATCTTCAGTACAGTAAGTAACGAGTGTGACCGTATCTTCAGTACAGTAAGTAACAAGTGTGACCGTATCTTCAGTACAGTAAGTAACAAGTGTGACCGTATCTTCTGTACAGTAAGTAACAAGTGTGACCGTATCTTCAGTACAGTAAGTAACAAGTGTGATTGTATCTTCTGTATAGTAGGTAACGAGTGTGACCGTATCTTCTGTACAGTAAGTAACAAGTGTGACCGTATCTTCAGTACAGTAAGTAACAAGTGTGACCGTATCTTCAGTACAGTAAGTAACAAGTGTGACCGTATCTTCTGTATAGTAAGTAACAAGTGTGACCGTATCTTCTGTATAGTAAGTAACAAGTGTGACCGTATCTTCTGTACAGTAAGTAACAAGTGTGACCGTATCTTCAGTACAGTAAGTAACAAGTGTGACCGTATCTTCTGTACAGTAAGTAACAAGTGTAACCGTATCTTCTGTACAGTAAGTAACAAGTGTGACCGTATCTTCTGTACAGTAAGTAACAAGTGTGACCGTATCTTCTGTACAGTAAGTAACGAGTGTGACCGTATCTTCTGTACAGTAAGTAACAAGTGTGACCGTATCTTCTGTACAGTAAGTAACAAGTGTGACCGTATCTTCAGTACAGTAAGTAACGAGTGTGACCGTATTTTTTCAGTACAGTAAGTAACAAGTGTGACCGTATCTTCAGTACAGTAAGTAACAAGTGTGACCGTATCTTCAGTACAGTAAGTAACAAGTGTGACCTATCTTTTGTACAGTAAGTAACAAGTGTGACCGTATCTTCTGTACAGTAAGTAACGAGTGTGACCGTATCTTCAGTACAGTAAGTAACAAGTGTGACCGTATCTTCTGTACAGTAAGTAACAAGTGTGACCGTATCTTCAGTACAGTAAGTAACGAGTGTGACCGTATCTTCAGTACAGTAAGTAACAAGTGTGACCGTATCTTCAGTACAGTAAGTAACGAGTGTGACCGTATCTTCAGTACAGTAAGTAACAAGTGTGACCGTATCTTCAGTACAGTAAGTAACAAGTGTGACCGTATCTTCAGTACAGTAAGTTACAAGTGTGACCTATCTTCTGTACAGTAATTAACGAGTGTGACCGTATCTTCAGTACAGTAAGTAACAAGTGTGACCGTATCTTCTGGCCAGCTTTTTGAAAGAAGGTCCAGATTAGGGAAGGGAAAGTGCACAGTAACATTGTTTATATCCATTAAAGCTAGACATCCCGTCCCTGCTAAGTTTGCTTATAGGCATGCGTATTTTTGTGTGTGAATGTTTAGATGGGTAGATAGGTGTCTGTGTTTAGATGGTTGCAAATGTGTCTGTGTTTAGATGTTTAGATGGGCGTCTGAGTGTCTAAAACGTAACTGTATGATTTGTTGACAGCTGCACGTTGTTGATGCTGACATATCGCGCTTAACTGTCACAACATTTCCACATGTTTCATTGACAATACAAAATCTTGATACATGACTTATTACCATATATTAACTCCAAGCCTGGACTTTCTAGATGTATGAAATAAAATTGAGGTCACCCAGGTCAGTGTCACATTGACCTACAATGTTAGGCTTTGAGGTTTCGTTAGTATCAAGCTTCAAAGTTCATGTTGTCAGATTAGTTCACGTGATCATATTATCACGTTATTATTTGGATTCTTAGTGCCCCATTAGTTCAGATTGTGTAAGATTAGTTTCAATGATTCCACATTGTCCAATTATGTCTAGACTTGAACCAGCAGGAAGTACAATTTCTTTTAAAAAGTAATGATCGAGGCCAAATATACCACAGAGATAGTTATGATAAATATAACAATATTAATTTTAAACTACATATAACAGAACAACTATATGACATTACATTGTGTCTATATAAAAGGTATTAACAGACATGATATTCATACCACAAAACTACAAAGTCTAAACAACTTTTAAACGTTGTGAATATGTTCAGATGGTCTATGCTGGGTAGAGAAGTCTTGTAAACCAACGTTTGACTGCATCTTGTCAACCAACGTCTTGACTGCATCTTGTCAACCAACGTCTTGACTGTATCTTGTAAACCAACGTCTTGACTGCATCTTGTCAACCAACGTCTTGACTGTATTTTGTAAACCAACGTCTTGACTGCATCTTGTCAATCAACGTCTTGACTGTATTTTGTAAACCAACGTCTTGACTGTAAAAGGTAGAAGAATGAGAATGTTGTTTAGTCTTTATTGTTGCCTATGGACTTTCATAGATAAGATCTGGGTTTAACTGAGCAAACATTTCTTGTGTTTATTTAAAGGCATTGGGCCAAATGAAACTTTTTTTAAACAACTACACAAGGAATTGAATGTAGCCAACCAAGTTTATAAATCTGGCTGATGTTTAGAATTGTCTACAGCAGGGGTGGGCAAATTACTGTTCCGGGCCACATGCGTACTACCGGAGTGTTTTATACGGCCCGCAGAGACCTACAAAAATCGAGGGTGTACACATATTAAACATATAAAAATTCTAATGTATTCAAAATAAATCATTTAAAATTTATTTATATACATTTTTGAAACTTCTGATTCTTATCACAAGAGGCTAATGAAACACAGTATTTACATGTCATTCTAAAAAGTTTAAAGTAATCGAGATATGGGGGTGGGGGGGGGGGGCAATATTTCGAAACATTCGGTCAATGATACATATTCAGGTCAGTATTTATTCAATGTTATGAAAAATGTTTTGAAAGTGTCAGATTGGCTTGAAATAAGATGGCAAGTGTAACAACTGATGGAGCCCGTGCTTTGACTGAGAAAAACTGATTTTTTTATAAATTAAAAAACAATATATAAGTCCGAAGATCAGTGAGGAATACAGTATTTCCCGTGGCTGCGCAGCCCCAGCTGTGACCTACATATTTTGCCACATCCAGGGCAAGTATAACCATTGTCCGCAGGTGGTCGATTTAGATTTATTTTCGTCGTCTGCGTTTGTCCTGGGCAGCAGATTTTCTTTTGGTCTCAAATGTGTATCCCGCGGCCTTCGTGAGTGACCTCCTGCTGTCTCGTTCCAACGCCGCATGCAGCCAGGTGCTCTCTTCTATGTCAGCCAAGGAAAGTTGACGCCTAAGCTGACAAAACAATATCTCCATTATAAAGTCTAAACGGGAAAGTTTGCGTGCAAAACTGCATTGAATATCAAACATATTATTGACAACAATTATATTAGTGATCAAACATACCAGAGCTAAAGGTCTTAACCATAGGCGGTTCCAAGAAGTACTTGAAGATTTGGAAACAAAAACATTTCTATTAATGCGGCTCACCAATTCCCCAAATCGTTTTAATGCGATAGAAAAAGGTTGCCCACCCCTGGTCTACAGGATTGTGTTTCTGAATGTAAGAGGATTGTGTTTCTGAATGTAAGAGGTCCACTGGATTGTGTTTCTGAATGTAAGAGGTCCACTGGATTGTGTTTCTGAATGTAAGAGGTCCACAGGATTGTGTTTCTGAATGTAAGAGGTCCACAGGATTGTGTTTCTGAATGTAAGAGGTCCACAGGATTGTGTTTCTAAATGTAAGAGGTCCACTGGATTGTGTTTCTGAATGTAAGAGGTCCACAGAATTGTGTTTCTGAATGTAAGAGGTCCACAGGATTGTGTTTCTGAATGTAAGAGGTCCACTGGATTGTGTTTCTGAGGTCCACTGGATTGTGTTTCTGAATGTAAGAGGTCTACAGGATTGTGTTTCTGAATGTAAGAGGTCCACTGGATTGTAAATGTTGTTTGTAAAATGTTTTACATGTTTCGGATGTTCCTTCAGAGTTGAAGATAGTTTACTTCCTAGTCCAAACCTCCCGCAGGACGACGGGGGATGGGAGCGGGCAGGGTTTGAACCCTCGACCGTCGATAAATCCGAACGACAGTCCAGCGCGCAAACCGCACGACCACGCAGCCATCCATTGTGTTTCTGAGGTCCACTGGATTGTGTTTCTGAATGTAAGAGGATTGTGTTTATGAATGTAAGAGGTCCACAGGATTGTGTTTCTGAATTTAAGAAGTCTAAACTAAATATTAAAACATTAGTATACAGGATTGGACAAAATAATGTAATGTGAGGGAACAAAATATGATTGTGGTCGATATGTAAGATTGTATTCGATATGTAAGATTGTATTCGATATGTAAGATTGTGGTCGATGGCTAAGAGTGAGGTCGATATGTAAGATTGTATTCGATATGTAAGATTGTGGTCAATCACTGAGATTGTGGTCGATTTGTAAGATTGTGGTCGATTTGTAAGATTGTGGTCTATATGTAAGATTGTGAAGGATAAATAGGATTGTAAATATGAATACTATTTGGTAGATTAATACCATCTTTTTTTATGGCTAAAGAAATCTATGACTTAGATGTCAGTATGTAAGATTGTGGTCGATCACTGAGATTGTGGTAGACTTGTAAGATTGCGGTCGATGAGTAAGATTGTGGTCGATATGTAAGATTGTGAAGGATAAATAGGATCGTAAATATGAATACTATTTGGTAGACTAATACCATCTTATTTTTTTATGGCTACAGAAATCTATGACATAGATATCAATATTTGAGGTAGGTATAATAAATAGTGAACAGATATGTCAACAACGTGACTGAAGTTTCGTCAGATCTTTAGATTTTGTAATATTTAAATCTAGATTCGTTTTAAGGTTTGTGATTGTTTAAGAATCAATGACTCTTTTGTTCGGGATCATTGACGGAGTGGATCTTGTTTAGTAGGACATGCAACTTCCAATGTTTAGTAACCTGCTCATGATACCTGCTAGCGCGGGTTAAGACAAGAATCCCACACACGTTGCTGGGCCAAGGTCAACTATTGACAGCCATCTTTTCCCTAAGAAAGCCTTCATTAGCATAAACATAGAATGTTGGATTTGTTTTTGTAACGGACAATTCTTTGCTAGTGAAAGTAAACATTCGCAGTTATTAGATCTAGTTCATTTAATCCTTCTTGAGCTTGTTTATGAGGAAATATTCTTCATTACTACAATGTAACATGTAAGATGTAACATGTAACATGTAAGATGTAACATGTAAAATGTAAGATGTAACATGTAACTTTCTGAATGATGACAGCTATGGATTTATTGTCCAATGACAAACATATATGACAATCTATATAATCGAATGTGTGTGTGTATTTAATGTTTATTTATCTGATGTGTGTGTGTGTCTAATGCGTGTAGGTGGTCAGATGTGTGTATCTAATATGTATGTATCTAATCTGTGTGTATCTAATGTGTGTGCTCTCTTCAAAAGAAATAACTGACCTCTGACCCAAGTCTGTCATTGCTTACATGTTGAGAGTAGTTGCAAGTTGCAAGTTGGGAGAAAGATAAATTGCCAGAGATAGACATGAGGAGACAAAGACAAAGACAAAGATGTGTTTTATGTACAGCCGTACATGTGTACACAGTTGAAAGATGGGCAGAATAGATAACTTCACCTAGGCTTGGGATAGAGATCTAGATGTCAGTATTTGTCAGAGAAATGAAAAGGGAAAAAATGGTAGGAACATAGATTGATCATTGGGAGAGAGAGAGAAATGGAGAGAGAGAATCTATTTTAAAACATGCGTGTGTGGGTGGGAAGGGGGGGGGGGGGGAAGACGCAGTTGGTTAGGTACAAGTAAATGTTTTCCTTTCAGACATCATTGGGGGGGGGGGGGTCAGATAATATTAAGTTCATCTGATTCTATGGTCGACAGTTAAAGAGGGTGTCATGTGGATGCCATGTGGCCAGCACAATGACCAATCGTCTTTACTTTACCGACGTATGATTGGCGTCTAAAGTACAAAACTCAGTCACACCCAGATTGTTTGTAATCGGAGTGTTTTAGTTCTCGGCCACCATGCCTCCGAATAATAATAATAATAATGATAGTAATAGCTTTTATATAGCGCTACTTTCATGATTATAGCAGGCTCAGAGCGCTATGATCCAATCTTATTTGTGGACCAGTGGGGGGAGGGGTATCTAGGAGAAGGTTTTTCCGTGCTGCCTTTAGGCGCTCAGTAAACACAACTCTGCTTGAGTTGGGTGTCGAACCTCGAGCCCCCTTCATAGGTAGCCAAGCCGAGTCAAGTTCAAGCATACTTAGCCTCTCGACCACGCTTACCATAAAAATGAGATTCAGAGATTATAGAGGGACTTGAGAGAAAGAAACAGGTTTAGAAAAGATGAAGTCAAAGGCTACAGTGTTGACTCTCAGTTTGTCCTCTACCTCTCTACTGTTAGAGCTAGACATATTTAGAAGCACGCGAACAGTAAACTTGAAATCAATAGCAGACGACTACAAAACTTGTATACTAAGTTTCTTGTTGTCATGTGTTGCTGTCAAGTGTTGCTATCAAGTGTTGCAAGTCAATCAATCACAATGATTATGAAAATATGAAACCTATTTTTAAAAAAAAACCACCTTTTGTACATAGCGGCCAATGTGCCTGAGGAAGTTCTTCTATTTATGTGAACGAGACCGAACTCTTTCTTTTTCCTGTAAGTCAGTGAGACATTCGAACACAATGACACCATTTCCTCCAAAACATTTATGAGATTCTAATCCCCGACCCTGTCTTCTGAAGCGGGAGCTTCCAATCATCAGGCCAACTTGTAAACTGGTTTTATAATAATATTAACAGTGTCATTCAAGAAGTAATTCCAGGGAGAAATGACCATTCTAAATATTTATCCTTGTAAAAGTAGCATCTTCTGTTCATGTAGCAAGGTGCATTATGTCAGAGCAGGGGAATAAATGACGTCAAATGTGTAAAGATTATGGCTAGTTCTGTCTTGTTTGTAAAGATTAGGGCTAGTTCTGTCTTGTTTGTAAAGATTAGGGCTAGTTCTGTCTTGTTTGTAAAGATTATGGCTAGTTCTGTCTTGTTTGTAAAGATTATGGCTAGCTCTGTCTTGTTTGTAAAGATTAGGGCTAGTTCTGTCTTGTTTGTAAAGATTATGGCTAGTTCTGTCTTGTTTGTAAAGATTATGGCTAGCTCTGTCTTGTTTGTAAAGATTATGGCTAGCTCTGTCTTGTTTGTAAAGATTAGGGCTAGCTCTGTCTTGTTTGTAAAGATTAGGGCTAGCTCTGTCTTGTTTGTAAAGATTAGGGCTAGCTCTGTCTTGTTTGTAAAGATTAGGGCTAGCTCTGTCTTGTTTGTAAAGATTATGGCTAGCTCTGTCTTGTTTGTAAAGATTAGGGCTAGCTCTGTCTTGTTTGTAAAGATTATGGCTAGTTCTGTCTTGTTTGTAAAGATTAGGGCTAGCTCTGTCTTGTTTGTAAAGATTAGGGCTAGTTCTGTCTTGTTTGTAAAGATTAGGGCTAGTTCTGTCTTGTTTGTAAAGATTATGGCTAGTTCTGTCTTGTTTGTAAAGATTAGGGCTAGTTCTGTCTTGTTTGTAAAGATTAGGGCTAGTTCTGTCTTGTTTGTAAAGATTATGGCTAGTTCTGTCTTGTTTGTAAAGATTATGGCTAGTTCTGTCTTGTTTGTAAAGATTATGGCTAGTTCTGTCTTGTTTGTAAAGATTATGGCTAGTTTGTCTTGTTTGTAAAGATTATGGCTAGTTCTGTCTTGTTCGAGAGGCGTAGTGGCTGAGCAATAAAGAGCTTGGCTTCCGTCCCGAGGTCCGAGGTTCGATTCCTGGTGAAGACAGGGATTTTTAATTTTGGTATCTTCGGGCGTCTCTGAGTCTACCCACTTCTAATGGATACCATACATTAGTTGGGAAAAAGTAAAGGCGGTTGGTCCTAGAGCTGGCCACATGACACCCTCGTTAACCGTAGGCCACAGATACATATGACCTTTACATCATTTGTCCTATAGACCACAAGGTCTGAAAGGGGAACTTTACTTTACTGTCTTGTTCGTGAAGATTGTGGCTAGATCTGTCTTGTTCGTGAAGATTGTGGCTAGATCTGTCTTGTTCGCAAAGATAGTGGCTAAATCTGTCTTTTTCGTGAAGATTGTGGCTAGATGTGTTTGCTGAGACCTAGCATTTTGTTTAATAATAAAAGGAAAGAGATTCTCAGGATAAGAGGGACACGTCGTTGAAGGTCTTTGACTTGTAGCACCAGACTGCTGGTAGACAACTAAACTGCTGTAGACGTATTATATCTTACCTTATAAAATTTTAAATAACTTGAACACTGCTATAAATAACTTTTACTATAAGATAGATAGATCATATGAGGTGAAATGAAATCAATGTAGTAGACTAATAGAAAAGATGGCATTCTGAACAAAATCTAACTCTTTACCAAAACACGTCATTTCACTCAGGAGTCATCTGTGGCCTCGACCCAAGACAGATGACGCCGTTTATCTTGCATCATTCATACTGCAAAACACACACACATCACTTCGTAACACACGTCTTCTTAATATATACAAAAATAAACTAGCTAGAGTTCCTTCCTCCTTCTATCTTTTCTACGTTAGTCGGATAACGTTACCCTTACATAACCTTGTATAAACATGTATTTTAGCGTCTTGTCTAAGTAATCTCGATACCGTAAACCTAACATAACAATGTATCAACATATATTTTATTGTTTAAATATAGAATGAGGGGTGGGGAGGGGGGTTAGGTTTAGTAAAGGGTTAGTTAGTTACAGTTAGTAAATTCAGACCATCTTTAAAATACGGATATTTATGACTGTAATCACCTTAATTCTGGTCCAATGTTCTAGCATTAGTTTAAACTAAATGACTCGATTAGTTCAGAGTGCCAGGCCAGATGAGACGATATGTTTTGATGAATGTTACATTATGTTTACTTGATGTTACGATGAGATTGATATTGGCTGCCCCATCCAAAGTTCACCTCCCAGGAATCAACCGACTGATTCTATCATGCCTGAAGAAACCACCAGCACCACCGAAGACATAGCCAGACCGTCGGAAACTCAAGCAGATGAAACTACACATACATACAATCTTAGAGTAAGGAGAACTAGGCCCAACTACAAAGTGTAAAAGCTCATCAGCTTACTAGAGCTCTTACTTTGACATTCAGTTTTGTCTCCAAAATGACATTTGTTTATTTTACTACTTTCAGTTGGTTTTGTTGACTTTAATGTGATATTTGATCTATCATGATATATTTTAATAAGCTATTTCATTTACACTTACTTATATCAATATGTTACATTATGTCATGCTATTCTACATTGTTTGTTTACTTGAATCTCTATTACTATTCTACACTTACTTAATTCTTTCATTGTTTATAATAATATTTAGCATTATTTGAACCGGGGGTGAATGTTATGAAAATTATATTCTGTATCGGTTGTCGTTCTTATGTTTACATGTGCTTGTAACTCGTCATTTGAAAATATGTTCACGAAATGTGTGTTGTGTAGTCATTCAGTGTATTTAAGCCATACTATACAGACATGGTTTATACTCTACAGACATGGTTCTCGACTCTCTTATCTTTATGTTCATAACTGACGTGTATAATGAACCTCATCACAAATAGAAGAAACCGACTAGAAATTGGTGCTCGATTAGATTTGCTGTTGCTAATTACAAACACTGTTTCGGACTTCAATACACTCATACAATCTCATCAAGCTCATCCAAATCATTCATTTTTTAAAGCAAAAGTTATAATCTCAATAAATATTTGTTCTATTTGTAAGCCATGTACTAGATCTACATGCTATGTACAATTGATGTGCACACGGCTAAGACTATGTCATGGTAATAGATTCGAGGTGTCTTCTGTTGCTATATACACGGCTAAGTCTATATCAAGGTAATAGATTCGAGGTGTCTTCTGTTGCTATATACACGGCTAAGTCTATGTCAAGGTAATAGATTCGAGGTGTCTTCTGTTGCTATATACACGGCTAAGTCTATGTCATGGTAACAGATTCGAGGTGTCCTCTGTTGCTATATACACGGCTAAGTCTATGTCAAGGTAATAGATTCGAGGTGTCTTCTGTTGCTATATACACCGCTAAGTCTATGTCATGGTAATATATTCGAGGTGTCTTCTGTTGCTATATACACGGCTAAGTCTATGTCAAGGTAATAGATTCGAGGTGTCTTCTGTTGCTATATACACCGCTAAGTCTATGTCAAGGTAATAGATTCGAGGTGTCTTCTGTTGCTATATACACGGCTAAGTCTATGTCAAGGTAATAGATTCGAGGTGTCTTCTGTTGCTATATACACCGCTAAGTCTATGTCATGGTAATATATTCGAGGTGTCTTCTGTTGCTATATATACAGGCTAAGTCTATGTCAAGGTAATAGATTCGAGGTGTCTTCTGTTGCTATACACACGGCTAAGTCTATGTCAAGGTAATAGATTCGAGGTGTCTTCTGTTGCTATATACACGGCTAAGTCTATGTCAAGGTAATAGATTCGAGGTGTCTTCTGTTGCTATATACACGGCTAAGTCTATGTCAAGGTAATAGATTCGAGGTGTCTTCTGTTGCTATATACACGGCTAAGTCTATGTCAAGGTAATAGATTCGAGGTGTCTTCTGTTGCTATACACACGGCTAAGTCTATGTCATGGTAACAGATTCGAGGTGTCTTCTGTTGCTATACACACGGCTAAGTCTATGTCAAGGTAATAGATTCGAGGTGTCTTCTGTTGCTATACACACGGCTAAGTCTATGTCAAGGTAATAGATTCGAGGTGTCTTCTGTTGCTATATACACGGCTAGAAAATTGTATGTCAAGGTAATAGATTCGAGGTGTCTTCTGTTGCTATATACACGGCTAAGTCTATGTCATGGTAACAGATTCGAGGTGTCCTCTGTTGCTATATACACGGCTAAGTCTATGTCAAGGTAATAGATTCGAGGTGTCTTCTGTTGCTATATACACCGCTAAGTCTATGTCAAGGTAATAGATTCGAGGTGTCTTCTGTTGCTATATACACGGCTAAGTCTATGTCAAGGTAATAGATTCGAGGTGTCTTCTGTTGCTATATACACCGCTAAGTCTATGTCATGGTAATATATTCGAGGTGTCTTCTGTTGCTATATACACGGCTAAGTCTATGTCAAGGTAATAGATTCGAGGTGTCTTCTGTTGCTATATACACGGCTAAGTCTATGTCATGGTAATAGATTCGAGGTGTCTTCTGTTGCTATACACACGGCTAAGTCTATGTCAAGGTAATAGATTCGAGGTGTCTTCTGTTGGTATATACACGGCTAAGTCTATGTCAAGGTAATATATTCGAGGTGCCATCTGTTGCTATGTACACGGCTAGAAAATTGTATGTCAAGGTAATAGATTTGAGAAGCCATCTGTTGCTGTGTATACACATGTCCAAAGTATTTGTCCATCTCTGTAGCTTCTTCTGAGTTTTCAGTTCAAGTATAACTTGCCTGTTCCACTTCCACTGTTAAGTTATAACTACATGTACAAGTTTCATTAAGACGCCCATAAAAATAAACAAGTCAATTCTGTGTCTGTGTTTATAAGTAAATTGTGTTCTCGTATCTGTGTCTTCAAGTAAATCGTGTTCTCGTGTCTGTGTCTTCAAGTAAATCGTGTTCTCGTGTCTGTGTCTTCAAGTAAATCGTGTTCTCTTATCTGTGTCTTCAAGTAAATCGTGTTCTCGTGTCTGTGTCCTCAAGTAAATCGTGTTCTCGTATCTGTGTCTTCAAGTAAATCGTGTTCTCTTGTCTGTGTCTTCAAGTAAATTGTGTTCTCTTATCTGTGTCTTCAAGTAAATCGTGTTCTATTATCTGTGTCTTCAAGTAAATCGTGTACTCGTGTCTGTGTCTTCAAGTAAATCGTGTACTCGTGTCTGTGTCTTCAAGTAAATCGTGTTCTCGTGTCTGTGTCTTCAAGTAAATCGTGTTCTCTTGTCTGTGTCTTCAAGTAAATCGTGTTCTCGTGTCTGTGTCTTCAAGTAAATCGTGTTCTATTATCTGTGTCTTCAAGTAAATCGTGTACTCGTGTCTAAGTCTTCAAGTAAATCGTGTTCTCTTATCTGTGTCTTCAAACAAATCGTGTTCTCTTATCTGTGTCTTCAAGCAAATCGTGTTCTCTTATCTGTGTCTTCAAGCAAATCGTGTTCTCTTATCTGTGTCTTCAAGTAAATCGTGTTCTCTTGTCTGTGTCTTCAAGTAAATCGTGTTCTATTGTCTGTGTCTTCAAGTAAATCGTGTTCTATTATCTGTGTCTTCAAGTAAATCGTGTACTCGTGTCTGTGTCTTCAAGTAAATCGTGTACTCGTGTCTGTGTCTTCAAGTAAATCGTGTTCTCTTGTCTGTGTCTTCAAGTAAAATGTGTTCTCTTATCTATGTCTTCAAGTAAATCGTGTTCTATTATCTGTGTCTTCAAGTAAATCGTGTACTCGTGTCTGTGTCTTCAAGTAAATCGTGTACTCGTGTCTGTGTCTTCAAGTAAATCGTGTTCTCGTGTCTGTGTCTTCAAGTAAATCGTGTTCTCTTGTCTGTGTCTTCAAGTAAATCGTGTTCTCGTGTCTGTGTCTTCAAGTAAATCGTGTTCTATTATCTGTGTCTTCAAGTAAATCGTGTACTCGTGTCTGTGTCTTCAAGTAAATCGTGTACTCGTGTCTATGTCTTCAAGTAAATCGTGTTCTCGTGTCTGTGTCTTCAAGTAAATCGTGTTCTCTTGTCTGTGTCTTCAAGTAAATCGTGTTCTCGTGTCTGTGTCTTCAAGTAAATCGTGTTCTATTATCTGTGTCTTCAAGTAAATCGTGTACTCGTGTCTGTGTCTTCAAGTAAATCGTGTACTCGTGTCTGTGTCTTCAAGCAAATCGTGTTCTCTTATCTGTGTCTTCAAGTAAATCGTGTTCTCTTATCTGTGTCTTCAAGTAAATCGTGTTCTCTTGTCTGTGTCTTCAAGTAAATCGTGTTCTCTTATCTGTGTCTTCATGTAAATCGTGTTCTCTTGTCTGTGTCTTCAAGTAAATCGTGTTCTCTTATCTGTGTCTTCAAGTAAATCGTGTTTTCTTATCTGTGTCTTCAAGTAAATCGTGTACTCGTGTCTGTGTCTTCAAGCAAATCGTGTTCTCTTATCTGTGTCGTCAAGTAAATCGTGTTCTCTTATCTGTGTCTTCAAGCAAATCGTGTTCTCTTATCTGTGTCTTCAAGTAAATCGTGTTCTCTTGTCTGTGTCTTCAAGTAAATCGTGTTCTATTATCTGTGTCTTCAAGTAAATCGTGTTCTATTATCTGTGTCTTCAAGTAAATCGTGTACTCGTGTCTGTGTCTTCAAGTAAATCGTGTACTCGTGTCTGTGTCTTCAAGTAAATCGTGTTCTCTTGTCTGTGTCTTCAAGTAAATTATGTTCTCTTATCTGTGTCTTCGAGTAAATCGTGTTCTATTATCTGTGTCTTCAAGTAAATCGTGTACTCGTGTCTGTGTCTTCAAGTAAATCGTGTACTAGTGTCTGTGTCTTCAAGTAAATCGTGTTCTCGTGTCTGTGTCTTCAAGTAAATCGTGTTCTCGTGTCTGTGTCTTCAAGTAAATCGTGTTCTATTATCTGTGTCTTCAAGTAAATCGTGTACTCGTGTCTGTGTCTTCAAGTAAATCGTGTTCTCGTGTCTGTGTCCTCAAGTAAATCGTGTTCTCTTGTCTGTGTTTATAAGTAAATCGTGTACTCGTGTCTGTGTCTTCAAGTAAATCGTGTTCTCGTGTCTGTGTCCTCAAGTAAATCGTGTTCTCGTATCTGTGTCTTCAAGTAAATCGTGTTCTCGTATCTGTGTCTTCAAGTAAATTGTGTTCTCTTATCTGTGTCTTCAAGTAAATCGTGTTCTCTTATCTGTGTCTTCAAGTAAATCGTGTACTCGTGTCTGTGTCTTCAAGTAAATCGTGTACTCGTGTCTGTGTCTTCAAGTAAATCGTGTTCTCGTGTCTGTGTCTTCAAGTAAATCGTGTTCTCTTGTCTGTGTCTTCAAGTAAATCGTGTTCTCGTGTCTGTGTCTTCAAGTAAATCGTGTTCTATTATCTGTGTCTTCAAGTAAATCGTGTACTCGTGTCTGTGTCTTCAAGTAAATCGTGTACTCGTGTCTGTGTCTTCAAGCAAATCGTGTTCTCTTATCTGTGTCTTCAAGTAAATCGTGTTCTCTTATCTGTGTCTTCAAGCAAATCGTGTTCTCTTATCTGTGTCTTCAAGTAAATCGTGTTCTCTTGTCTGTGTCTTCAAGTAAATCGTGTTCTATTATCTGTGTCTTCAAGTAAATCGTGTTCTATTATCTGTGTCTTCAAGTAAATCGTGTACTCGTGTCTGTGTCTTCAAGTAAATCGTGTACTCGTGTCTGTGTCTTCAAGTAAATCGTGTTCTCTTGTCTGTGTCTTCAAGTAAATTGTGTTCTCTTATCTGTGTCTTCAAGTAAATCGTGTTCTATTATCTGTGTCTTCAAGTAAATCGTGTTCTCGTGTCTGTGTCTTCAAGTAAATCGTGTACTCGTGTCTGTGTCTTCAAGTAAATCGTGTTCTCGTGTCTGTGTCTTCAAGTAAATCGTGTTCTCTTGTCTGTGTCTTCAAGTAAATCGTGTTCTCGTGTCTGTGTCTTCAAGTAAATCGTGTTCTATTATCTGTGTCTTCAAGTAAATCGTGTACTCGTGTCTGTGTCTTCAAGTAAATCGTGTACTCGTGTCTGTGTCTTCAAGCAAATCGTGTTCTCTTATCTGTGTCTTCAAGTAAATCGTGTTCTCTTATCTGTGTCTTCAAGTAAATCGTGTTCTCTTGTCTGTGTCTTCAAGTAAATCGTGTTCTCTTGTCTGTGTCTTCAAGTAAATCGTGTTCTCTTATCTGTGTCTTCAAGTAAATCGTGTTCTCTTGTCTGTGTCTTCAAGTAAATCGTGTTCTCTTATCTGTGTCTTCAAGTAAATCGTGTTCTCTTATCTGTGTCTTCAAGTAAATCGTGTTCTCGTGTCTGTGTCTCAACTTAATCGTGTTGTCGTGTCTGTGTCTTCAAGTAAATTGTGTTCTCGTATCTGTGTCTTCAAGTAAATCGTGTTCTCGTGTCTGTGTCTCAACTTAATCGTGTTCTCGTGTCTGTGTCCTCAAGTAAATCGTGTACTCGTGTCTGTGTCTTCAAGTAAATCGTGTTCTCGTGTCTGTGTCTTCAAGTAAATTGTGTTCTCGTGTCTGTGTCTTCAAGTAAATCGTGTTCTCTTGTCTGTGTCTCAACTTAATCGTGTTGTCGTGTCTGTGTCTTCAAGTAAATCGTGTACTCGTGTCTGTGTCTTCAAGCAAATCGTGTTCTCTTGTCTGTGTCTTCAAGTAAATCGTGTACTCGTGTCTGTGTCTTAAAGTAAATCGTGTTCTCTTGTCTGTGTCTTCAAGTAAATCGTGTTCTCTTGTCTGTGTCTTCAAGTAAATCGTGTACTCGTGTCTGTGTTTATAAGTAAATCGTGTACTCGTGTCTGTGTCTTCAAGTAAATCGTGTTCTCGTGTCTGTTTTTTCAAGTAAATCGTGTTCTCGTGTCTGTGTCTTCAAGTAAATCGTGTACTCGTGTCTGTGTCCTCAAGTAAATCGTGTACTCGTGTCTGTGTCTTCAAGTAAATCGTGTTCTCGTGTCTGTGTTTATAAGTAAATTGTGTTCTCGTGTCTGATTCTTCAAGTTAATCGTGTTCTCGTGTTTGTGTCTTCAAGTAAATCGTGTTCTCGTGTCTGTGTCTTGAAGTAAATCGTGATCTCGTGTCTGTGTCTCAAGTTAATCGTGTTCTCGTATCTGTGTCTTCAAGTAAATCGTGTTCTTGTATCTGTGTCTTCAAGTAAATCGTGTTCTATTATCTGTGTCTTCAAGTAAATCGTGTTCTCGTGTCTGTGTCTCAACTTAATCGTGTTGTCGTGTCTGTGTCTTCAAGTAAATTGTGTTCTCGTATCTGTGTCTTCAAGTAAATCGTGTTCTCGTGTCTGTGTCTCAACTTAATCGTGTTCTCGTGTCTGTGTCCTCAAGTAAATCGTGTACTCGTGTCTGTGTCTTCAAGTAAATCGTGTTCTCGTGTCTGTGTCTTCAAGTAAATTGTGTTCTCGTGTCTGTGTCTTCAAGTAAATCGTGTTCTCTTGTCTGTGTCTGCAAGTAAATCGTGTTCTCGTGTCTGTGTCCTCAAGTAAATCGTGTTCTCGTGTCTGTGTCCTCAAGTAAATCGTGTTCTCGTGTCTGTGTCTTCAAGTAAATCGTGTTCTCGTGTCTGTGTCCTCAAGTAAATCGTGTTCTCGTGTATGTGTCCTCAAGTAAATCGTGTTCTCGTGTCTGTGTCTTCAAGTAAATCGTGTTCTCGTGTCTGTGTCCTCAAGTAAATCGTGTTCTCGTGTCTGTGTCTTCAAGTAAATTGTGTTCTCGTGTCTGTGTCCTCAAGTAAATCGTGTTCTCGTGTCTGTGTCTTCAAGTAAATTGTGTTCTCGTGTCTGTGTCTTCAAGTAAATCGTGTTCTCGTGTCTGTGTCCTCAAGTAAATCGTGTTCTCGTGTCTGTGTCTTCAAGTAAATCGTGTTCTCGTATCTGTGTCTTCAAGTAAATCGTGTTCTCGTGTCTGTGTCTTCAAGTAAATCGTGTTCTCGTGTCTGTGTCCTCAAGTAAATCGTGTACTCGTGTCTGTGTCTTCAAGTTAATCGTGTTCTCGTGTCTGTGTCCTCAAGTAAATCGTGTTCTCATGTCTGTGTCTTCAAGTAAATCGTGTTCTCGTGTCTGTGTCTTCAAGTAAATTGTGTTCTCGTGTCTGTATTTATAAGTAAATTGTGTTCTCGTGTCTATGTCCTCAAAATGTTTTCAAAGGTTTTTGTTTCTTTGTAAAACTTACATTACGATCTCCTCCATCACACAGTCTTTGACATCACCACCACCAGCACCACCAGCAGCACCAGCAGCACTTCCAAGCTTCACACTTCCTTCGCCCCACACACGCCTAGACTTTCACCTGAGACACGCCAATTCATCACTTTGTAATTTATCTTTTCTTCACACTCTTCATCTTTGTCTCGCCTCTCCTCATTCTCTCCCTTTCTCTCTTTTCTCACATCCAGTCTTTCGGTTCTTTTTATTCCCACTCTCTCACACTCTGTATGGCTCACTCTCTCTCTCTCTCTCTTTCATGTATAAATCCTGTTTTTTTTTCTAGCTATCTCCCCCTTTCTCTATTAGCTTCTACTTTCATTCTCTTGTCCCCCTACGACTTTTATGTATTTTTTTCTTTCCTTTTTCTGTATATGTCTCTCTGTTATTCTCTCTCTCTCTCTCTCTTTCTTTTTCTTACATTCTGTCATTCTCTGAATGTGTTTATGTCTGTCTGTCCTCCATTTCTCGTTCTCTTACTCTGTCCTCCATTTCTCGTTCTCTCACTCTGTCCTCAATTTCTCTCTCGTTCTCTCACTCTATCCTCCATTTCTCTCTTGTTCTATCACTCTGTCCTCCATTTCTCATTCTCTCACTCTGTCCTCCATTTCTCTCTCGTTCTCTCACTCTATCCTCCATTTCTCTGTTGTTCTCTCACTCTGTCCTCCATTTCTCGTTCTCTCACTCTGTCCTCCATTTCTCTCTCGTTCTCTCACTCTGGCCTTTATATCTCTCTTGTTCTCTCACTCTGTCCTCCATTTCTTGTTCTCTCACCCTGTCCTCCATTTTCTCTCTTTCTCTCACTCTGTCCTAAATTTCTCTCTCGTTCTCTCACTCTGTCCTCCGTTTTTCGTTCTCTCACTCTGTCCTCTATTTCTCGTTCTCTCACTCTGTTCTTCATTTCTCGTTCTCTCACTCTGTCCTCCATTTCTCTCTTGTTCTCTCACTCTGTCTTCCATTTCTCGTTCTCTCACTCTGTCCTCAATTTCGCTCTCGTTCTCTCACTCTATCCTCCATTTCTCTCTTGTTCTTACACTCTGTCCTCCATTTCTCATTCTCTCACTCTGTCCTCCATTTCTCTCTCGTTCTCTCACTCTATCCTCCATTTCTCTGTTGTTCTCTCACTCTGTCCTCCATTTCTCGTTCTCTCACTCTGTCCTTCATTTCTCTCTCGTTCTCTCACTCTGGCCTTTATTTCTCTTTTGTTCTCTCACTCTGTCCTCCATTTCTTGTTCTCTCACCCTGTCCTCCATTTTCTCTCTTTCTCTCACTCTGTCCTCCATTTCTCTCTCGTTCTCTCA
This sequence comes from Biomphalaria glabrata, assembly GCF_947242115.1. Classification (NCBI taxonomy): domain Eukaryota; kingdom Metazoa; phylum Mollusca; class Gastropoda; family Planorbidae; genus Biomphalaria; species Biomphalaria glabrata. Next base: position 22,531,927 of record NC_074721.1, read on the forward strand.
CTCTGTCCTCCGTTTTTCGTTCTCTCACTCTGTCCTCTATTTCTCGTTCTCTCACTCTGTTCTTCATTTCTCGTTCTCTCACTCTGTCCTCCATTTCTCTCTTGTTCTCTCACTCTGTCCTCCATTTCTCGTTCTCTCACTCTGTCCTCCATTTCTCGTTCTCTCACTCTGTCCTCCATTTCTCTTTCGTTCTCTCACTCTGGCCTTTATTTCTCTCTTGTTCTCTCACTCTGTCCTCCATTTCTTGTTCTCTCACCCTGTCCTCCATTTTCTCTCTTTCTCTCACTCTGTCCTCCATTTCTCTCTCGTTCTCTCACTCTGTCCTCCGTTTTTCGTTCTCTCACTCTGTCCTCTATTTCTCGTTCTCTCACTCTGTTCTTCATTTCTCGTTCTCTCACTCTGTCCTCCATTTCTCTCTTGTTCTCTCACTCTGTCCTCCATTTCTCGTTCTCTCACTGTCCTCCATTTCTCGTTCTCTCACTCTGTCCTCCATTTCTCTCTCGTTCTCTCACTCTGTCCTCTATTTCTCTCTCATTCTCTCACTCTGTCCTCTATTTCTCTCTCGTTCTCTCACCCTGTCCTCCATTTCGCTCTCGTTTTCTCACTGTCCTCCATTTTTCTCTCGTTCTCTCTCTCTGTCCTCCATTTTTCTCTCGTTCTCTCACTCTGTCCTCTATTTTCTCTCGTTCTCTCACCCTGTCCTCCATTTCTCTCTCGTTTTCTCACTCTGTCCTCCATTTTTCTCTCGTTCTCTCACCCTGTCCTCCATTTTTCTCTCGTTCTCTCACTCTGTCCTCCATTTTTCTCTCGTTCTCTCACTCTGTCCTCCATTTCTCTCTCGTTCTAACACTCTGTCCTCCATTTTTCTCTCGTTTTCTCACTCTGTCCTCCATTTTTCTCTTGTTCTCTCACCCTGTCCTCCATTTTTCTCTCGTTCTCTCACCCTGTCCTCCATTTTTCCCTCGTTCTCTCACTCTGTCCTCTATTTCTCGTTCTCTCACTCTGTCCCCCATTTCTCTCTTGTTCTCTCACCCTGTCCTCCATTTTTCTCTCGTTTTCTCACCCTGTCCTCCATTTTTCCCTCGTTCTCTCACTCTGTCCTCTATTTCTCGTTCTCTCACTCTGTCCTCCATTTTTCTCTTGTTCTCTCACCCTGTCCTCCATTTTTCTCTCGTTCTCTCACTCTGTCCCCCATTTCTCTCTTGTTCTCTCACCCTGTCCTCCATTTTTCTCTCGTTCTCTCACTCTGTTCTCTTTTTCTCGCTCTCTCACTCTTTCTTTATTTCTCTTCTCATTGACTGGACTGTATTAACTAAGCGGCCCGGAGTAAGACTTGGTTCCGGTCAATTTCCTTTTCAATCTTTTGTGTCCATTACGTTCAGACGGTCAATACAAGGGCAGTAATCTCTGAAACAGCGGAATGAACCATTTCTGATGTTCACGAATAGTTACAAAGATGTGTAAATCTACTTTGTACATGATACACTGATTATTTGTTCACTTATAAGGTTGATCATATTTTCCTATTTAAGTTGATAAGATGTTTATTTGTTTTGATTGGTGGTTTCCTTCACTATTGTAGACTGATAACATCCTCATTTGTTTACTTTTGATGTTCACCTCTTAGGTCGATAATATGTTCCATTGTCTAGGATTGTAGTGCGCCAATTGTGTAAAGTATTCGGAACTTGTTTTGTCTGTTGCGAATCTTGATGAGAATGTTATGCAGTCAGACAATTTACCCCAATGTAATTTAAAAACAATCTTACATTACATTATGTTTTAATGAGTTTTTGGTCTCTAATGTTTTGTGAAACTGAAGTACTTTTAAAGTTGTCACTGAACCGGAACTAGGTTATTGTTGTCATAAATTTATTTCACTGACACAAAAAGCCTAAAGTCTTCTATTTCAAATACGTATATCAGTCAACAACATAACAACAGAAAACATGTCTTAGAACCTAGGGAGTGAATGGTTATGTCCAGACAACCTCTTTCCCTGCGCTCGTGCTCTTCTAATAGGTCTACTTGACCTGTCCACTTCTGGGCATCCAGCTCTCCAAGCAAAACGTTATTTCTCTACCGTCCACACTAAGTGGTTACACTGGTAATCGAGTCAGTTATTTTTCTACAACCTTTCTACCCGCGGTAGTCGAGTACTGGAGAGAAAATCAATAGAAACCCCGGTAGTCGAGTACTCGAGCCTGTGATCGATAACCGATCAATAATTGAACGTGATTTTCACTTTTCCGTCTTGTGTGTAGAGACCGTGCTCGTCCCTTAACATCAACCCCCCCCCTTTCCGGATTTAGCCGTGTTAGAGTTCTGCTTCTAAGTTGACCATGGCTATCTCAGTGTTGGCACTTCGTCGTTGAGTCATTGGCTGGATGGACTTACTGCATTAGAGACCCCTGGGCAATCTGTGGACGCAGTCCCTTTTTGTGTTGGGCATTAGGGACTTCTGGACAATCTGTGGACACTGTCCCACTATGTGTTGGGACACCTAAGCCCCGAGTCTTGAGATATGCTATGCAAATTCAAATGAAAAATTTTTTTTTTGTACATCTAGTTTCATTTTGTTGCCTGACTAGTGAATTTCAGGTCAAAGGTTACTGGTTGTCGTATGAATTAATGCTCAAGTTTGTATGTCGTTGTTTCAAGTTTATCAAATTCTATGCAATAAATTTGAATTATTTTTGTGTGACTTGTTTGTTGGGAATTTATTCAAAACCATAGACCAAATATATATTTATTTATATTTATTCAACCACTCATTGAATCTTTCTGCAAATAGACAGGTTTACAAAAACATACCCAAACTTTCATATTGAACACATGCATTGGAACCTGGCCAGACAGTGTTGAAGGGGGTGACTTATGTGAGCATGAAATCCTCAATCATGATTACATTTAAAAAAAAACTGGAGACTTAAGATTCCGTTTAGAATTACAATCAACAAATCATCGGAACTCATTCTTTTAATACTTTGTACATTTAGGATTGCCAAGTATTCAGTTTGATCTGGCCAAGGTGTCAGAAGAATTAAGAGAATTAAGAGCTTTCAGAGTAAATGTAGAACATTGCTGAGTTGAAGAGTTTAGAGGTTTTACAGATACACTACTGGACATGAGGAAACTCCAAGAACCAAGAGCAGGAAGAGGATGAGTAGGCTGCCACGTGACATTGAGCTGGCTTCACAGCACACTATTTATAGAGTAACTTTGTCCATGGTCTTATTTCTTGAGAACCAAGAGACTGTCTGAAGAGTCTGACAACTGATGGTGTCTGTACAAGATGCTGACGTGGATTGACGTCTCTGGGAAGAAGTGGAGAAACTTGGTTGAGTGCATTGTCACTGCATCCACAACATCGCTCGTTAGCGCTCTTCATTTAGGGCACACGCTGGCCGTCTAGCTTACAAATAGTCATGCTCTTCTGGAGGCCTAACATTGTAGAGACACTATTTACGTTCTACTGACTACTGCTGTACCACTAGCGTATCCAGGGGGGGGGAGCGGTAGGGGCGATCGCCCCCCCCCCCACACACACACACTCGGCCGAGCCCCGACGGACAAATTTTAATAAAGAAATCACAAATCCCGCCCTCCCCCCACCATAAACTATCGAGGGGGGGTCTAATTTATTTTTAGAAATCACAGCTTGTTAGCAGAATCAATTAAATATCTATATAATTAAAACTTGTTATTGATATTTTAACCAATCTTTATATATGTCCTTCCCCTGTTAGCCGATTGGGGGGGGGGACACATCTACTGCCCTTCCCACCTAAACCCCTTCAGTGGGGTGGCGGTCCTACATTTATGGAGAAATCATAGTTTGTGAACAAAATTAGTTGAATATATTTATATATATATATATATATAATATAAGCTACATATTGATGTTTGAATCCATTTGTATATTATGTTGCACAAATACTCTAATCTCAAATTTTATCATTAGTAAATTTAAATGAATAAGGGTTGTACCAGGTGGGAGGGGCGATACATGCCCATCGGACAATACTTTTTTCTTTTTGTATTTTAGTTAAGAAATTACAAAATTTAAAAAAATGTCACTAATATAATTTATATATAAAAAGTCGCCCCACTCATATTTTTATTGCCAAATGCAAACATTAGCAGAAATTATAAAAAGGAGCGAGGATTAATTATTTTCACTCTACCGCCTTCTCCCCTTTCCAGACGAAAACATGACATTTTAAAACAGAATAGTCAAAATCAGAATTTATTTAATTGCTCATGATTTACATAATTATTTTAAGAAAGACTTTATTTTGGAAAATTTAGAATTCACTCGAAACAGAGTAACAATTGAGATGAATTCTGAATCCTAATGTTATTTTCCTAGTCACCTTTTTCCAACCTTTACTCATGCTGATATTTTTCTGTTGTGTAAATAAATTTGGGACTATAACTCACAATAAATGCTTGAATCCTAAAAATGCAAAACTAAATTAGAGTAGAATCTAATTAGTCCACTTAATTTCTCCTCCCACTTCCGAAATTTTTTGTTTAGAGCTTTGAATTATAGTTCTGTAACAAAACAAAGTTACAAACATGCCTATTGAACAAAATGTATCACTTACTGAGCTTTTTTAAAAAAATATATTTTTCGAATAATTTGTTTTTCGGAGGCGATCATTAATGCCTTAATCTAAATATGTGGGGTGTCTTATCTATTCAAGGAACCAATCGGTTGTATCTGAAATGTGGTAAGCGCCTGTAAATTATTATTAGAATATTTTTCAAGTAAAACATTATTCAAAAAGTCCTTATCGATCCTATAAATGAATAATGAGCTGTAGATAAATAGCTAATCTACTTAAATCCATTTTTTCAAATTAAAACATTTGCTTGTAGGCCTACATATACTTGATTAAAATTTGAAATGAATAGACTTAATTTTGTATGTTCATGTGTTAAAGTATAAAGTAGATCTTGAGGTAGACATAGATCTAAATCTACACTAATCTAGAGTTAAAAATTGGCTTTTATAGAGTTCATTCTGTGCTGCGCATGCGTGAACTTTTTTTCATGAATGAATATAGGCCTATCTCAACACGGCTACGCAACTTTAGCGAACAGCGAACGAATGTATTAAAAATGCTTTAGAAAAACACATTTGAATGTTAATTTGATTAAAATATGAAATGAATGGACTATAGTAAGTATGTTCATGTGTTAAAGCATAAGTTTTAGACCTAGGCCTAGGAATAGACTCAGTAGAGAGATGTGTTAATGTGTAACCATTTGGTAATATCTAATGAAAGAATGTGCGTCGGGATATCTAAATTCGCAGATATAAATAACGAATTAATGTAAAAATGCTTTTGAAACACAAATTTGAAGGTTAATTTTATTAAATAATGAAATCAATAAACTATATTTTGTATTTTCATGTGTCAAAAAAAAACCAACTATAAGTGCAAAGTTTAGTTCTTAAAATTAGATCTAGATTTAAATCCTATCGATCTTTTCTCATGTCAACATTGTAAACATGGCCTAGATCCAAAAAATACTATAGCTGTAATAGAGTTGGTCTTTTTTTTATTTTGAGGGTCTTAAGTTTGTTTTAGAGCCACAATACATACACTACGGTCTAAGTTGGTACCCAAGGAACATTTCTGCCAAGTTTTATCAAGCGGTTTTTATTTCTATACGGGGACATACATAAATACATACATACATACAAGCGTGGTCGAGAGGCTAAGTGCGCTTGAACTTGGCTTGGCTCGAGGTTCGACACCCGACTCGGGCAGAATTGTGTTTACTGAGCGCCTAAAGGCAGCACGGAAAACTAACTCCTAGATACCCCCTCCCCCCCACCGGTCCGTGAATGAGATTGGACCAAAAGCGCTCTGAGCATGCTATAAGCATGAAAGTAGCGCTATATAAAAGCTATAATAAAAATACATACATACGCCAAACATTCTGCTTTATATAATATATATATATATATATATATATATATATATATATATATATATATATATATATATATATATATATATATATATATATATATATAATGGACACTATACAATCAATAATAAATGTAACCAAATAGTTAATTGCTGGTAAGAAGTTATCTTGTGTGATACCAACAAGGGAAATTAATCCTTCAGTATTCAAAGATATTGATACATATGTAGGGTTTTGTCCTCTTATATAATTGTACACGTTTTTTCGACCACACTGATTCTCGGATGAAGTTTAAACTTTATCAAATTATTTATCGTACCTAACAAAACATGCATCAGTTCAAGAAAATTAACCAATTAGTCAATTAATTACTGGTAATTAATTATTTTGTTTAATATCGGAAAAGGGAAATAACTTCTACATTATTAACAGATATAGTTGTAAGTGTAGAGCTCTTCCTTCCCCTTAAATACGTTTAAGAATATTTTTATTTTGCAGAGTCTTTTCTATATATTTTGTATACATTTATAACTTCCACTAATTGAGAAACTAATTGGTTGATTTTGTGATGAGCATGTACATAAAATTTGATGATTATTGGATGAGTAGAAGTGGAAACAAATGGATTGCTCCAATGCATGAAAGATACAAAGTGAGTTATATAAGCCTTGCAAAAAGACCAAAGTTTCTTGCCTTGTCCGCCACTGAAACGAATGGAAGGGCCAACACAACGTAAGGTCGCCAACATTCAAGTGTCACACAAAATGTTTTTGTTCTGTTTGAACATCCTAGAAACGTTAGAGCTGTGATAGGCTGTAAGACCTTCTTCACATTAACATACAGAAGGTCAGCTAACTTACTGGTTTAGTTAGTCTGTAAGACCTTGTTCACATTTACATACAGAAGGTCAGCTAACTTACTGTTTTAGTTAGTCTGTAAGACCTTCTTCACATTTACATACAGAAGGTCAGCTAACTTACTGGTTTAGTTAGTCTGTAAGAACTTGTTCACATTTACATACAGAAGGTCAGCTAACTTACTGGTTTAGTTAGTCTGTAAGACCTTGTTCACATTTACATACAGAAGGTCAGCTAACTTACTGCTTTAGTTAGTCAGTAAGACCTTGTTCACATTTACATACAGAAGGTCAGCTAACTTACTGGTTTAGTTAGTCTGTAAGACCTTGTTCACATTTACATACAGAAGGTCAGCTAACTTACAGGTTTAGTTAGTCTGTAAGACCTTGTTCACATTTACATACAGAAGGTCAGCTAACTTACTGGTTTAGTTAGTCTGTAAGACCTTCTTCACATTTACATACAGAAGGTCAGCTAACTTACTGGTTTAGTTAGTCTGTAAGACCATGTTCACATTTACATACAGAAGGTCAGCTAACTTACAGGTTTAGTTAGTCTGTAAAGCCATGTTTACATTTACATACAGAAGGTCAGCTAACTTACAGGTTTAGTTAGTCTGTAAGACCTTCTTCACATTTACATACAGAAGGTCAGCTAACTTACTGGTTTAGTTAGTCTGTAAGACCATGTTCACATTTACATACAGAAGGTCAGCTAACTTACAGGTTTAGTTAGTCTGTAAAGCCATGTTTACATTTACATACAGAAGGTCAGCTAACTTACAGGTTTAGTTAGTCTGTAAGACCTTCTTCACATTTACATACAGAAGGTCAGCTAACTTACAGGTTTAGTTAGTCTGTAAGACCATGTTCACATTTACATACAGAAGGTCAGCTAACTTACTGGTTTAGTTAGTCTGTAAGACCTTGTTCACATTTACATACAGAAGGTCAGCTAACTTACTGGTTTAGTTAGTCTGTAAGACCTTGTTCACATTTACATACAGAAGGTCAGCTAACTTACTGGTTTAGTTAGTCTGTAAGACCTTGTTCACATTTACATACAGAAGGTCAGCTAACTTACTGTTTTAGTTAGTCTGTAAGACCTTGTTCACATTTACATACAGAAGGTAAGCTAACTTACTGGTTTAGTTAGTCTGTAAGACCTTGTTCACATTTACATACAGAAGGTAAGCTAACTTACTGGTTTAGTTAGTCTGTAAGACCTTGTTCACATTTACATACAGAAGGTCAGCTAACTTACTGGTTTAGTTAGTCTGTGAGACCATGTTCACATTTACATACAGAAGGTCAGCTAACTTACTGGTTTAGTTAGTCTGTGAGACCATGTTCCCATTTACATACAGACGGTCAGCTAACTTACTGGTTTAGTTATTGTATAAGATATACATACAATATTACATTGTCTATTATTTTTACACAGTCGATATAGTTCTTTTTTTTTTTATAGATGTTCACATGTTTCATGTCTACTTAAGAGCGTAGAAAAAAAATAATCTTGCAGACGATAAGTATTTTTCTGTGTCTGCTATTGGCTGCGTCCATGTTTTACGTCTGCTGTGTTTGTGAGGTTGTTGGACAACAAATGGCCACTGGCTAACTCAGAAAATGACCTGTCAAGTGAATAGATTGATAGACGGCAGTGGGAGTCCATTAAATTCCGCTTGGGGATCTCTCAGTTATTTCCTTATTCCATTAGTGGGAATCTGTATTGAAGAAAGAGATGGTTAGTTCCTATCTTTGATTGACTTTCAGAACTCTGTATTGAATAAAGAGATGGTTAGTTCCTATCTTTGATTGACTTTCAGAACTCTGTATTGAATAAAGAGATGGTTAGTTCCTGTCTTTGACTTACTTTCAGAACTCTGTATTGAATAAAGAGATGGTTAGTTCCTGTCTTTGATTTACTTTCAGAACTCTGTATTGAATAAAGAGATGGTTAGTTCCTGTCTTTGACTTACTGTCAGAACTCTGTATTGAATAAAGAGATGCTTAGTTCATGTCTTTGACTTACTTTCAGAACTCTGTATTGAATAATAAAGAGATGGTTAGTTCCTGTCTTTGACTTACTTTCAGAACTCTGTATTGAATAATAAAGAGATGGTTAGTTCCTGTCTTTGACTGACTTTCAGAACTCTGTATTGAGTAAAGAGATGGTTAGTTGCTATCTTTGATTGACTTTCAGAACTCTGTATTGAATAAAGAGATGGTTAGTTCCTGTCTTTGACTTACTTTCAGAACTCTGTATTGAATAAAGAGATGGTTAGTTCCTATCTTTGATTGACTTTCAGAACTCTGTATTGAATAAAGTGATGGTTAGTTCCTGTCTTTGACTTACTGTCAGAACTCTGTATTGAATAAAGAGATGCTTAGTTCATGTCTTTGACTTACTTTCAGAACTCTGTATTGAATAATAAAGAGATGGTTAGTTCCTGTCTTTGACTGACTTTCAGAACTCTGTATTGAGTAAAGAGATGGTTAGTTGCTATCTTTGATTGACTTTCAGAACTCTGTATTGAATAAAGAGATGGTTAGTTCCTGTCTTTGACTTACTTTCAGAACTCTGTATTGAATAAAGAGATGGTTAGTTCCTATCTTTGATTGACTTTCAGAACTCTGTATTGAATAAAGAGATGGTTAGTTCCTGTCTTTGACTTACTTTCAGAACTCTGTATTGAATAAAGAGATGCTTAGTTCCTGTCTTTGACTTACTTTCAGAACTCTGTATTGAATAAAGAGATGGTTAGTTGCTATCTTTGATTGACTTTCAGAACTCTGTATTGAATAAAGAGATGGTTAGTTCCTGTCTTTGATTTACTTTCAGACGACTTCATGTGTTGGAGGTGAAAGATGACTATTTCTCTCTCAAAACTTTATACAGCGAAAACATATCGCGAAATCATTTGATATTTCGTCTTTAAAACCAGTTCAGTTCGAGTTTTTCATTCACTTTTATCAAAGCTTTCGTTTATTTCTAATCTATTATTTATTTTTAGTGACTGACTCATTGGTCACGAGCTGTTTTAAACTGTCATACGAATTTGCATGAAATTTTTTACACAGGTTCCTTTTACCTCCAAGACGCTTGCTAAGAACCGGCTTTGGCAAGATTGCACATTGAGGACCGCTAATATAAAAAAAAACGCAAGCTTTCTATTAAACCTTTGTATTTTATTTTCAGTATTTCCCAAAAAGGCCGCAGTCTGCATAAAAATCAATTTTTAAACTATCACGATGTCCGTATTTTTAAAGTATATTCCCATAATTCTACTTATGCCTTACGTCATTTCCACTTCCTTTTAGTTTACTTCCTAGTCCAAACCTCCCGCAGGACGACGCGGGATGGGAGCGGGCAGGGTTTGAACCCTCGACCGTCGATAAATCCAAACGACAGTCCAGCGCGCAAACCGCACGACCAGGCAGCCATCCTGAATTTTCTAGGAAAATTGTTTATCCTTTTTCGACCACCGTGTCCACCAGATGAAGAATTTGTAAGCAGAATAGAGAAACTGAAAAAAAAAGTTTCATTCAAATTTTGAAAAGCAAATCTTCTTAAACACTGAAACATTTCACAAACATTCTGTTCATGTTTCTTGTACACTGCAATATGAAACACATTTTACTTCGTACCTATCCAAAACACTAGCAGTATTCACCGGCTACGCCCGTTGATTTGTTGAATGGATGGAGTTCTAATAAGATATGCTATACACAGATCTACGCAATCTATTCATCTCTTCTAGCTTTTCAATCTAAAATAGTCCAGTGATAGTCACTTCAGACTGTCACGCTGGTCTAAAGTTCGAATCCTATGGGAGGTTTCAGTGAAGGCGAAATAATTTGCATTTCTGAAAGATCGTCTGAAACTTATCAAGCAATAAGAAGCATACAAGGAAAACATTGGAGGTCATACAAGGAAAACATTGGAGGTCATACAAGGAAAACATTGGAGGTCATACAAGGAAAACATTGGAGGTCATACAAGGAAAACATTGGAGGTCATACAAGGAAAACATTGGAGGTCATACAAGGAAAACATTGGAGGTCATACAAGGAAAACATTGGAGGTCATACAAGGAAAACATTGGAGGTCATACAAGGAAAACATTGGAGGTCATACAAGGAAAACATTGGAGGTTAAATAGAGAAAACATTTGAAGGTCATATAGAGCAAACATTGAAGGTCATAAAGAGCAATTATTGGAGGTCATATAGAGGAAACGTTTCAGTGTTTAAAAAGATTTGCTTTTCAAAAGTTTCAGTGTATAAGTAAACAAAAAAATAACGTTTCAAAATTTGCATAAACTTTTTTTTAGTTTCTCTATTCTGCTTGCGAATTATTCATCTAGTGGACACGGTGGTCGAAAAAGGATAAACACTTTTCCTAGCAATTTGGTAGCTGATAGAAACGAATTGTTAGCTAATTGGCCAAGCTGGGAAAACTAGTTATTGTAACCATTATAATTTTTCAAAGTATAATTTAAAAAAAATAATTTACATTAGGCTAGCGGTCTAGACAATTTTTATTTTAAGCAATCCAGTGTAATTGGGTATTTCCGCTTGTAAGTCTTTTTCATGAAATAGTTTAATAAATACATTTCGTTTAAAACATTGTGCATACCGTCTTCTCGGTGTAGATCTATAGGCCTAGTCTTAGAAGTGATATATACACTCTGAGAAAATGAATACATTCACTTAGCAAGGATTTGTTTTTATCAGGCGAGGGGGGGGGGAATTTAGACTGGGTTCCATGTTTTGTCCAAATCTATCATTAATTAGTCATTCAAGGTAAAATAATTGCTAATAGCCGGTCAAGAAGACATATTTCATTAGACTTGTATGTACTCAGATTTATACATTCGTTTACCCAGAACATTTTTGCGCAGAGGGGAGGGGGGGGGATAAGGGTGGGGTATAAAAACAACTTCCGTGTGTGTTGAATCTCACATTAGTTAGTCAAAGCAAAATAATCGCTCTTAAAAAAAGTTTGATGAACTGTATAATGGAGAAATAGTATTTTTTAAAAATGAGTTTATTTAAAATATTGTACTTGTTTACCTCTGTTTTTTGTGCCATTTGTAGTGGTTGGAGTCTATCAGATCTATATATTAGTTGATAGATAGATAGATCTACATAAGGTCAATTATTATTATTTGCTTTTAACTAATGTGTCTTAGACTGTCTCTCTACAATGTGTCTTTGACTATCTACAACGTGTCTTTGACTGTCTCTCTACAACGTGTCTTTGGTTTTCTCTACAATTTGTTTTTGACTGTCTCTCTACAATGTGTCCTTGACTCGCCACAATGTGTCTTTGACTATCTCTACAATGTGTCTTTGACTATCTCTACAATGTGTCTTTGTTTCTCTGCAATGTTTCTTTGGCTTGTCAATTTTTTTTTCAAGTGTAATAACCGAACAACTTTGTCTTTTATCTCATTTGGAGTTAACTCCCATCTTCGTATGTTGACAATCCATTGGAAGCATTCTTTTTCATCAGCAGCTTGACATTCATCGGTTATTGCCCCTGCCACTCGTGTCTACAGAGAAGAAGAGGCTCAGGCCAGGCCTCTATTCATGTGTACACATTCTCCATCCATTTCCCTCATCTCTTAGTGATCAATGCATGGTGGAAGAAAGGCCAATAACTTTTCATGTCTTACGTTTTTTTTTATTTAACATTTCTTTCAATTATCTGCTCTTTTCTTCAACATACTTTTGTTGTGCTGTGTATTTAAGACGTCGTATTCGACTCTCTTCACATTTTTTTAAACCCAGTTAAAACCAGACAACATATCCGGTACTCATGTTTAAAACTTTTAGGTTTTTGTTTCCGAATATTTCTAGACGTCATAATTAAAAGTGTTCTCATATCTTTGAATCCGAAGTCAGAATATAAACAATTAATTCCACGTTGATAAACAAATGTTCCCTGGGTTCAGAGAGCCACGAAAAAAAAAAAGTATTCCATGCTTGTTGTAGTGGCTGTTAATCAGGCGCCGGAACATTCTTTGAAACAGTTCAATACATCTTATTTTTCTTATCTTATTAATGAAATGGGAAATCTTGGACACATCTTTCTGCCTCCTGAGGAGAACAAAAATATTTCCATAGATTGGACATTTTGTCTTACGGTAAAAATGTCTTAATTGAAAATGTTTTCTTAGAAACGTGTGTTTGTGTTGAAGTGCGTGTGTTTGTTTTTAAAAGTGTGTGTTTAAGTTGCCTTGTATTCACGTCATGATTTTTTTAATGACTGTGTTGTGTGAGTTGACGTCAGCATAAAATGAAAGTGACTGCTGACTGAAGTGACTGCTGAAGTGACTGCTGAAGTGACAGCTGAAGTGACTGCTGAAGTGACTGCACAATTGACTGCTGAAGTGACTGCTGAAGTGAAGTGACTGCTGAAGTGACTGCTGACTGAAGTGACTGCTGAAGTGACTGCTGAAGGGACTGCTGAAGTGACTGCTGAAGTGACTGCTGAAGTGACTGCTGAAGTGACTTCTAAAGTGAAGTGACTGCTGAAGTGACTGCTGAAGTGACTGCTGAAGTGACTGCTAAAGTGACTGCTGAAGTGACTGCTGCAGTGACTTCTGAAGTGAAGTGACTGCTGAAGTGACTGCTGAAGTGACTGCTGAAGTGAAGTGAATGCTGAAGTGAAGTGAATGCTGAAGTGACTGCTGAAGTGACTGCTGAAGTGACTGCTGAAGTGACTGCTGAAGTGAAGTGACTGCTGAAGTGACTGCTGGTTGTGTACAACTGTTGATGACTTTGTGAGTGGTTTTAGTCACATTCAGTGACTGCTGAAGTGACTGCTGGTTGTGTACAACTGTTGATGACTTTGCGAGTGGTTTTAGTCACACTTTTATGCTTCTACATTTGAAATAGTTTCGTTTCTTCCTGAGTACATATTTCCCCAATATTGGCCAGGCTGACTTGTTTTATTGAACAAGACTTATTGATACCTATAATGTTATTTCCATGGCAATGACCTTTGAACTGCATGTTTATGTCCACTAAGTTTGTAGATGCGTGTACTCGTTTGTCTAAAAGCTCTGAGATTGATACAATAAAAGATTAGAAAAGCAATTCGTCTCTTTTTTATTTCTGTCACTCTTTCTCTCTCTCTCTCTTTCTCTCTTTTTCTCTCTATTTATTTTCTATCTATTTTCTTTTTTTTTTTATTTAATCTCATTTTTTTTCTCTTTCACTCATTCTCTCACTTTTCTCTCACCCAATTTTCTATTTCTCTCCCAGAATGACCTTTAACACTTACTTTTAATTCTGAATGCGCTTCAACCTCATTATAGAGAATGACTTAATGGACAGATAATCCTAAGTGGCAAACTCATGACTACCAAGTCTATTACCTGGCATTGACTGACCTAGATATTAAGCCAGGCAAAATTGTTCTTACTGATAGATGGAAGGATGAAGTCAAACGAAAAAGTCCTTCAGCCTAGTAGAACACCCGCTGACTTCTGCTTGGAGTATCAACTATGATATTCAACAGCTTTTCAACTTGAGCTGGTGCCAAATGTACCCGGTATTGCATTTCTTAGGATCACACCAGCAAAAAGAAAAGAACCATGACGCTTGGGTAACCCAGGATCCCTTTTTCTTAAGCCCAGAGATGTCCAGAGAAGAGGAAACTCTGTGACTACTGGGCCATTGGTCATTGGTATGCATCCATTGACCAGTGACAGAAGTGGTAGAAACACAAATATACAGTGTAGGCAGATAGATTTGCTTAGCTACAAAGTAACCGTGACATCCTCTGCCCTATAGATTGCAAAGTCTGAAAGGGGAACTTTACTTTTCTCGAAGTCGTTAGGTTTACAAATCTACAAGGCTTACAGGTAGGAAATTAAACTCGACAAAATACAGCAATGTGTGTAACCATTCTGTTCAAATGTCTGCCACGGTGCCGATATTGTGTTTTTCTCGTATGCAAAATTTATATATTGTGGGGTAAAAATAAACTAGATTACCATGACATACTAGAGAAATGTTTTAATAAACAGAAAAACTAAAAAAATGAAATGTTTTAATAAAAAGTAAAACTAAAAAAATGAAATGTTTTAATAAACAATAAAACTAAAAAAAATAAAATGTTTTAATAAAAAGTAAAACTAAAAAAATGAAATGTTTTAATAAACAATAAAACTAAAAAAATGAAATGTTTTAATAAACAGTAAAACTAAAAAAATAAAATGTTTTAATAAACAATAAAACTAAAAAAATGAAATGTTTTATTAACAGTAGAACTACAAAATGAAATGTTTTAATAAACAATAAAACTAAAACAAAGTTTTGAAGAAATAAGATCTATGTAGTCTTACATGTGTATGACAGACATAATGAATGTGTTCTTTTGTTCCAGATTGTCTTGTCCTTAAAGCCATGGACACGTGCATCATTTCAAGTTGTCACCCTTCCCCACACACAGGGAGACAGAGCAAGGGCAACTATTGAATTTGTAAGTACTCGTTTTCTTTTGCAGCGGTTATTTCCCTTGCACCGTTCTCGTCGAGGCAATGTAAAAGTGAGATTAACAAACCCAGTGAAAAA
Organism: Biomphalaria glabrata; assembly: GCF_947242115.1. Lineage (NCBI taxonomy): Eukaryota > Metazoa > Mollusca > Gastropoda > Planorbidae > Biomphalaria > Biomphalaria glabrata. Next base: position 22,547,321 of record NC_074721.1, read on the forward strand.
GAGGAAAATGGTTGGACATTGATTGAATAACTGAAACAATCGATATTACATTTGAATGACTGAATGATCTGGTTGTCAATGGATAATGTAATTCAACATATTGAATTATTGGTCGAGTAGCTAATCCATTGGAAATTGGACAATTCAAAATAGTCTCTGACCGTGTCATTGTGAGGCCCAATCCAATTTTATTTTTTTTCTACACTTGAAACATTTCTTTTTCTAAGTTTCATTAATTTAGATTTTAAACCATTGAATTTTAATCTATGAAACTGAACAGGCGAAATTATTTTTTTCAAAGAAATATTAAGTTTAGAATTACATTTCAAATGATGTACCAAGTAGCTTACATTGTTATAAACCAGTGATTCCCAAAAATGTCTATATAGACCCCCAGGGGTCTACGAAGACTTCAAGGGGTCTACGAAAGTGAAAAAATAAATTGGGGGTCTATGAGATGTCCACGAGGGTCTACGAAAATGGATCTCATTTAAGCAGTTTTTTAATTTTCACATCCCATTAACGTAATTTTTTCATAAAAATTAATATATTATCTGTACCTTAGTTAATCCTTTAAATATTTATCCTACTTTTCAAATGAAAAAATGTTGTATTCCATTTCAACAATTATTTCTATAGCTTAATATTGTCTACATGTAACTAATGTTTAACAAAAAAGAAATGTAGATTGTACAGCATTGATTATATACAGTTTGGGATCAGCAGTGTTATTGGCTCTGATAGAGTGTAGCGCAGTGTGCCACGCGGGTCACCGGCTTCTTTTTTGTCCTCAGGGTGCTCCCGAATCCTTTACCGTGATTGGATAGAGCTGCAATGCAGCAGAGGTTTGAATTCACAGTTTTCTTTCTCATAGGTGTGTAGCCAGCCATGGCTAAAGAGCTTACAGGTTTGGCGACAGTTACTCGCCTTCGCCTCTTCTTCTGTAACTGTCCCACGGACCCAACCACACATGAACGAGCAAGAGATACTCTCTTTGCGAAAAAGTTTAAACTGATACTTATAGCTATTTAATTAATTAATATTTAATGTTTGAAGGAATATTTCATAGAACAACAAAGTCCTATAGGAAGCATAATGTCCGTAGCAACGGATAATCAAACCTGCACAAGAAGAAGAAAACTCCCGTGTTTGGTGATTCCAGTAATAAATATCAATTGTTATTTTAAGTGAATTAAAAATAAAAAAGATAGATGTCTATAACTTGAAATGCAGTTTTAAATTGCTTTATCACTCCTCGACTCTCTACTGTTCTGAAATTATTATAATTTTTTAAATTGCAAAAATGCAATATAAGTTAAGCAATATAAGTTACCGAAAAGAAGAAAAAATTGTAAGGGGTATATGAGACAAAAGTTTGGAAACCTCTGTTATAAACGTTAACAAATATAGCTGTAGACATTTTTACCGAAATAGAGTCTCAAAAGAACCAAGTAGCGAAGAAGTTTGCTGGAACATATCCACAGACAGATTCTACAGATATTGATCGAGGCTACAGTTGGACTTCACGCTGTTCGTGCAAATGTAGATAATTTATTCCAGAAGACATTCAACAAATATATTGCAATAGTCATGGTGATAAAATACAATCACAAGCTTATAAATATATACAGCGACTTATATATACTGATTAACTCCAGTGAATGAGTACTGACTTACTTTAACTTGTAACTTTTGTTTCAGCCAACTCCCTTTCCTTAATCTCTCCCCCCCCTCCCTGTCTTTCCCACTCTGTACTCTCCAAATCGAAGCCCCCTCCCCTCCCCATTCAAAGACGCTTCTGCTCGCATTTGTTCATAACTTCTAGAATGACTTTCAAACAAGGCAGCCATGCGTATACCATTATTATTACATCGGGATAAAATCGGCTATTGATGCGTTAGTATTTATGACTTAAATGCATGACTTAAATGTATGACTTGTATTCACGTTGTTGAAAGACTTTTGAATAGTTTGGTTTTGGGTGGCAGTGTTTAGTACAAGGACAATGAAAACGTACATCTGGCAGTAGATAGAAGCAGACTTTAATTGTAGATGGCGTTGTGAAGAGATGTGACGGAGTACCTACAGCCAGAGCGTGTGCTTGTTGTCTCTAGTTTTGGTTGTACCGGTGAGGAGGGGGGGGTACGGTTGTTGACTCTAATGCTACTAATGGAAAGGGACAGACGGGTATATGTCAGTGACTAGCGATGAAGCACGTGGCACATCAACAGAGCCAGCATCTAACATCTACTTACATCTACTCACGTGACCTACATTGTCTTGGAAGTTTCCCAGGGAGAAATACCGAGTCTGCGAAAGTGAAGCGGGGCGCTTGCCAGCCATTTAGTCCTAGCAATGTTTGGGAGACATCAGAATGTTGTCTTCAGGTAAGGAATCAGAAAGAACTGGTCAATATGACACATTTCTCCAGCAAGCATAGCTATCGTAATGCTTCACATATCTACTAGCCAGATTAATCCATCATCTTCTGGCAAGAGCATTTCTACTCTTTTGTTCAGACATGTTCCCAACATGTAGACTGGAGTCTACTCTTTTGTTCAGACATGTTCCCAACATGTAGACTGAAGACTACTCTTTTGTTCAGACATGTTCCCAACATGTAGACTGAAGACTACTCTTTTGTTCAGACATGTTCCCAACATGTAGATTAGAAGACTACTCTTTTGTTCAGACATGTTCCCAACATGTAGACTGGAGTCTACTCTTTTGTTCAGACATGTTCCCAACATGTAGACTGGAGACTACTCTTTTGTTCAGACATGTTCCCAACATGTAGACTGAAGACTACTCTTTTGTTCAGACATGTTCCCAACATGTAGATTAGAAGACTACTTTTTTGTTCAGACATGTTCCCAACATGTAGACTGGAGTCTACTCTTTTGTTCAGACATGTTCCCAACATGTAGACTGGAGTCTACTCTTTTGTTCAGACATGTTCCCAACATGTAGACTAGAAGACTACTCTTTTGTTCAGAGATGTTCCCAACATGTAGACTGAAGTCTACTCTTTTGTTCAGAGATGTTCCCAACATGTAGACTGAAGTCTACTCTTTTGTTCAGACATGTTCCCAACATGTAGACTGGAGACTACTCGTTTGTTCAGAGATGTTCCCAACATGTAGACTGGAGACTACTCTTTTGTTCAGAGATGTTCCCAACATGTAGACTGGAGACTACTCTTTTGTTCAGAGATGTTCCCAACATGTAGACTAGAAGACTACTCTTTTTTTCAGCGATGTTCCCAACATGTAGACTAGAAGACTACTCTTTTGTTCAAACATGTTCCCAACATGTAGACTGAAGACTACTCTTTTGTTCAAACATGTTCCCAACATGTAGACTGGAGTCTACTCTTTTGTTCAGAGATGTTCTCAACATGTAGATTAGAAGACTACTCTTTTGTTCAGAGATGTTCCCAACATGTAGACTGAAGTCTACTCTTTTGTTCAGAGATGTTCCCAACATGTAGACTGAAGTCTACTCTTTTGTTCAGACATGTTCCCAACATGTAGACTGGAGACTACTCGTTTGTTCAGAGATGTTCCCAACATGTAGACTGGAGACTACTCTTTTGTTCAGAGATGTTCCCAACATGTAGACTGGAGACTACTCTTTTGTTCAGAGATGTTCCCAACATGTAGACTAGAAGACTACTCTTTTTTTCAGAGATGTTCCCAACATGTAGACTAGAAGACTACTCTTTTGTTCAAACATGTTCCCAACATGTAGACTGAAGACTACTCTTTTGTTCAAACATGTTCCCAACATGTAGACTGGAGTCTACTCTTTTGTTCAGAGATGTTCTCAACATGTAGATTAGAAGACTACTCTTTTGTTCAGACATGTTTCCAACATGTAGACTGGAGACTACTCTTTTGTTCAGAGATGTTCCCAACATGTAGATTAGAAGACTACTCTTTTGTTAAGACATGTTCCCAACATGTAGACTGGAGACTACTCTTTTGTTCAGACATGTTCCCAACATGTAGACTAGAGACTACGATGAAGAATGTGAGGCGAAGGGTTCGGGCAAGATTGAGTCAAAATTACTCTCACAAATAGAATGGATAGATTTTTGGAAATAGATTGGTTAAAACAAAAACATGCATCTAAATGGTTGAGAACTTAATGTAAAAATCTAATTCTCTTAAAATGTCATTCAAAATATTTTCCAAAGCAAGCATTTCACTTATGACCCACCCAATGAACTCGTTAGTTGTTGGAAACTTTCCAACTGACCACTTGTGTTATCCTGCGATTCCAAGTCAAATACCCGACAAATAAAAAAAAATGTCTTTAATGAATTTTCGAGGACCCCCTACCCCAAAATCCTTTGTCTGAATCTGTCACTCAAAGGAAAGACTTCGATGTTCACTGGCCTTTGTTTTTATTTGCTAGCAATTTGTATTACAAATAATGAGAAAAATATTAGGAATCATGATAGTGTCATTTAATACAAGAATATTCTTTAAATTTCTGTTCTTTTACATTTTGTCTGTCACTTCATTCAATTTCAAAATCTTGACTAAGTAAAAATCATAATACCCGGTTAGTTATCAAATGTTATATCTAGGTTCATTCACTACGCACTGATTGGTTAGGTATCTAGTGGTATAACAGATGTCATTCACTACGTACTGATTGGTTAGGTATCTAGTGGTATAACAGATGTCATTCTCTACGTACTGATTGGTTAGGTATCTAGTGGTATAACAGATGTCATTCACTACGTACTGATTGGTTAGGTATCTAGTGGTATAACAGATGTCATTCACTACGTACTGATTGGTTAGGTATCTAGTGGTATAACATGTCATTCACTACGTACTGATTGGTAAAGTATCTGGTTGACCTCCTTTTGTCGTAGAACGACTATGGCTAATCTCGCACACTTTTTCATGTGGCTGTGGAGCCCTGTTTTGGAGAGACACTCCCGTCCACAAATATCGCAGGTTAAGGTGGCTTTGGCTTCGGTGGTAGAGGAGCTGGCCATTTTTCACATTGTACGTTTTTCTTCCAGAGCTGAGGCCCATGTTCTTTCGCTGTCCATAGCTTTCTTGGTCACTGTCTCTCTCCATCTCGTGCGGTCTAGAGCTATGTCTTCCTAATGGTCAGTATTGATGTTCACTGGTTTGAGGTCCCGTTTTATTACATCTATGTAACGGAGGTAGGGGCGACCAGTTTTTCTTGAGCCAGTTGCGAGTTGTCCGTAGAGGATGATTTTCGGGATACGATTGTCCTCTATCCGGCGAGCATGTCCAAGCCTGCGCAAACGGCGTTGTCTGAGGGCTGTAAAGATGCTAGGAATAACTGTTCGCGCAAGGATCTTTCCATGTGATTTTCAAGATCCTACGGAGACATCGTAAATGGAATGAGTTTAGTTTTCTCTCTTGCTTTGCCATACAGTAGTGTACTCCTAACGCATGCCTTGTAGACTTCTATTTTGGTCACTGTAGTGAGCTTCTGATTTTCCAAAACTCTTGACCTTAGTCTAGCGAAGGTGGAGGCAGCCTTCCCTATGCGTTTTTTAATCCCCTCTTCTAGAGACAGGCCATCTTGAATTGTGGATCCAAGATAGCACTACGTACTTACTTGTTATGGTGTAACAGATGTCATTCGCTACGTACTGGCTGGCTTTGGTATCTAGTGGTATAACTAATGTCATTAACTACGTACTGGCTGGCTAGTTTGTGTTTTTCTAGACCCAATCACTACATTGTAAGTGATAAACTTCCACTAGCGTAGTAATTCACTATTAAAAATTCCTTATCAATAGTCAACAAGGTCGGTCTGTTGCCTTCATTTCCCAGCCTTTGTACAAACATGTGTAAGTAGAGAGTCTGTAAGGTGAGCATACCCCCATGTCTCAACCCACCCCCTCCTTTCGCCAGCTATGTCAGTCTCATGTACATAACCTTTACTACAACAATAAGCCGACCCCCTCCCTGTTCCCCTCTGAGCATAGGGAAAAAAAAGGGGGGGGATAACTTTGTTGTAAGTATTGCTAGATGCTTTGATATCCATCTGCATCATCGTGCCCTCGTTCTGGTGTTGTATAAATCACTGCACATTGGGGAATTGTTCAATGGTCAGACCGTCTGAAGAGGGCAGAGACCGCAGTAAAGTAGGAAAGGAGGGGGGGGGGGACTAGACTAAGAAGTGGGTGAGGAATATTTTTTCTGCTTTTTGTTCTCAGGTAAGAGGACAGTGTATATAAATATTTTGGCCCCGTAACCTGCATCAGCATCAGTAGAGTGAAACCTGATCCAACAGCATATGTTGAGGAAGTGTTCTCTGAACTATAGCCAACAGAACTTGCTATTGGTGCACTCGTTATGACGTCATCATTTTTCGCCTAAAAACTCAGATAGATTTTCGTTTTTGTTAGACGCCTAAAGTGATAGCTGTAGGTGGGAGAGAGTGAAAAAAAAAGTTATAGACTACTGACTATTTCTCCAGGTTAATTCTTTGTTCCCTGCTGGGTCATGTCAGTACACTAATCTGTTCCACATGTTCGGCTGAGATATCAAACTTGAGATAATTAATTAATGCTGACTACGTCATACACCTTATTTTTAAATACTTTTTCTTCTTCTTTTTTTTTCTAAGATCATAATCAGTCAGTTCATGAACATCAGGCTGTTTGGTCACTGACTCTTAATTCGTGAAGCCTAAGGGACACAATTTAGCGTCCTCTTTAAAAAAAAAAAGACAAAGCCTACTGGACGATCTGTAGCGGCCCCTGTTAAAAAAACAAACCAACAAGCCTTCGGAGGATCTGATGAGTTGAGTCAAAGTCCCAAGTAGATAACAAAATGGTATCATGTTGTTAAAAGAGTCAAGCTCGATTAAGCAGAAATTTTGCACAATTATTTCTTTTACCTGAAAACAAAAGAATCAATAACAAAAAATAACCATTAAGTTAATTAACTATTTGTAATAAAATATTTGGTATGGTATCTTGAACAAGGGAAAGAAATCGTACTTGACAGATGTTGTGGTATATGTTGAATTAGTCCTCTTGAGGACTCTTGAGCCCTGAGTAAATATTTGTATGTATTTGAAAAAAAAAACATTCACCAAGATACCTCCCTTTCCCTTTCCCAACTGGTCCGGTCAAGTGCTAGCGCATTGGGAGAGCTGGAAACTAAACAAAAACAAGTGGTACAAATATCTCTACACGCACAGATTTCATATGTCTAGGTCAGTAATGCCTATAATTACATGACTGATCCAAACTGATTCATACACTTGACACTTAATATAAGCTTTCTTCTTTCTTGTTTTTTTTTGTTTTAAGTATTTTTTAGGTTTTTCTTGTTTTGTTTACTTGTTTTTTTTAACAGTGGTCGCTACATTGTGTTTTTTTTTTGTGTTTTTTTTGTTTTTTTTTACAGTGGTCGCTACATTGTGTCTTGTAGCTTGTTTTTTTTTTAACAGTGGTCGCTACATTGCGTCTTGTAGCTTGTTGTTTTTTTTAAAGGGCCGCAACTTTGCTTGAAGTGCCTGGGCAAGCCTAGCTTTGAGTTTTCTAGGTTCTTATTGTCAATCTATATTTTTTTACACATGGTGAACAACACAAAAAACCAGAGGTCCAAATCTGGAGTTTCTTTCAGTTTGCTAGTGACAACATTGGTTGACTTAATCCATCCATAGTAGATGTTGTTGATATTCCAATAGCAGTCACAGTTTCTAGGATGTAGTCAGTCTGAACTTCTCTCTCTCTTGATGATACAAAATGTTGGTGAAAATGTTGCTGCAACTTTCTTTCATTCATAAACTTTGTGCTATTTCAGTTTGACATCAGAGAAAATGTTGATCTTAATAGAAGGAAAAAAAATAGAATATCCAAGGTCTAAGTGACACCGGTAAAAGTTTATTGAGTCTTATTCAGTCTGATCATGTCTCTCTTAAAAAATAGACATTCTTGTAAATTGGGTCGTGCTCCATTTGTTCTGAAAGAAATGAATTCAAGCTTTATACAATTGAACAGGTGCCTATTGAAATGTCACCACACACACATCCCAGTAAGTTGATGTAACTATTTATTTGAGACATAACAAGCTTCGACATGTTCCAACTTAGAGCTAGCATAGTTTCTAGATGTTCCTATCAGAGTTCCTAGATGTTCCTATCAGAGTTCCTATTGTACTTTACAAAAAAAATGATCAAGACGCGGTTTTATATTTCCAGGGTACGAGAGTAGCGAGATTCGTAAATACGAGTTATCTTTAATGAAGTTACTAGAGACGTTAATATAATAACCTAATCATTGAGTGTATCTTCATCATGATTCCTAGGAATTACTTGTTACTGTGACTCCAGACACATTTCTATTATGATTAACACTGATGTTTATCTTAGTCTCTTGTACTATCTCTCTATCTCCCTGTCCCCATCTTTGTGTTTCTCTCTCTCTCTCTCTGTCTGTGTGTGTGTGTGTCTCTCTCACTCCTTCTCTTACACAAGCGTTCTTCCTTTCTCTCCGATATGATTACCTTAGCACAAGATCGCATGTCAGCTCCCTCAAATACACCTTTTTATCACCTTCACTTTCACAAGGGGATAACTCATGTGACTTACTATAAACGTCTCATTGCGATTTATGTCCCTTACCGCCTCCATCTATTCACTCATACGGTAAAACGTATTTAAAAAAACAAAAACTAGATTGATATGTCTGCATGACGCTATGAGACTAGCAGGGGGAAAGCTTAAAGGCAGCAAAGAAAAAGGGCGCAGGTCTGCATTTAGTTGTTCACATGACAGAGGAGAAAGGTTACGCATTATATCAGGGGCGTAGTATTCCTTGTTGGTTTAGGGAGGCCAAGCTATTTTTACTGGCAAAATATGAAGTTAATTTGAATAAGCTAATTAATAAGTTAATTGTCTCAGAGTTTGAAAGAACAGTCCCCTCGTCCAAACCTACTAGTTGGTTCATCAGCCCAAAAAGAGAAAGCGTCTCCCTAGTGTTGAACTCTGAGCTACTGACAGATCACAGACAATGGAATCTCCTTTTTGTTCTTCTCCAGGTATCAATTATTTTTCATTTAAAAAAAAAAAATAAACAGACCTTCTTTCTAAGTGTACAATATGCTAGTCCTACCGAATAGCAATAGGCTAGACCTATCAAGTAAAAATATGCTAGACCTATCAAGTAAAAATAGGCTAGACCTATCAAGTAAAAATAGGCTAGACCTATCAAGTAAAAATATGCTAGACCTATCAAGTAAAAATATGCTAGACCTATCAAGTAAAAATAGGCTAGACCTATCAAGTAAAAATAGGCTAGACCTATCAAGTAAAAATATGATAGACCTACCAAGTAAAAATATGCTAAATCAGTGATGCTTAAAATACGGCCCGCGGGTCGGATTTGGTTCCATCTGGCCCGCGAATCGTCGGCACAAAGATTAAAAAATCCCCCTCTTTTTCAAAACAAAAAAAAAACTGTTGACAAATGTATCTTACCTATAACGTTAGGGCTCTCTAATGGATTGGCACCATGACCTTTTACATTTATACGCTTAGGAAATGGGAGAGTTGAAGTGGAATTTAGAATCAAATTTTTTTGAAACGATAATAAGCCAACATAT